>NC_044036.1:84674881-84976713 GCF_901765095.1 Microcaecilia unicolor
TGGTAACAGTGAGAGATAGCACATCACAAATTAAATCCGGAAAATCACATTGTGGAAAGTATATGAATTTATTTGCATTCTGCAGAGGGAAATAAGTATTTGATCCCCCACCAACCAGTAAGAGATCTGGCCCCTACAGACCAGGTAGATGCTCCAAATCAACTCGTTACCTGCATGACAGACAGCTGTCGGCAATGGTCACCTGTATGAAAGACACCTGTCCACAGACTCAGTGAATCAGTCAGACTCTAACCTCTACAAAATGGCCAAGAGCAAGGAGCTGTCTAAGGATGTCAGGGACAAGATCATACACCTGCACAAGGCTGGAATGGGCTACAAAACCATCAGTAAGACGCTGGGCGAGAAGGAGACAACTGTTGGTGCCATAGTAAGAAAATGGAAGAAGTACAAAATGACTGTCAATCGACAAAGATCTGGGGCTCCACGCAAAATCTCACCTCGTGGGGTATCCTTGATCATGAGGAAGGTTAGAAATCAGCCTACAACTACAAGGGGGGAACTTGTCAATGATCTCAAGGCAGCTGGGACCACTGTCACCACGAAAACCATTGGTAACACATTACGACATAACGGATTGCAATCCTGCAGTGCCCGCAAGGTCCCCCTGCTCCGGAAGGCACATGTGACGGCCCGTCTGAAGTTTGCCAGTGAACACCTGGATGATGCCGAGAGTGATTGGGAGAAGGTGCTGTGGTCAGATGAGACAAAAATTGAGCTCTTTGGCATGAACTCAACTCGCCGTGTTTGGAGGAAGAGAAATGCTGCCTATGACCCAAAGAACACCGTCCCCACTGTCAAGCATGGAGGTGGAAATGTTATGTTTTGGGGGTGTTTCTCTGCTAAGGGCACAGGACTACTTCACCGCATCAATGGGAGAATGGATGGGGCCATGTACCGTACAATTCTGAGTGACAACCTCCTTCCCTCCGCCAGGGCCTTAAAAATGGGTCGTGGCTGGGTCTTCCAGCACGACAATGACCCAAAACATACAGCCAAGGCAACAAAGGAGTGGCTCAGGAAGAAGCACATTAGGGTCATGGAGTGGCCTAGCCAGTCACCAGACCTTAATCCCATTGAAAACTTATGGAGGGAGCTGAAGCTGCAAGTTGCCAAGCGACAGCCCAGAACTCTTAATGATTTAGAGATGATCTGCAAAGAGGAGTGGACCAAAATTCCTCCTGACATGTGTGCAAACCTCATCATCAACTACAGAAGACGTCTGACCGCTGTGCTTGCCAACAAGGGTTTTGCCACCAAGTATTAGGTCTTGTTTGCCAGAGGGATTAAATACTTATTTCCCTCTGCAGAATGCAAATAAATTCATATACTTTCCACAATGTGATTTTCCGGATTTAATTTGTGATGTGCTATCTCTCACTGTTACCAATAACCTACCCTTCAATTATGGGCTGCTCATGTCTTTGTCAGTGGGCAAACTTACAAAATCAGCAAGGGATCAAATACTTATTTCCCCCACTGTACTTCTTTAATGAAACGTATTCTGGACATGACAGTGAATGCGGTATTAGGGAATGTCAGTTTCGCGTTTTGCATAGGGGTTACGTGGCACAAGCACAACGTTTGCATATAGGAAAGGTAGATTCCCCTTTATGCCTGAAATGCACTTTAGATGTTAACTCTTTCTTTCAAGCCTTTTGGGCCTGTCCGAAGATTCAGCTTTTCTGGAAAGCCATCCTCTCTTATCTGGGCTGGCTTCTCCACTCCCTGATTCCCTTGTCCCCACTGGGCTTTCTTCTAGATTATTTTGAGATCTTTGCATTGCATGGCGGGGGGGAGGGGGGAAGACACCAACTTCTACATAAAGCGTAGATTGAGGGCAAAAAAATTATCTTGGGAGTCTGGACCATAGTTGATACACCTTCTTATTTGGCATGGAGAAATAAATTACACTCCTTGATGCTTTTGGAAACGCCCGCAGAAACGAGGGGCATTTAGATATGATGTCTAACTCCGACTTTGGACGTTTTGCAAAAGGACCCCATGGTTTATTAACATTGTCTGTGCAGGACTGATCTGGATTGATCTGGCTTGTTTCGTTTTCCCTTATGTGTATTGATGTTTTAGTACTTACCACAATGTTTCGGGTGCTGCCTTTTCCTAGGTAGGCTCTTGTTGTGTAACTCGTGGAAGTTACTGTTATTATGGTATGTAGAATTGCACTGTAAGTCCTGGTATGTCAGGTACTGAATACTGATCACATCTTTCCCAGTAGTAGCTCAATGTAAGTTACATTCAGGTACAGTAGGTATTTTCCTGTCCCTGGAGGGCTTACAATCTACAATTGTGGAACAGCAATGGGATTTGAATCCTGGCTGCCTAGGTTCTTAGATTTCTGCTCTAATCATTTGGTACAGATAATACATATAGGTGCTCATTTTCAAAGCATATAGACTTACAAAGTTACATGGAAGGGCATTTTCGATACAAAGTCTAAGTCCGACTTTGGAAGTTTTGCACGTTATCAATAGAAATCAAACAAAATAAAACATGGAAAAGAAAATAAGATGATACCTTTTTTATTGGACATAACTTAATACATTTCTTGATTAGCTTTCGAAGGTTGCCCTTCTTCGTCAGATCGGAAATAAGCAAATGTGTTGGCAGATAGTATATATAAGAGAAACATCAAAGCATCACTTTGACAGTCTGACAGAGTGGGAGGGTGGGGGTATGCATGGGCACATCAAAGCATTTCACTGATATTCTAACAGGATGGGTGTTGGTAGGTGACAGGAGGGTAATAAACAGAGAAATAAACAGAGAAATACAGCTTCATGGTTTATAATGGGTTAGAAAACCCAGATCCTTATTAAGTCCTGTTTGTTGGTTGTCAAAATATTCAATCATTCTTATTTCAAAGGTCTTACGTTCCTGTATTGTTTTAAAATTACCTTTCAGTATTCTTACTGTGAAATCACTGGTGCAGTGATCTGGTCTTGTAAAGTGTTGGCCCACAGGGGTGGGGGCTTGACTGGCACCGGCTATTTTCATGTGATGTCTGTGCAGATTGAATCTTGTCTTAAGCATCTGGTATTTCTCCAATATAGCATCCTTCGTTACATTTTTTACACTGAATGATATATACCACATTGGAAGATGAGCATGTAAAATAGTCCTTTATGTTGAATATTTTTCCCTTGTGAATGACTGTGGGGTCTTGTGAAATGTTTTGGCATAGTTTGCAGCTGGCTGTGTTACAGGGAAAAGTGCACTTTTCATTTTCCGTCTGTGATGGGAGTTTACTTCTGATCAGCTTGCGTTTTAAGTTTGGTGGCTGTCGGAAGGCCAGCACTGGTGGGGATGGGAATATCTCTTTCAGTAATTCATCTTCCTGAAGTAGTGGCTGTAGGTCTCTTATGATTTTCCTCAATTTCTCCAGCTCTGGGTTGTATGTCACTACAAGGGGAATTCTGTCTGTGGCCTTTTTTTCTTTGTACTGTAGCAGATTTTCCCTGGGTGTTTTGAGGGAGGAGGCAATATTCTTGGAGATTATTTTGGGGTTGTAGCCTTTCTGTTTGAAGGATGCAGTCAGGGTTTCAAGGTGTCTGTCTCTATTCTCTGGGTCCGAGCAGATACGGTGGTATCTTGTGGCTTGGCTGTAAATAATGGATCTTTTTGTATGTGAAGGGTGGAAGTTGGAGTTGTAGAGGTAGCTGCATCTGTCTGTGGGTTTCTTGTATATAGATGTTTGTATACAGCCATCACTGATTGAGACTGTGGTGTCCCAAAAAATTGACTTTTTCTGGGGAGTAGTCAATTTTAAATCTGATTGTAGGATGGTATGTATTGAAGGAATAGTAAAATTGTTTCACAGTTTCTTCCCCCTCCGTCCAAATCATAAAAATGTCATCGATGTACCGGTAGTATTTTAGAGGTTTGGTCTGGTATGTATTCAGAAATGTCTCTTCCAAATCAGCCATAAAAAGGTTGGCATATTGGGGTGCTGTCCTGGTGCCCATTGCAGTGCCCATTATTTGTAGATAGATATCATTGTTAAAGCGGAAGTAGTTGTGAGTTAAAATTAATTTGATTAATTTTGTAATGGTTTCTGGTGAGTATTGATGGTCCAGTGTGGATTTTTTTTAGGAGTCTTCCACATGCAGCTATGCCATCCGCATGTGGAATGTTGCTGTATAGTGATTCTACATCCATCGTGACCAGAAGGGTGTTTGGTGGTAATTGCTTGATATTTTTCAATTTATTCAGAAAGTCTGTGGTGTCTTGTATGAAGCTGTTAGTTTTGTGCACAAGAGGTTTCAGAATTCCCTCTATGAGTCCAGATATTTCCTCCGTGAGCCTGCCAATATCTGATGTGATTGGTCTGCCTGGGTTTCCAGGTTTGTGGATTTTGGGTAACATGTAGAATGTGCCCACAGAATAGGAAAGAAGGTCATTTTCGAAAAACGTCCATCTTTTTTCTTGAAAATACTGTTTCAAACAAGGCTTTGTGCTTTGGACATTTTGTGTTTTGGTCCATTTTTGAAAAAGACATGAATAGTGCAAAAACATAGAAAATAAGCAATTGGGATGCAGAGAAGCCAGCACTTTTAGCAGACTAGTCCCCCAGACATCCCAGAAGAGCAATAGGCACCCTAGCACTTCATAAAAATGCTCCCAGGTACACATCTCACCTTTGCTCCCTTGTCCCTTGAGCCCTCCAAAACCCACCAAAAACCTACTGCCCCACCACCGTACACCACTACAATAGCCCTTATGACTGAAGGGGGCACCTATATATGGGTACAGTAGGGTTTTGGTGACTTTGGGAGGAGTAACAGTTTCCACTACAGGTGTGACAGGTAGAGGGTGTTAAGAACCCGAGTCAGTCACTCCATAGTGCACTGCACCGACCACTATACTACTCCAGGGACCTCTGCATGCTGGCTATAACATCTAAGCCTGTCATAGAGGTTGATAAGTCATATTTTTACCCACATTTTTGGGGGGTGGGAAGGGGTCAGTGACCACTGGAGGGGTTTGGGGGAGTCATCCCTGATTCCCTTCAGTGGTCATCTGGTTATTTAGGGCACCTTTTTGTGCCTTATTTATTATAAAAACAGGTCTAGCTGAAAACTTCTTATTTTTAGTCTTGTTCCATTATGGCTGAAAAATGTCTAAGTCTTAGGAACACCCAAATCATGCCCCTAAAACGACCCCTTGAGATTTGGATGCACTGCAGATGAACAGCATAGAAAAACGTCTGAAAAATAGGGTTTGAAATAGAGAGTTGCACGGGGACAGAAATCTTACCCATCCCCGCCCGTCCCTGCTGGAATTTTACCCGTCCCCACCCGTCCCCGCTGGAATCTTACCCATCCCCGCCCGTCCCCGCTGGAATTTTACCCGTCCCCACCCGTCCCCGCTGGAATCTTACCCATCCCCACCCATCCCCGCAAGAATTTAACCCATCCCCACCCATCCCCATAAGAATTTAATGGTACATAAAAGAAAATTCCAGTCAGCTCCCTCAGTCTGTCTCTGGATTTGAGCCACAGCACTGTAGGCAAGGAAGGAACGGAAGTTGGAACACTCTGGTGCGCACATGTAAGACTTGTCTCTGATTCACTTGCACTGTGTGCTGAGAGGTCGCCACATGCATGTGCCAGTAGGTCAGGTGACATCTGATTCTCGTGCCTGTGTCAGAACTGAGGTCTGTGCACCAGCCTGGGAGCAAAGAGGATTAATAGTAACATAGTAAGTGACAGCAAATAGACCTGAACGGTCCATCCACTCTGCCAATAGTCACACTCATGATCAATTTATCATTAAATCAACAAGTGTGATATTATATACTTGATTATGGTCTTTCTTTCGTGTTTCTGGAACAAAGACCACAGAAGTCTATCTGGCCCTATCCTTATGTTCCAACTACTGGAGTTGCCGTTGAAGCCCACTCCAGTCTATTTGTCTTCTCATTTGTGGGACACAGACCGTAAAAATCTGTCCAGCACTGTCCTCATGTTCCAGCCACTGAAGTTGCTGTCTAAGCCCTTTCCAGCCCATCCTAAACCAGATTGCCATGTATGAGACACAGACCATACAAGTCTGCCAGGTATCAGCCCTAGTTCATCACAGCCAGAGTCGCCATCTAAGCGTCACTTGACACATCCACACACATGCAGCCATTTAAGGTTAGGTTTTATATAAATTCCATTTTCTAATTAGAGATCCTCTGTGTTCATCCCACGCCTTTTTGAATTCCGTCATCATTTGTGACTCTACCACCTCCTTAATGGAAGACTTTCCACAGTTGTGCTGTTAAAGCAAGGAAGAAGAAGAGGAGGAGGAGAAGACAGCACTCAAAGAAATTGGTATTCGGTAGATGAGAGGCTGGTGCAGGTGCAGCTTACACTTCTACGAGAAGACCGCAGAACTGCTTCCATCCCCACGGGAACCCCGCAGGAACTGCCCCCGTCCCCGCGGGAATCCCGCAGAGCTGCTTCCATCCCCAAGGGAACCCCGCAGGAACTGCCTCCGTCCCCACGGGGATCCCGCGGGTTCCGCGGGATTCCCGCAAACCCCGTTCCCGTGCAGCTCTCTAGTTTGAAAATACAACCTCTGTTATTTGAAGACTCTTGCCTCCAAACATCACCTTACTATAAAATTAAAGGAAACTTGAGGATTCTTCAAAGTACAGTAGTTAGCAATAAGAACTCTGCTCAGTATCGGCTATATACTTTCCTCTGGGAAACATCTTCTTAGCAAATGGTACATAAGCTGGCAAAAATGTGCTATTATTTTCAAACTCTAATGCCCAGGTGATTTTGAAGCTCAATTCAGGTGCTTTGGCTGGGGTAGAATGCAATTAGTATTTAAATTAAAAATGATTTACTTAAAGATACCTTTTGGAGTTTCTTCATTAAGTGCCTGAAAAGCTGGTGCATTGGGATTCCACGTTCCAGTAATAACATAAGCTCTCCCATCACAATTTTTCCCCATGGACTCCTATGAATAAGTAAAAGGACATCAAAAGGGAAATTACATTCTTATGCGCGTATCTACCATGGTTGCTTTCTGAACAGCTATTTCTGCACATAAAGCAAACGTTTTACACCCAGAAATACCTTTCAAAAATCCCCAATAATGATTCAAGCCAACAAGAAGTTTATTAGTAATTTTAATAAAATGATAATTGATCATTACCAAGAATATTTCACTATATCAGCTGTCTCCTCTTCAGGTAGCCCAGCATTTACTGCACATGCCCTGTTTAAGAGAACAGTAGTGCTCACAGTGTTATTTTTGCAATTACAGAGGTTCTTTTTACAGTTCTACCACAGAAATTCTGTCATACAACAAGGGCTCCCTTGGGCAAATCCTGTAAGCAATACTGAATTGAGCAGAGGCTCTGGGACGCAATAGCCTCTAAGGAGTACACAGAAATCACCAACAACCATAGATTAGATATGACTTGTAAATTAAGTCAGGCTCGAACCTAGATATATCTAATGGCTCACTTGATAATTAATTTTATCAGGGGTTACAGTGGATATTACAAAGGCACAACACAACAGAATCAATTTTCGTCTGGTATGTTAACAAAGAAACTCCATATTTCAAAAATATTTTGGATGACTATCAAGCAGCATTGTTTCTTTTAACAAAGCTTACTCTTTAGATAATAATAAAAATCATACTGGCTTTCATTTTATTTCAAAGTAAAATAAGCTCCTTCATGCTGTCTGCAACTTTCAAAAGGTACTCATCCAGCATTTTAATACATTGGTTTTGGTATGCTGGTCATCAACAAGTATACAACTGACAAACTAAAGATTAAACACAAACTGCTAAATTCTGATCTTAGAGGCCCTTTTACTAAAAAGTGCATTAGGCAACTAAAGCAGGAATTAGTGCGTGCTGTTATCAGCCAAGCGCAGTAATGGTTTCTGGGGTGGCATGACAGTGCGCATTGATGTACTTATTAGTTGCAGAACACGGGCAGGACATGAGTGACATGGGTGGATCAGATGTGTGGCTAGCAGAAGCAACTCAAGAGGAGGCAGTCAATGCAGCCATGGCCCTAACCCTGCTCTCTCCCCACTCCAATCTCCCCCCCATCAGATCTTTTCCAGTAAATCCTCCCCACCACTTGATGAGATCTCCTTTTTGATCCCCCATCCCAATCAGACTCTCCAATCTCCCTAAAATGCCCCCATTAATCCCTCCCAGCTGTCCCCAACTCAACCCAAACCCCATCCCCCAGACCCCCTCCCATATAATGGCATTGAAAAGTCGATTCCTAGAAGTAGTACATCAAGACTACCACTAGGGATCAGCAATGTATTTTGAAGCCAATGCCAGATGGAACTGGAGCAGAGAGGGCTGCGCCTCTTGCTTCTTGCCACTGCATCACCAGGCCTTACCTCCAGGTAAGTCCTGGAGGTGGGTGGATTGGAGAATAGGTGGAGAGGGTTGAGGATCTGATTGGATGGGGGTGGAGGATAGGAAAGAGGATCTGACTTGGAGGGGCAGAAATGGTGGCACCTCTGCAGATGGCTTTCATGCTGACAGCGCACAAGCCATGTTCCATGCATGGGCAATAGCATGGTGGGCCCACACTATCAGCCCAGGCATATAACATGGTTCCCATCTGATAACTCTCTAACCTGTGTGGTAAATGCGGGACAGATTATTATTATTATTAACATTTGTATAGCGCTACCAGACGCACGAAGCGCTGAACACCTGATACAGCATCTTCTCTACATTTACCGCATGGGTATTGCTGTTAATGTGTGGTAAGTGCAAATTCTTACCACATTTTAGTAAAGGGGCCCCAAAACAAAAATAAACAAGAATGTGTAGAGCTCTCAAAATTATGTAAACATATGCATACAAATGTATTTTGTACAAAGGAGAAAAACTGAGAACAGAAAAACTGTACTAAGAAATAGAGAGCGATGCTATTTTTTATAATGATTGCTTATTCTCTTCTGTCACTGTGGTTAGGGCTGAATTGTTAATTGCTAACTTTTAAGTCATAAACAGTATTGAAATATAAAGAATTTTGTTTATAATTATTACCATATCCAGTAAATGCATATCACTGTTTTTAACATTTCGACCCGGACTTAGCAGCATTCCAAAACACCTAGGATGATAAAAAAAAGTTCATTAGAATGTGATAAATAAAAATACTGACCTGCCTGAGAAGCCATGTTTGCTCTAGCTATCATGGATCATGAATAGTGCTTCCAGGCCAACAATTTAAGCAAAACAGCAAAAATACAGGTAAACAGTCATTATGTATGACACACTACTGGTGCCTCTAGCATTGATGAGTTCTGTCCCAAAGAATACCCCATGTTCACACTTGTAGCAATAGGTGGAATGCTGAAGCAGTGAAAATTTAATTCATCTGGCGTGATGATACCCTCCAGAAGATGAACTTGAAACCCTCAAATATTAAATACACGTGGGTATCTTTACTTGACTTATTATTGGGGGGGATAATTTAAATGACCATAAAACAGGCTGCTGTTAAGGTTAATCAATAAAGCATGGATGAGATATAAGGTTATAAATCGGAAAAGTCAGGGGTGTGAGGGATTATTGTTACAATGGTCAAATTTTTTACATTAAATTTATCATCTTCCCAATAATAGGTCAGTAGACTCTATACTGATTGATAAGTGGGTTACAAATCTCATGTTGCAGGCATATTCGCTGATACTTCCTTGCAGCTTTAATCTCTTTCTAGAAGATGCTTCCTCATTTTTGGCAGAAAATTTCTTATCCTTAGTACCAGTACTAGGATTTGACCCTACAATTTTAAAACAGTACATCAACTGGATCATATATGTTTATATCAGCCAGTATCATTCATTTGTGAAAGCGTATGTCTATATTACACCATGACCACATCCATCACAGATTATGCAGAAATTTCTTTCTGACCCAAGACGGATGTCCAAAAATATATTGGTAATTAGAATGGCAAAAGTGTTGAGATGATGTAGATGCTCAGGTTTCAATGTGAAATTTATTTTTCAGAATGTGTGGAGGAGTGGCCTAGTGGTTAGGGTGGTGGACTTTGGTCCTAGGGAACTGAGGAACTGAGTTCAATTCCCACTTCAGGCACAGGCAGCTCCTTGTGACTCTGGACAAGTCACTTAACCCTCCATTGCCCCATGTAAGCCACATTGAGCCTGCCATGAGTGGGAAAGCGCGGGGTACAAATGTAATAAAAATATTCTTGTTCTTGCTGAAGAAAGTGAAAATGCCATTGCATCAAAAAATATTAGGGCAATGCTATACTAGTGAATTGGGTCAATGAAAGACAAACTTAAGAAGGGTCAAATGCTAATGGCCCAACACTCTTCTCCTGATTCTAAGGAAGTTTACTTCAGGGTTCTTATGAATTATTAGTCTAAGAATTTTTTTAAAGATTTTTTTCTCACAAATAAATTAAAGCAAGCAGTTTGTTAACAGACCCAGAGAACTGTTTTGGTGGGTTAGGAAATGGATGGCAAATGAACTAGTATCTAACTGTAATTTGCAACCTTTGAGTAGAGTTGGCTGTGTATTTTGATTTAAATAAATTATTGCCCATAAAGCAGGGCTATCTTCTTCTGGGGCAGATCAATGTTAATGGGCAACTAATGTTGGTATGTTTGGTCTGGCAAATTAGGAGGCTTTTTGGGTGGTGTCTTCAGATGAAATATATTGATCTTTACCCCTTCTCAACAACAAAGTCAGTAGTTAAGACCCTTGCCCTGCATTTTTTTAATTGCTGCAAACTGACTCTGGACCCCCACATTGATAATATAGGAATTAGAGGATTGAGGAGGGACAAGATGACAGCTAAACAGCCTAATGCATATGCATCCGTTAATGGGTGTCTGGGCAAATGCATGACCCCAAGAGGAACTACATATTCCACTCAAGACCATATGATAGCTATTCCAGAACTGATTTGCTGGCTAAAGTGCACTACACAAAAATTGTAGTGATCTCATGGTCACATACCAGTCCTCACTATGCTCCAATATCCTATAGTAAGAAATACAAATAGCTATTGGAAATTAAATGAGTCTGCAGCAGAATGAGAAGATCAATCTGCTCTGGAACTAGACAATACAGAATTCTTTCAGTTAAATGACAATGGCAAAGTCTCATTACAGGCAGTGTGGGACTGCATGAAAGAAGTGAGAGGGGGGAATCTGATCTCATGGGCATCTAGGCAGAAAAAGCAAATAGAAGGGGCAATTCTAGCTTTGAATAGATCTATTGAGCACTTAGGAAGACAGCACAAAAGTAGAAAAGAACACCAGGTCTCAAAGAGCTACACTGGAAAGACACAAGCCAATCCTAATAAATACATAATTGCCTCAGATTTAGCCATATTGACTTTGAAGTCTGAGGCTTTCTCCATAGGCTACTAGCTTTCTTATCAGGATGGATAAGAAACTTATCACCTATTTGAAGCAAAATATATCATCAACCATGAACACTGTAATCTAATATTCTTTACCCACTGTTCTAAAATAATCTAATCTAAGACTTGTAGACTGCACTAGTCCCAGCAAAAAGTTCAAGGAGGTTAACAAATTAAGAAAATTCAGAACACAAGGATCTACAAAATAAGAATTTTCTTAAAACTCCTTAAAATTTATCAAATAAAAATGTTTTCAATTTTTTACGCAATAACATATGGAGAGGCATAATCGAAAGGGGTGCCCAAGTTTTCCTGAGGACGTCCCCTCAAAGGGACGGGGAAACCCATATTATCGAAACAAGATGGGCGTCCTTCTTTCGTTTCGATAATATGGTCGGGGACGCCCAAATCGCAAAATTTAGGTCAACCTTAGAAATGGTCATTCTTAGAGATGGTCGTCCCCGATTTTCAGCCATAATGGAAACCGAGGACACCCGTCTCAGAAACGACCAAATCCAAGCCATTTGGTCGTGGGAGGAGCCAGCATTCGTAGTGCACTGGTCCCCCTGACATGCCAGAACACCAACCGGGCACCCTAGGGGGCACTGCAGCGGACATCACAAATTGCTCCCAGGTGCATAGCTCCCTTACCTTGTGTGCTGAGCCCCCTACCCCCCCCCCCCCAAGGGGGGCACCTACATGTGGGTACAGTGGGTTTCTGGTGGTTTTGAAGGGCTCACATTTACCACCACAAGTGTAACTTGTAGGGGGGGATGGGCCTGGGTCCGCCTGCCTGAAGTGAACTGCACCCACTAAAACTGCTCCAGGGACCTGCATACTGCTGTGATGGAGCTGGATATGACATTTGAGGCTGGCATAGAGACTGGCAAAAAATATTTTAAAAGTTTTTTTTAGGGTAGGAGGGGGTTGGTGACCACTGTGGAGGTCATCCCCGATTCTCTCCGGTGGTCATCTGGTCAGTTCGGGCACCTTTTTGAGGCTTGGTCGTAAAAAAAATGGACCAAGTAAAGTCGCCCAAGTGCTCATCAGGGACACCCTTCTTTTTTCCATTATCAGTCGAGGACATCCATGTGTTAGGCACGCCCCAGTCCCACCTTCGCTACACTTCCGACACGCCCCCGGGAACTTTGGTCGTCCCCGTGACAGAAAGCAGTTGAGGACGTCCAAATTCGGCTTTCGATTATGCCGATTTGGGCGACCCTGGGAGAAGGACGCCCATCTCCCGATTTGTGTCGAAAGATGGGCGCCGTTCTCTTTCGAAAATAAGCCTGAAAATTTGCCTCTGATCAAATATATAGAGGAAGTGCATTCCAAATCAAAATAGCACAAAAGGAAAACATAATTTCAAAAGAACGCTTTACTCGAACACCACTACATGCAGGTAATTTTAATAAAAAATTATCCCATAACCTAGAAGAAGAAAGAAAAATGTTTGAAAAAGATAAAATAAACAACTCAAAAGTACTCCCAAACAAAACATGGAAAATCATACATACAGCCTCAAAGACAATATATGTGACCTTAAAGGAAGCCAATGAATCCTTTTTGCATAACTAGATATTCTGTCATATTTTTTCAAACAAAAGACCAAACATACAGCAGTTTTCTGTATCATCTGTAATTTATGCAAAAATTTGGCAGTCAACCCAACATTGAGAGAATTACAGTAGTCCAAAGGAGACAACACCAACATCTGGATAAATACTGCAAAGTGTTTCTCAAAATAAAACAGGACCTAAGCAATCGCAATTGCCGGTGCTAGTCAACCTGGACTTCAACTGACCCTTTATCGTGCAGACCAATGAGTCAAACGTTGGACTAGGGGCCGTTCTGTCCCAGGAAGTGGATGGGGGCCTAAATTAGCCAGAAGCTATTCCAGAGAGAGAAGACTTATGCGGTAATTGAAAACGGAAGCCCCAGCTGTTAAATGGGCCCTGGAGATGTTCCAATATTATTTATTGAGATAACACTTCCTATTGGTCACCGACCATCAACCCCTTCAGTGGATGGCTCGCCATAAAGATTCAAATGCATGAATTATGTGCTGCTTCCTTAACCTCCAGCCCCTTAGCTTTGGGGTGTGACATTGGGCGGGATGAGAACATGTTAATACTGATTTTTTTGTGTCAGGAGGTGGACCCTGGAATGGCAGATCAACTGTGCACGGTTGAGCTGAGGGGAAGGGTACGTGAGGAGGTATATAGAACACGGCCCCCACCCTTAAGAATGATCCCTCAGGTACTGTGAGCCACCTTGAAACCTTTAGTCCCGCCCAGAGAGGACATGAGACAGGAGGGGTGGAACCAAAAAAGACAGGAACCAGGAAATATAAAAGATAGAGCCAGAGTGGGGTTAAGGAGGCCCAGGGATGGAAGAAGTGATCTCCACCATACGCCTTCACTACAAACGTCTAGTTACTATGACCTGGCTGAGGTAAGCCAACCTTTTCATTTGGACATTTTTAAACCTGGTTCTGAGGCATGTCTGGCCCAGAGAGAGAGAGAGAAACTTTACAAACCGTGTTTGGGGCAAGGCAGCCACACTCCATGGATTGTGTTTGGGGCCTTGTCAACCACAAGCCCATGTCAAGACTTTTTCCTCCGAATTAAAGAGACTTTACTTTTTGTTTCTGACACTCTAAAGTAACAGGCCTCAGGATTAAGTAAATAAAGTATTTACCTTATTTCCACAACCTTGGCTGGCTGTGTTATTTGGAGGCTTACACTCAACCCTTGCTCACAGTATCACACTGTTGTATCATAGGTATCTCATACATTCCAGACTCGCCAAAGCATTTAAGGGGATTAATCATCATGCTGGTGAGGGTAAGGGCCAAAAGTACCTTCTTGCATATGTGGTGAAAATGCAAAGAGTGAGAGACTACTAGAAAATGATTAAAGTTATCATTAAAATGGTGGTAACCGTAAACCCTCAAGTATGCCTGCTAAATCTAGTACCAGATGAACTGCCAGTGAGTGTGAGAGTGATAGCTAGGAATGCAATTACTGCCACTCAGCTGGAAATTGTGAGGATATGGAAAAAGAATATGCTACCAGATAGAACACCCTTGCTACACAGAATTGAGAATGTGGTTTTTATATCCAAACTAATGGCCCAGTAGAGCAGCAGACTGAAAATACAGAACAAGAATGAAATGTATACATGGACTATAAGATGTTCAGATTGAGACTGGGCTGAGAGGGAAAGATCATAACTTTGGCACTGCCATCTTAGACAGACCTGGCCCTAGCTTTGGACCCACTGCTAGAAGAGGGAGGGGGATAAGCTCTTTGAGCAGGGACTGTCCTTCTATGTTTGAATTGTACAGCACTGCGTAACCCTAGTAGCGCTTTAGAAATGTTTATTAGTAGTAGTAGTAGTAACTTGATGTATCAAAAAAGAACACCGTTTTCATGGATGTTATGCAGTAGTTATGTTGCTGAAATAGTCCGTAAAGAAATAAGTTTAAAAACATACAGTGCAAATATCAGGCAGCAGAGATATACCTATTTTTATAAACTGTGAGGCTCTTTCCACTCAGTTTATAAAATGCCAGTGTAGATTCAGGTGGTCGATTTTCCAGGTGCACATCTGTTACTCCCCGACCTATATTAAATTACTCCTCATGTGTAGTTAAATAAATGAATGGCATGTACATAGGTTTAACAATATTTTATCTAAACATACCAACAATAAGAAGCATATTAAACTGCAAACGAGGAGCTTAGTATATTTTACTAAATCCAAAAATATCTAACAAAATTTAAACAGCTTTTTATCATGCTAACCCAGTGTTTCCTTTCACTGACAGGGCACAATATCAGTTTTCCTTAATATGACAAGGGCTATACTAAATCTAATCAATGTTATGAGATTATGTTTTATCAGACTTCACCAATAAGGGTCGTTTCCTGTCCTAAGGCATATTTTAAATCATATAAGCATACAAAAATTGCTGTTTGCCTTATGAAATGACAAAAACTTTGCAAGTCTTTTTTTTTTTTTAGATACCAGTTCAAACCACACCTAGTCAAAGCAGCAAAAACAATAATGAAAAACATTCAACAGGATACATGGATTTCGAAATATTAGTGTGGATTAGCATAGAAATAGATTGAGTTCAAATCTATAGAAGCATAAAAAGTGACAGCATAGAGAGACCATACAACTTATTCAAGGGCCCTTTTACTAAGCCGTGTAAGGCTCTACGTGTGACCAATGCGGCAAAATGGACTTACCGCACAGCTACTGCATGGCTGTTGCAGTAATTTCATTTATGGCGTGCGTGCGTCCGATACACAGGTCCGAAAAACAATTTTTATTTTCGGCTGCGCATAACAGACACGCGCCAAGTGGCATTTGGCACACATAGCTCATTACCGCCCGGTACCGCGTGAGACTTTACCACTAGGTCAATGGCTGGCGGTAAGGTTGCAGGCCCAAAATGGACACGCAGCAATTTAGATTTTGCCACGTCAATTTTCGTGAAAAAATTTTTAAAAGTCATTTTTTACACGTGCGCTGAAAAATGATTCTGAGCGTGCCCAAAACCTGCGCCTACACTACTGCAAGCCATTTTTCAGCGCACCTTAGTAAAAGGACTCCTCAGTCTGCCCATCTGTACCAACTACTAAGATCTACAGTCCCTTCCTCTTCCTCAAAGATTCCCTGTACGAGTCTCATGTTTTCTTGAATTCAGATACCATTCTCATCTCCATCATATTTACTAGGAAGCTATTCCAGATATCCACTACTTTTTCCATAAAGAAGTATTTCCTTACATTACTTCTGAGTGTACCCCCATTTATCTTAATCCTGTGATCCTTCATGCCAGAGCTTCCATTCTAATTGAAAGAGGCTCACCTCCTCTGTATTTAGTGTAAATCATTTTTATTGAAAGAAAATAAACAGGCAGATAAATCATACAATGATACATATCTGAATTTGGAACAATATTAATTTCCCACTTATCCCCACTCCATTTAGCCCTAAAACCCCTCAACATTTTAATGCAAAACTATTTTATTGGTGACGTACAAGCATACAAACCTTTTCTGAATTTATAACATAAAGGTATTTTAATGCCTCTCTCTACTATTGCCTTGCCTTTCTTCCAAAGCATACATATTTATATCCTTAATTCTGTTCCCATATGATTTATGGCAAAGACTACCTGCCATTTTAGTAGCTGCCCTCTGGACTTCATTCAGGTTATATCCTTTTGAAGGTGTTGTCTCCAGAATTGCATACAGTATTGTAAATGCGGTCTCACCAGAGACTTATACAGAAGCAAAATCACCTCCTTTTTCTTCCTGGTCATTCATATACTTACGTATTCAAACACTTCTCTGGCTATTACCATTGCCTTTTCTACCTGCTTAGCCACCTTAAGATCAGATACAATCATTCCCAGACCCTACTTTTTTTTCATGCACAGAAGTACTTCACTCCCCTATACTATACAGAACCCTTAGGTTCTTGCAGCCCAATCGTGAAACCCTGTAATTTGTTTAGCATTAAAATGTAGCTGCCATACTCTAGACCATTCGTCAATCTTCACAAGATCCCTTTCATTTTATCCACACCTGTTGCAAATTTTGATGTATGCAAACAGGCAAACCTTTATTAGTGTTTTCATGTCATAAGTACAACTGCTGGGTACCTTTTTCTAGTAGAATCAAAAATGTTTGTGGTACAAAGGAATCAATACAAAATACACCTCGAGAATGGAGCAGAAGATAACTTCAACGAATCAACCAAAAATTCCACTTAACACCTATCACAATATTTAAATAGTTCTTCCAATGTTATTCCAATTATTTATATTTTTGTAAATTATATTGTTACTAGTAAAAAAGCCCCGTTTCTGATGGAAATGAAACGGGGGCTAGCAAGGTTTTCTTCTGTGTGCATGTGGGAGTGTGTGTGTCCCTGCCCTCTCTCCCTTCCCCTGTGCTGTCTGTCCTCTCTGTCCCCTCCCCCCTCGGAGTTGAGTCCTTCAGTGTTGTTTCCTGCTGTGCTGTGTTTGTGTTACAGAGATAGTGAGGGCTTCTGCCCTCTCTCCCCTCTGAGTCCTTCACTGTTACAGAGAGAGCGATTTGATTTCGTGCTTTGCTGTGTTTTCCTTCACTGTTTGTGTTACAGAGAGAGCGAGGGCGGGGCAGACACTCATGGGGAAACCGGATATCTCTCCCCCTTCACACTTCCGGCTGGAGGCTTCATTTAGAACGTTGGTGGTGCCTTTTATATATAGAGATAGTCAAAAAGGAGGAAAAACGCCTCAGAAAGCACCTTGATTAATACAGTGCTCAATACTTTCTATCATGGGCAAAATTTCTTCACTTTCTTAAAATGTCCAGGTATATAAACTCTCCAACAATATATACACATACACAGTTCTAGCTTCTTCAACAAGCAAAGATATATTTCCACTTAACTTTCAAGTCTTCAGTCCTACTCCGACAGTAGACACCATTTTGCTGTTGTTTTAAACCCTGCTATTTCAGGGAGTGGCTCGGACCATAACAACTTGCTTTCCCACAAACTTAAACCTTAGTAAATAAGGCCCTAAGTCTAGACCTGAGGCAATAGACTTGCTGACGGTCATAATGGGAGCAGATGGATTTAACTCTGATTTCCCTGGTTCTCGATCTGGTGCACTACCCAACAGGTAACACCGAGATTTTATTTATTTATTTATTTTTATTTTTGTACCCTGCACTTTCCCACTCATGGCAGGCTCAATGCGGCTTAAGTGACTTGCCCAGAGTCACAAGGAGCTGCCTGTGCCAGGAATTGAACTCACTTCCTCAGGACCAAAGTCCACCACCCTAACCACTAGGCCACTCCTCCACTCCCCAGCTATTGGAAATCCTAGCACCAGTCAAGATGTCAGCATCTGTACAAGGAGGCAAGGAAACTTTTGATTCTCATGGATCTAAATAAGAGTTACAGTAAATTTTCTGTAATGTAGTATTAACTGAGAAATATAAACACAAGCTTCAGACTGTTCATTCCAGCAAGGATGTAAGTCGCTGTGAAAAATACAGCAAAAATATTTGAGGATCCTGAAGACCTACAAGATTATATAGGTTCTCTTTCACAAAGCAAAATGAAAACTTAATCATATATGCAGAAGGAGCAGGAGAATAGCAGGGAAGTAAAGAACATCAGGAAAAGAGAATGTATGTTATGCTCTGTATGCCTGGAGAAGAGACTACAAGTTGATTTTTATACAGAATTCTGCAAGTATAGTAATGGTACAAGGTCTGGATTTAAATAAGATTCTTGATTACAGTTAGACTGAGTACCTAATATAGCACCCCTTTTTTCCAAACTGCAGCAAAAGGGGGTCTGCGCTGGCAAGTGCTTTTGACGCGCACCTACGCTCCTTTTTACTGTAGCTGATAAAAGGTAGATCTTTCTTTTTTTTAAAGAAATGGACATGCAGCAAGTGAAGCACGTGCCATGCAGCCATTTTGGGGGGAAGCCCTTACCTCCACCCATTCAGGTGGTGGCAAGTGCTCCAGCACTAACCTAGTGGTAACTGGGCAGCATGCAGCACTGCCCAATTACTGCCGGGTACACACCGGTGCTACAAAAATAGCACCGGATATGACGTGCTGGGGGTGGGAAGTACTGTCGGGCTGCTGCGGTAGCCCTGCGGTACTTCCTTTTTAGCAATCGATAAGCCCATGCTGGGATTACTGTCGCTATGTAAAAGGGGCCCATATTTAGGAAGAATTATTTTAAGTTGGTTTATATGAAGACTGAATGTTGTGAGAGCTTCATATCCTAAAACAGAGGACTATAAAAACAATTGCAGAGCCTCTACACAATATGAAATATCTTTTACAGATTTCCTATGAGCATGTAGAAAATGTATCATGGTAATCCAGGTCAATATAGAAATTTTGCAGATAACAGTAGATACTAGCATTCCCTCTAAGCTGCGCAAAGTCTTCCCTATTGGTGGGGACTGGGAATCAATATCATGTTTTCCAGTCATGAGAGGCAGGTAGATTCTTCAGGACTCCCAAAGGACTTGCCCGCTCCTTATGATTGAAAATGCAAATATTGAAGCATCACTCTCACTAGCATAAACATGGGCAAAGAACTCCTGCACAGCTCAGAGGGTACAGTGATGAACACATCATCTAACTTTAATTACGAAGCCTGATTATTGCAATATTATATATCTCGGTTGTACAAAATATCTATATAGCACTCCCGTCTTATATATGGTCGTTAGATTCAATAGTTTCTCCAGGTTATGAAAACCTCCACTGGTGGCCCATAGAGGCTAGGGATCTTTTTAAGCTTTGCTGTTTTGGTTATAAGATTTTGAAGGGAGTGGCCCTGTGCTATATGTATTCAATGATTAATGTATTAACGTCTAAGTATGATACTTGTAATAACTTAAATCTATCTATCCCTTCTTATAGAGATTCATGTTCAAAGAAATATTTTACAATTTTATTTTCATACTAGTAAAAAAGGCCCATTTCTGTTTTAAAGGAAACGGGCGCTAGCAAGGTTTTCCTCGGAGTGTGTTTGTTTGAGAGAGAGTGAATGTGCGAGTGTGTGTGTGACAGAGAGAGAGAGTGAGACTGGGTGTGAGTGTGAGAATGAGAGTATGTGCCAGGGTCCCCCCTCTCTCCCAGTTCCAGGGTCACCCCCCCCCCCCCCCAGTATGTCTCACATTTGCAGGGGTGTCCCCTCCCTCCCTCCCTTTTTCCAAGTTGCAGGGTCCCCCTCCCCCAGTTGCAGGGTTCCCTCTCCTGCCCTCCCCCCCCTCCCAGTTGCAGGGTCTGTGTGTCTCCCCCCGCCTTTTGTCCAGTGGAAACAGCTGTAAAAACGACAATGAGAAGCAGCTGCTAGGGTTCATTTTTTTTTTTTTTTTTTTTTTGAGTGTATAGGAATGACCGCTGCTTTGGGGAGTGGAATCAGAGATTAAGCAAAGGGCTTCCTTGCTTACCATAGACTTGCTTTGTTCACTTCCACTCCTGTCTATTGAACGTGCTGCAGCATGTCATAGGTTTGCTTGCTTTCTTTTGGGTTGAATCAAACCCGCAGCGCTTTCCCTCCCCCCTCCTCTGACTCGCCACTACTGGACCCCGACCCCCACCCTGAGCCCTCACCCGCCTCCTCCTCTCGCCGTCTCGCCGCCCTCCCTCTTTGTCCTCTCCAACGCTCGTTTGCCGTGTCGCCGCCCTCCCTCTTCGTGCTCTCCGATTGAGGGCGGTTAGTACTGTAGGTTGGCAGGCAGTCTGCAGCGATTCCTAGGCAGGGGGAGGAGCGTGTTTCCCTACTCCTCCCCCTGCCTGGGTCGCCGTTTGCTTGGGTCGTTGTTTCGTGCTGGCTGGGTCGAATTTTGTTGCTGGGCGTCGGGCTGGAGGCGCAGCCAATCAGTGGCACTTCAGGAATGACGTCACTTTTATCTACTCCACTTTTCTGAGCAGCTCTGGCCGGAATCCACGGTTCCAGGCAGCCTCAGAATGTTGGAGGCGCAGCCAATCAGTGGCACTTCAGGAATGACATCACTTTTATCTACTCCACTTTTCTGAGCAGCTCTGGCCGGAATCCACGGTTCCAGGCAGCCTCAGAATGTTGGAGGCGCAGCCAATCAGTGGCACTTCAGGAATGACATCACTTTTATCTACTCCACTTTTCTGAGCAGCTCTGGCCGGAATCCACGGTTCCAGGCAGCCTCAGAACGTTGGAGGTGAGAATTATTATATAGGATCAGGCCTCTCAAATCTGAAATCTTTTATCAACTTTGATGAAATCTCAATTGTGTTATTTAGCTTTTCGTAGGTTTTTAAAAACAAACCTATTTAGAAATTATATGCTTTCTAGCTAGATATTGAAGTTGTATTTTTTATTTTATGTTAATTTGTTTATTTTGCTGTAAGCTCCCAGTTTTGCAGACTGGTTCTATTTTGAACTGTAATCCACTCTGAACCTATTTTAAGGTGTTAACACTAATATTAACATTTAAATGTGAACCGTTTTCCCCAACAACTATGGTTGTAATAGAAAATATGAAGAGGAAGGTAGATGAAGAAGAAGTAGAGGTCATCTACAAGAGTAAGTTTTTGAATTATTAGGAGTGCTGGAACAGGCGCACTGATATGAAACTGACAAACTTAGTGGGGGTTAGCCATTATGAAAGCTCAATTATTTATACACAAAAGAAAAAACGGAAGTCAGAAAGTCTGAAGACATACAGTGAGAACTACTGTAAACCCAAACAGGAACTCATAACATAGAAGGGAGGTTGACCACCGGAGTGGAGGAACAAGGAACACTACGGCCGTAGAAGACTGTTCAAAGGAGTAGTGTAAGCAATGGCACTTCCAACAAAAGCGAGGGAATCAAGAAATGTCATACCCAGAATTTATTGGTAAACAACATTTGTCAACTTGACACAGGGCTGTGTTTCGGTGCTAACCGCACCTGCCTCAGGAGTCCTAGCTAGTGGTGTAATACCAGAAGAAACTGTGTGGACACGCAGATGAATTCAGTCTGATATATGTGATCGGTACAAGACCGTCACGTAGCAGTGCCTTCAAAAACGTCATCACAATGGAAACCTGAATGCGGAGTACCACAAGGATCACCGCTCTCACCAACCCTTTTCAACTTAATGATGACACCTTTAGCCAAATCGCTATCCAACCATGGACTCAACCCGTACATCTATGCAGATGATGTCAAGATCTACATCCCGTTCAAACACGATCTAACCGAAATCACAAATGAAATTAAACACAGCCTCCATATAATGAATTCATGGGCAGATGCATTCCAACTAAAGCTAAACGCAGAAAAGACACAATGTCTCATTCTCTCCTCACAATACAACACAAACAAACCCAGCACCATAAACACCCCAGACTATCTTAGATAGTCTAAAAATTCTTGGAGTTACAATTGACCGAAATCTCACACTCGAAAGCCATGCGAAAAATACAGTAAAGAAAATGTTCCACTCAATGTGGAAACTCAAAAGAATCAAACCTTCCCAAGGGATATATTCCGCCGCCTGGTACAATCAATGGTGCTAAGCCACCTAGATTACTGTAATGCCATTTATGCCAGATGCAAAGAACAAATTATTAAAAAGCTTCAAACTGCCCAAAATACAGAACCAGACTCATATTTGGGAAAACGAAATACGAAAGCGCCAAACTCCTAAGAGAAAAACTACACTGGCTCCCACTAAAAGAACGAATTGCATTCAAAGTCTGCACCCTGGTCCACAAAATCATTCACGGGGAAGCCCCGATCTATATGTCACACCTCACAGACCTACCCATGAGGAACACAAAAAGATCAGCAAACACATTCCTCAATCTCCACTACCCCAGCTGTAAAGGACTTAAATATAAATCCACATATGCTTCCAGCTTCTCCTACATATGCACGCAACTATGTAATGCACTACTGAAGGCCATAAAAAACAATGCATGACCTAACAATCTTCCGAAAGCTATTGAAAACCAACCTATTCAAGAAGGCATACCATAATGATCCAACCTAAATAAGAAACAATCACTCTCTACATCATCTAGACAAAACCGAACTCTCTTCACATGACTAGTTAACCTCATTGCTACTAATGAAAGTTACGCAATATGCACTACCACTTTATTTCTCATGCTGAAAATGAACTCTCTATAGTCGATTATCTAATTTATGTTATATCTCACTCTATCACTCAGGAACCTCTATGCAATACCATAATGTACTCTACTTTACCATGTATGTATGTGCCTTAATGCAATACCATTTGTAATTCTCAACCCGGCAATGGCGATCGCCATCACGGCATAATGTAAGCCACATTGAGCCTGCAAATTGGTGGGAAAATGTGGGATACAAATGCTACAAATAAATAAATAAAGAGCATAACATAGAAGCCAACTTTCAAAACAATTAGTGTCTAAGCTGAAAACAATTTACCCATGTCTGGACACTAAAAAAAAAGTAGAGCACAAAGGAAGAAAAAGCACATGGAGCCTTCAAGACTGGGGGCATCAACTCAATACTTCATTACACTAGTGTAATATAGTATGGACATCCCCGGTCTTGAAGGCTCCTTTTGCTTTTTCTTCTTTTGTGCTCTATTTGGAGTGTTCTTTGGACCCCCTCCCTTGTGTTCCTTCACTGTAAAAAAAATAAAAAGAAAGGCTACTCTATTTTGAGTGTATTCAAACAACCACTGCACACACAAAGCTAGCATCTATCTGACTGTGGCCCTACCAGTTTTATACCAAGGCAACCCACAGGATGAGGAGCTATGGAATTCCAGTCTTTGGCTGATGTTTTGATGTATAATCTTGCAATGAGCTTACCTAGAACTTGGACTATACTGCTTTGGTTAATAACTTTGCTGCCTTTCAATCTTAAACCAGTGATGACTTTAAAGATGAACTGTATTGTTCCGGTAAGTTAATTACAGAAGACTAAGATCTAATGCACAGTTCAAACAAGTTCAGACTGTTGATGTGTTTTTCAATTGTGGTTAAATTATCTTTTCTTTTCTTTTGCAATATGAGAAATCTTAATGGTTACTAATAAAGTATTGTAAGATTAACCTACCGTAAATAAAACAAGACTCATGAACATAAGAACTGCCAGATTAGGTCAGACCAAAGGTCCATCAAGTCCAGTATTCTGATTCCAACAGTGGGACATTGGGCATCCAAATGGCAGATAACATTTGGGGTCCAGTTATTAAGGTGCGCTAACAGATTTAGCACGCACTAAATGATAAGATGCCCATAGAAATATAATGGGCATCTTATCATTTAGCGCGTGCTAATCACTAGTGTGTGCTAAATCCATTAGCATACCATAGTAAAAGAACCCCTTAAATGTGAGCAAGTGCAAAGTGATAAATGAAGGAAAAAGGAATCCAAACTTTAGCTACATGATGCAAGGTTTCACATTAGGAGTCACCGCCCATTTAGATGATTTAGGTGTCATCGTTGATGATATGCTGAAACCTTCTGCTCTGTGTGGAGCGGCAGCTAAGAAAACAATAGACTGTTAAGAATTATTAGGAAAGACATGGAATACAAAAATGAGAATATTATAATGCTTTTGTATTGCTCCATGGTGCTACCGCACTTTGAATACTGTGTGCAATTCTGGTCACCACATCTCAAAAAAAAAAAAAAGCAGTATTAGAAAAAGTACAGAGAAAGGTAAGAAAATGATAAAGGGGATAGAATGACTTCCCTATGAGGAAAGGCTAAAGTGGCTAGGGCTCTTCAGCTTGGAGAAGAGATGGCTGAGGGGGAGATATGATAGTCATCTATAAAATATTGAATGGAGTGGAACGGATAAGATGTGAATCACTTTTTTACTCTTTCCAAAAATACAAGGACTAGGGGGCACGCAATAAATCTATTACGAAGTAAATTTAAAACAAATTGGAGACAACTCCCTTCTGATCCCCCTCCCTCCCTCACAACTCCCCCACTGCAGAGCATGTACACACACCCCTTTAAAGTACCAAAAGACTGCTACAGATTGTGGCAGCCATTTTTGGGAGGTTGCCGCAATGGGCAGGAGCGATTGGGCATCACTCCTGCACATTTCCCCTTTGGACCACCAGGGAATGGGCAAGTAAGCCCAATGACATAAGGGGGCTTGCATTTCCAGAGGGTGGGGGGAAGTCTGCTCTTGCTTCCGGGGAAGGGGAGTGGGCATCGGAAGGGCTTATGCAGGTCCTGGCCAATATTCAACTAGGATCCATATAAATGTCTTATACCAGTCCCTGCTGAATATCAGCAGGGGTCCGCATACGGTCCAGCGGCTACCATATGCTGGATTTGCCCTGGATACGGAAAATACTAAAAACCAACTTGTTCAAAAAAGTTTACCCTACCAACCCAACCTAAATGCTGGATCTCGGCAACACAACATAACCGAATTACGCAATAGACATAACACAACTCTGCCACTGTTCGATTCCCTAATGTGGCCGTGCCACATGAACTCTCTCTTACCACAACATCACCTTGTATTTGTTAACACAGGAGTCTACTAACGCCTCTCCGGATTACGTAAGCTACATTGAGCCTACAAATAAGTGGGAAAATGTGGGATACAAATGTAACAAATAAATAAATAAAATGCCAGTAGCTGGATATGGCCCAGAATTAAATATCTGGGGCTAATTCTGCTCACGGTGGCCAGGCTGAATATCGACTGAAGGATATTTAAGATTCTGGCATGGGTCTGTTTAAGTCCACAAGTGTATTCAGACCATGCTACAGTATCTTTCGGATCTCCACTGTAACAACAAGGTAGGAAAGAGCACAACGGGATTTGCAGTATATATCCTCATAAAAAGAAGCTCATCTAAGAATGACTAGGAAATTAACACTTTTGGTGCTCACAACTTATCTTTGGATCTGCTGCCTGAAGCTGTTCAGAAACAGTCAAATTAGTTGTGTTTCTGTTGTGACACCTCTGAGGAGCTATTGGTGCCACCAGGTGTGAGGACCGGTACAGTGACCCTGGACACACCTGGATGTGTGAAGTTCCCTGGGAATTATGGCTTTTCAGGGGAAAGTGACCTTTGGGGAGATTGCTGAATAAAGCTGAAATGTCTTAATTGGTGAATGGGAACAGACTGGGTCTAAAAGCAGTCTAGAATGGGGAAGGAAAATCTTTCTAGCTAAATGCTTGCCCTCCCCGGGAGGGAAATCCCAAAGGTAAAGCATAAAAATCCTCACCTAGTAAAGCTGCACAGAATTGCTCATGGGGAACAGGGAAGGTGTGTTTCTAACAGCAGCAAGGAGGGGTAAATTGGCTGCCAAACCCCATAGTAAACTGAAGCCCTAGGGAGGAGTTGTTAGGTCCCCTGGGATATAAAGTTGTCAGGAGCCACAATCAGAGAGAAAAGCAGCCCTCTGACCAAGTGCTGGAGAGTCAGTTGGGAGGGAGTGAGGTGTAGCCTACATGAGCAGCCACAGCAGAGAAAAACCCCAGGTGAAACAGATCAGAGAAGCATCATGGCATAGTTTGTTAGCACAGACCAGAAGATAAGCTGGACCTCTGGAGTCTGTTTTCTGTTACTCCAAGGTACTGTTGGAACTGTGTTTTGGATATTACCTGAAGGAAACTGTGTGAAAAGTCACCACCCAATGGTTTAGTTTTGGGACTTTATGTTTCGAGCTGAAGGAAGCACTTGTTGAATTGGTTTTGTTTTGTTGCTTCCGCACGGAAGGTGTAGGAGGGGTCCCTGAAATGAAGGGAAGCATGTGGAGCCTTCCTCTCTACTCCGTGAAAGTCTCGTTGGAGCAGAGGTGTGCAAGGGGCAGCAGCCGTTGAGTATAGACATGGAATACTTGCTTGAATTGAACTTTGAGTACAAATGCAAACAATGAACTTGAGTTGGGAGCTACAGCAGCGCTGCTAATGAATGGCTGCTATAGAACAGATTGGGGCTGGGACATTTACAAGCTGAAAAGCCGCAAAGCAGTAGTGCTAGTGTCAGGCTTTGAAGGTAAACCATCAGGCCCCACAAAGAGACTACAGTGAATGAGTTTTGAGAACTGTACCCATGAGACTGCCATCTACCTGAAATACGTGAGGCCATTGATTTTCCTGGGACTGTCTTGTTTATGCTTGCAATGCTGGAATTAAAATATGGCCTGGATTTAAACTGTCCTGGTTTGAACTCTACTTTCTTAGTTCTGCTTGTGGGGGGGGGGGGGGGGGGGAGCGGTCCCTC
This sequence comes from Microcaecilia unicolor, assembly GCF_901765095.1. Classification (NCBI taxonomy): domain Eukaryota; kingdom Metazoa; phylum Chordata; class Amphibia; order Gymnophiona; family Siphonopidae; genus Microcaecilia; species Microcaecilia unicolor. The sequence goes on from NC_044036.1 coordinate 84,702,076, forward strand.
CTTTTGTTCGAGATGCCTGGACAGGAGTTAGGATGTCTTTTTTCCTCATATGCTGTACCCTGAGCTGTGACTCCCAGCTTTTGTGCAGCCCTAGGCAGAAACGTAGGCATCACACTGTAAGAGTTGTGTTTGTAGAGGCAAACATTTAGGGTAAGAAACTAGGGAAAGGAACTGACTTAATATTATAGGGAAGTATTCTGTATTAGATGAGGATAGTTGTACCATGTTAATCTTATGGATAAGAAATATGAAATAGTTTAAAGATTATTGTAAATGTTTTAATGAATGTTGTGAATTGCTTTAAGGATATACAAAAGAAGACCAATTAGTCGATGGAAATAAAGAAATGAAGAAATACTGTTGAGAAGTGTTTTTTCCTTGAATAATTTGGTTCTTTTAATACAGTCTATTCTCTTTATAAATCAATTATTTTCCTAAAATATAAAATGGGAAGACAGTAAAGAAAATTGTTTTGGCAATAGCTAGTAGGTCTGCTTCATTGTTTGTATAGATAATGGGAAGGCAGGCAGGCAGAAACCAAGGAGAGAAGCCAAAGTTAAATGAGGAAGACTTAAAGCACAAGGAAAGGAAGATAAACAAATTGGCAGAAAAAGTATTTAGTAACTACATATAAAGAAAGAAATGTATCAGTGCACTGCTGCAGAAGCTGCCTCTTCCACCAATGGGAGCTGGCTTCCCACCAGACTGCTAACAATAGAGAGTCATAAGTGGTGCTTTCTTTTTTGTCAATGAAGGTTGGTTCCTCATCAGCAAAATAAGGCTGCAGCGAGTACTGGACAGAGTCAACCTGGGTAAAATGTGCCTAAAAAATACAAATGTGCAAGATGGACATTAAATGTACTAAAAAAAAGGTTCAAGGATTCTACATGAAAGAAAAGAATATGAAAGCTGTCAATCACAATCAAAAATAAATATTAAGATTTTCTGCATCCGGACAAGATTCATAGCTTCAGACCACACTGATATAAAACACAGTGATGTGGAACACGCCGGTACATTGTAAACTAAAAACAACCTATACACAAACTTGCTGAAATAACAGAGAGAACTGTATTGTGTAAAAATATATTCAAAGAACCCACTGTTACTACATAGGAACACAACAGATAGTGATAAGACGCTTTTCTGTTGACAAGCATGACTGACTCAGGCACACATCTGACAGCACCAGGACAACTGCTCTGCCTCTGCTCAGCATTAGTGTAAAATTCTGAGCATGCACAACCCTTCCCGTGCGCAGCAGTCTCAGCGCCTCAGGTTTTTTTTTCCCACTCAGCTAAACTGACTCAAAATAAAGGTCTGCCATAACACTTTAGGTCTCCCATAACACTAAAAATTGCTATTTCTCCTACACTGTCATTGATTCTTTCTCTGCTATTTTCTTTAAAATAAAAAAGGCATAGTATGTCACCAAAGTCAGGATTTAGATGTTGTCTGATATGCAATAGGAAGATCCAGAATTTCAACATTCATTCCAACTTGTGCTTTGGTCTAGACTAGAGAATGGCACAATTACTGTGGATATAACGCGGTAAACTACGTTAAATCCGTGGTAATGGCAACATTGTAAAAAAAAAAATCCCACAGATGTGGAAACAAAACTTTTTACTACCTTGTGGGAACAGTAAAAAGCCTGGTTTCTGCAGTAAAAAAAAAAAAAAAAACCTCTCCTCCCCACAGGTGTTACCACTTACACTTTTCTGCAGTCAGTCAGTCAGCAGCATCAGTGATTCACACAGGCCAGATCCATGGCCTTCCTCTTGTCAAATCCCGCCCTCTCTACTGCAACGTCCTGCTTAGCATCAAACAGGAAGTTGAAGAAGGAAGGCAAAGGAGCTGGCCTTGGTGAATCGCTGCTGGCTGGCTGAACAGGGCAGTGTGCTTATTTACCTTAGTGGTGATGCTGGTGGCCCACAAAATTGAAGAAGGGCAGTGGTACAGGGAGCCAGAAGGAAAGAGCTAACCGAGGAGGTTAGATTGAGAACCAGAGACAGCTTGATGGCTGAAGTCCATGCGGTTAGTACTGTAGTCTCCCGTCCCTTTCCTCTGCACAGCCGTCATCCCCATTCCAGTGGCGTAGCCAGACTGCCAATTTTGGGTGGGCCTGAACCCAAAGTGGGTGGGCACAAAATTTTCTCTCTACCCCCCCCCCCCCCTCACAAAATTTAGTCACACTCAGATGCATTTGTCACACAGGGTAAAGTGCTGCTTTTCAGTGCATCCGATTTCAGACAATTTATTTAATAGCCTAATCCTTTTCAGTGAGCTTTCAGAGGCCAAAACCTCCTGCCTCAGGTCAGTATAATGCTGTTACGGTATCCTCGCCTGACCTAAGGAAGGAAGTATTGGTCTCTGAAACTTTATTAACACCATATTACTTTATCCTAAATTAAAAATAAAATTATTTTCTTTACCTTTGTTGTATGGCCATTTACTTTTTCTCATTGTGTTGCTCCCAGTCTCTAGATTCTGCTTTCCTTCGTTTTCGCTTAACTCTTCTGCCAAGGTTTTCTGGCCATTTGTCATTTTTCTCTCCTTTTTCTTTGCTTTCTTCAATATTTTTCTGCCTCTCTGTGTCCAGATTTAATTCATTCTTACTATCCATTCTTTAATTTCCTTCATCTACTTATGGCTTTTCATCTTTTTCTCACCCTTGTTCTCCCCATGCCCCTTCCTCTTATTCTCCAATCTTTCACTACTCCCCCTTTCCATGCAGCAGCTCTCCTCTTTCTCTCCCCATCCTTCCAGTGTCTCCCCTCTCTCTCCCCATCCTTCCAATAGTCTCCCCTCTTTCTTTCTGCATCCTTCCATCCTGCCACCTCTTTCTCCCTACCCTTCCATCCAGCATCTTCCCTCTTTCTCTCCCCATCCTTCTACCCATCAACCTTCTCTCCTGATCCTTCCATCTATTGTCTCTCTCCCTCCTTCTAACCAGTGCCTATCTCTCTACCCTTTTCTGTTCAGTGTCCCTTCTCTCTCCACATCCTTCCAGTCTCTCCCCTTTTTCTCTGCATCCTTTCATCCATCTCCCCATCCTTCCATCCAGTGTCTCTCTCCCCATCCATCTGTTTTCCCTCTCTCTGCCATCCTTCCATCCGTTTTCCCTCTTTCTCTACCATCCTTCCATCTCTGTACCTCTATCTTCCTCCATGTTTAGTATCTCCTTTTCTCTGTGTCCCTATATTACTCTGTACATCTTCTCCCCTCTCTTTGTCCCCAGTGCCAATATATCTCTACCCTCTCTGACCCTACCCCATCCAGCTTCTCTCCCTCCTCTTTCCAGCATCTGGTTTGGTTGCTTGATTTCCTGCCTCCCTCCCTCCCTCAAGCTGTAGGTTTAATATTCCCTTTTCCTTCATCTCCTTGGTCTGGTATCTCTGTTTCCCTTCCCTCCCTCCTTGTGCTGTACCAGCAGTTCTCTCCCTTCCCTCCAGTTCTCCTCCCATGTCCAGCAGCTCTCTCCCTTCCATCCAGATCCCCTCCTCCTTTTCCTCCCACATCTAACAGCTCTCTGCCTTCCACCCAGATCCCCTCCTCCTCTTCCTTCAGCAGCTCTCTCCCTTCCATCGTCCCCTCCTTCTCTTCCTCCCATGTTCAGCAGCTCTTTCCCTTCCCTCCAGTCCCTTCCTCCTCTTCCTTCCTTGTCCAGCAGCTCTCCAACCCCTTCCTCCTCTTCCTCCCATGTCCAGGAGCTCTCCCCCTTTCCTCCAGTCCCTTCTTCCTCTTCCTAGCTTGTCCAGCAGCTCTCCAGCCCCTTCCTCCTCTCCCTCCCATGTCCAGCAGCTCTCTCCCTTCCATTCAGTCCCCTCCTCCTCTTCCTCCCATGTCCAGCAGCTCTCTCCCTTCCCTCCCTCTTCCTCCCTTGTCCAGAAGCTCTCCAGCCCCTTCCTCCCATGTCCAGCAGCTCTCTCCCTTCTATCCTGATCCCCTCCTCCTTTTCCTCCCATCTCCAGCAGCTCTCTTCCTTCCCAGTTCCCTCGAATCCCCTTCCTCCTCCAAGTCTGACTCTGGGGCTCATTTTCAAAGAACTTAGCCTTCCAAAGTTCCATAGAAACCTATGGAACTTTTGAAGGCTAAGTGCTTTGAAAATATGCCTCTCTATCTCTGGCAAAAGTATCCCTTCCCTCCCCCCCCCCCCCCCCAACCAACCAACCACCCACCCACAAATCCAGCACTTACTTTCCAGGCCCGCCCATACAAATCCTTCATCACTGTCGCTGCCTTTTCTCCCGCGGCTTCGGGGAACGGCCGCCCGGGAGGCAGCGATCAGCGTTACCTGTCAGTGCCTGCCCTAAAATTGTGCTTCTCTTCTCCCCGCTCTTTTCTTCGCTCGTCGCACAGCGCTGTGCTGCTATTCAAACAGGCAACTCCGCTCCTCTCTGCCGCATCTATCCGGCCCTCTGATGCATTTCCTGTTTAGTAGGGCCGGATGGACGCGGCAGAGAGGAGCGGAGCTGCCTGTTTGAATAGCAGCGCTGCGCGACGAGTGAAGAAAAGAGCGGGGAGAAGAGAAGCACAATTTTACGGCAGGCACTGACAGGTAACGCTGATCGCTGCCTCCCGGGCGGCCGTTCCCCGAAGCCGCGGGAGAAAAGGCAGCGACAGCGATAAAGGATTTGTATGGGCGGGCCTGGAGGGAAAGTGGGTGGGCCTGGGCCCGTCCAGGCCCACCCGTGGCTACGCCCCTGCCCCATTCACCCAAACAAAGAAAGCAAACTATGAACTGCTCTGTCCACGCTGTCATTCTTTATTGTTGGTAGCATTTTTATTTGATCTCACTTATATTTTCAAGCATGCCGGCTTGTGCAATATAAGGATATACAAAGAGGAAGCATTGGTTTTCATCCATTAGAGTAGTAACTAGTTCTAAATTGTAAATCATTGTGTCATTTGGAGGGGCTGGTTATATGGACTCCCTGTATTCATACGGAAATGTTTTCACCTAGTAAAGTGCCACCAAAACAGACATGTTATGAGTAGCAGGTGCTTAACAATCAAAATTACTATTGATAAGTACAATTTTAAAAAAATCATTTAATTAGGTTTAGACCTGGGAGCTTTTAATATCTTTTTTTCCTGTGCCTACATTAAAAGGGATTTTTATCACATTACAGCTACTGTAGTGACAATGGCCCTCTTAAAAATCTGCTTCACTGAATACCATCTGCAAATCGGCTACATGGACCTCTCTTCATACTGCAGATTATTGTTTTAACTAAGTCTCAGTAAAGTTAACTCTTGCATTTGACTATTCAGGCTGCTCCAGAGAATAAAGCAATATCCAATTGAGCAACTCTAAATTTGGGAGTCACCCACTTGGATGACTAACTCAGTCCTGCTTGTCAATGGAAAAAGCAATGTTACTCACCTGTAACAAATGGTTTCTCACAGACAGCAGGATTGATAAAGCCAGTGCTTTTTTTGTGCCGGTATGCACCGGTACAGCGTACCGGCACCCTTCCTCTCACTCCTCTACTTACTACTACGTCGGACTCGGCAGCGTGAACGGTGCAGGCAGCGATTGAGAGAGGCTGTCAGCATCGGAGCTTCCCTCTGCGAGTCCCGCCTATGTTGTTTCAACTTCCTGTTTCTGCATAGGCGGGACTCGCAGAGGGAAGCTCCAACGCTGCCAGCCTTTCTATCGCTTCGCTGGCAGGCAGTGGAGAAGGAGGATGGGCTGGGGGAAGAAGAATTGCTGGACATGAGAGAGGGGAGGGCAGGGGAGAGAGGAGAATCGCTGGACATCATGGGAGGGGAGGGCAGGGAAGAGAGAATTGCTGGACATAGAGGGGAGAGAGGAGAATCGCTGGACAAGGATGGGAGGGCAGGGAAGAGAAAATTGCTGGACATGGATGGGAGGGAAGGGGAGAGAGGAGAATCGCTGGATATGGATGGGAGGGGAGGGAAGGGGAGAAAGGAGAATCGCCGCACATGGATGGGAGGGGAGGGCAGGGAAGAGAGAATTGCTGGATATGGATGGGAGGGGAGGGCAGGGGAGAGAAGAGAATCGCTGGACATGGATGGGAGGGGAGGGAAGGGGAGAGAGGAGAATCACTGGACATGGATGGCAGGGGAGGACAGAGGAGAATCGTTGGACATGGGAGGGGAGGGCAGGGGAGAGAGAAGACATGCTGGACATGGATGGAGGGGAAGGAAGAGAGGAAGGAGATGCACATTGTGACAAGGGAAGCCCCAGAGACTCCCCAGTGAAGCAGTTGAGCTCAGAACTATGGGTCCAAGAAGTCCTTACAAGAATGAGTGAGGAGTAGCCCTAAAGAGATGGAATGGATTCCCAGTCCCAGCAGGGGGAGCGATGGCTCGAGGTAGGGTGAGCTTGTTACTCCCTTCCCTACTAGAGGGCGAGGGAAGGATGAAGCTCAGTTTCCCTGGCTTCACCATCAGTATATAATTCCCCCCAGCTGTGAGAAGGGCAGAGCAGATTTCCTAGAGGCTCTCGGTCACTAGGGAGAAGAGAGACGAAGGGAGAGAGGGATTCCATGGAGTATGTGGAGGAAGGAAACAGCCTGCCACTAGAGCTGACCAAGGGAGAGGAGCCAGCTACCATGGAGTGGGAGAATTCAAAGGTTGCCTTGCCCAGCACATGAAGGCAGTGGAGGAGGCCACACCGGGCTTGGTGCTGAGAGGTGGGAGAAACTGCCAACCCTGCTTCTGACAGGGTTCTCTCTGTGCTATGTAAAAAGCAGGTGATTTAGGGTATTGATTTGATGTGCAAAAAGTGTCAATGAAGAGTTTTTCTGAACTATGGTGCCCTATGGGAAGTGGGCCGGACTCTTACTGAACCCTTGTGAAGGAGGGGGGGGGGGGGCGACGGGAAACTAAGGCCTAGTAGAGGACATGAACTCGGGAGGAGCTGAACATTTGCGGAGGGATTTGGGACCTGGACTGTACCTTTTTCTTTTGAAGATTATCTTATGAGGGCTGTACCTTTTTCTTTGGAGGATTACCTTATGAGGACTGCACCTTTTGTTTTGAGGAATATGATTTTTGGTATGAAATTGCCTTGATAATAACATACTTTGGTCCGAGTCCCAGTATCAGAAGTATTCTGTCCTGGAACCCTGGCTCCACCCAAGAGGAGGAAGCAGACCCCCATTACAACATGGATGGGAAGGCAGGGAAGAGAAATGCTGGAAATGGATGGAGAGGAGAGCAGGAGATAGAGGATAGTTGCTGGACATAGATGGATGGAGGGGTTGGCGGGGAGAGAGGAGAAATGCAGGACTTGGATGGAGGAGAGAGGAGAGAGAATTATTGCTTTATATGGATACAGGGAGGGAAGAGAGGAGAAATGCTAGACATGGATGGAGGGGAGGAGAGATGAAAAGTGCTGGACATGGATGGAGGGGAGAAAAGAAAAAAAGAAGAAGATGCACATGGATGGAGATGAGGGAAAGGGAAGAGAGGAGAAAAACTGCACATGGATGGAGAAAATAGGAAAAAGCTGGATCCACGTTATACCGCCTCCAGTCAATTCCATGGAGGAGGACCCAGCTTTTACTTATGGATGTATGGCAAGAAATGAAGAAGAAAGGAGGAAAGTAAAGAAATAAATGGAAAGGAAGCCCTGGAAACGGAGTTAAGGGAACAGATAGAGAGCAGCAGAATCAGAGACTGGGACCAATATGGATAGAAAAACAAAGTCACCAGACAACAAAGGTAGAAAAAAATCATTTTATTTTCATTTTAGTGTTTGAAATATGTCCAATTTGAGAATTTACATCTGCTGTCTTATTTTGCACTGGGTATGCTGGAGCTGTAACAGCTTACAGAAATTATTTATAGTGAAAAAAATCACGTTATTTTTTTCTCCTATACTAGTATAATATTTTCAATGATGTCTATTTAAATGTGCCATGGCTGGTATAAGGGGTGTGGCTAATGTGGGTGTGGCGCCATATGTGGTGACCCCGCCCATGAGTACCGGCACCTTTTTTCCTACAAAAAAAGCACTGAATAAAGCACACAATCCCTCCCACCTCTCCAAGAGTTGCTTATACCGAACTTTGAAACCAACTGAACAGCTGATGAAACTGCCGTGTCCTGGAAGAGCCAAGCATGCTCAGAACTTCACACTAAGTTCTGAGCTGTGGGAGAGCAATTCTGTTACAGTGCCTGCAGATGACATCACTCACTCATATGCCTTATCAATCTTACTGTCTATGGAAAACATCTGGTACACATGAGCAACACTGTCAAACATTCCCTCTAGTCTGCCCAGTGAGATGATTAAGGATGTAAATGCTGCTACATGCAGGCTACTCCCCCCCCCCCCCCCCCCCACTATATCTTCTGAGAATCAAAAAAGACATTCCACTGCTGTTTTGAGTTGACTCGCTCCATGTTTCATCTCCATCCTCTAGTCATTAAGGGATCCTCTGTGTTTATCCCATACCTTTCTGAGTGCTATCACTGTTGTTTCCACCAACTCCCCTGGGACTGCATTCCAGGAACCCTTTACCCTTTCCATAAAAAAAAAACTTTTCCCTTATGTTGCTCTAGAACCTAACTCCCCGCAGCTTCATATTATGTCCTTTGGTAGCTTCCTTTCCTTTGAAAAATGTTTGTTTCTTCTGCATTAATATTTTTAAAGTATTTAAATAGATATGCTAATATGCAATAGAACAATGTACATAATTTTATACATAGGATACAGGATTGATATCCAACCAGAACCATTTCATGCCTTTCAAATGACTACAGCCAATCACTCCTTATTTTTTCCATTTTACCATACAATTTAGTACTAAAATAAAGTCCTTCACTGATATAATGACTTGCTATTGAATGTAGACCAAAACAACAAAAACAAGATTTTAAAAGGTCAATATCACTTTTTTACCATTGCTAATATCATCAAAAAAGCAAATGACTTATACATTTCTGTATGTATTCTTCCTGTTCCTACCATCATCATAATTTCTAATAGTAATATGATAATGACATGAGTCAAGTGCAATGCTGATCCTTGCCTTTACACTATGCAGTCACCTTGAATCAACAGAGCAAATACGATGATCTGGCGGTCTTAGCATTCACAGGCTTGACCCTATCAAATCCAAAAAAATAGATAAACCTGAATAATTATTGCTGACCCTGACACACAGATTACTGTTAAAGAATACAGCCCCTGCATGCAATCAACTTTTGTCCACCAAAACAATTCAGTGTTATTTAATGACTTTTCATCTAACAAAATATTCCTGGTATTCAAGCCTATCTTAAGCAGCAATGTGTATTCAAAAAATTAGGCAGACTGTGGACGTGATTAACAGAACGTTTGCCTGGAATAGAACCTGCCTGATCAGGGTTAATCAAGTTGGTCAAGTACTCCTCTAATTTAATCATAAAGGTTTTAGCAAATGGTTTATACATCCGTATCCAGCAGAGAGATAGGCTTCTTGACGCTATCATCTTACAAATTTTCATTGTCTTAGGTGTCAAGGGCAACTGGATGCATCAAGTTATTTAAGCAATCCTACTTTAAAAAATGAAATACAAGGAAATCTTTCAATTAAACCACCATAGGTCCATACATTTTGGGGGCTTGTGGCCAGATGATCTAATTGTACAAATTTCACATACACTGTGCATAGCCAGTAAATAATTTAGTACATTAGCCAGGTACTCATTTATGACAGGCAGCTTTAGGTGCTAGATTTATTGCAGTTTCGAAACAAAAGAGCTATCTGATGGTTAATGAGCATAACAAATCTTCCACTAAATTAAAGTGGTTGTATTTGCTATGTTTGGCACCTGTAGCTTTTCAAAAGTACAATATTATATTCCAGGGATTAATTTGTGCCACATGTTCGCTGCCTGGTTGGGTCCAAATTGCAAAAATACATGAAACACTTAAATTGTGAGCCTTTTCCTTTATGATTCTTTTTAATAGGGCTTTTTAATAAGGCATTTAAGCTGTTCACAAATTATTCATACATTTAACAAACAGCAACAGCTAAGAAAAAGAAGAAATGTAGCCTTAGTTGTAGTTGTTAATTTCCTTTCCTTGAGTCCTGCTAGGCTAGTCAAGATGTGTGGCTTTAGGCCACTCTGAAAGCAGATGGACACAGAGGACCACAACTTTTCTACAGTACTGTCACTATAATAAAGAAATACTGCAGACAAGGCGCTTGCCTGTATCCTAATGTAACACAGCGGAGAAATCAAAATACAGCTCTGAAAAATGAGCCATATGAAAGTCCCCACTATCAAGCACTCCCCTCAGGAACTTAGGGTAGGGGAATATGCCCAGAGTAATGAAAACAAAGATTTCCAGGTTCTCTCTACTCATACAACCCCCCCCCCCCCCCCAAAAAAAAAAAAACCCCACCTATATTTGCATACAATTACCAAAGACTTCCTGGAAGAATTCTGACTGGTCTAGTATAATTTAAACAAGGGAAATTAAGAGGTATGACTAAATTTCTTATCTTCCTGCTAGATCAGACCAGATATGTGGGAAATAACCAAGCCCTTTCAACTAGTGTTGGAACAAATCTATGTCACTTCAAGAAGCGCCTCGAGACCTTTCTTTTTGGAAAAGCTTACGCTCCAAACCCGCCTGGCATCTCTTACTTCTGAATTACAACTGTTGTAGTCATAGGAGCCACCTTTTTTACATTATTGGGGGTGCTAACCCCAGTGGAAATAACCCCTCCCTTGACACATACAAGGAATTTTATCAATATTGGGGGTGCTCAAGCACCCACAGAATTGGCTCCTATGGTTGTAGTGACATACTGCTCATCGCTACTCTTTCCCCTTTTCCCTCCTTAACTATTACCCTCTCTCTCTTACGCTCTTATGACATTGTATGTTAGTTTGCTGAATTGTTGTATGCTTTTGTAGACTGTTGTACGCCACATTTGGCCTGCCCATGGGTGGAAATATTGTGGGATATAAAAATAAATAAATAAATAATGCCTTCTCTAAGTTCAATGTCCCTCTTGGCTTGCAGTTCAATGGTGTAAGGTTTGCCAAACAAATGCAGGTTGGGGGAAGGGTGCCTCAGTAGATGTGGCAAGAGATTTGGGGCAGGGTGTGGGGAGAATCCAATAAAATAGCAGCTCTAATAAAAATAGTCCTTGAGTCCAAATCCAGCCATAGTGTTCAATAAGAGTACACAAGGCTTAAGAAAGCTAAGGAATTTCAATTGAAAAAAAAAAAAGTAAAACTATGAACAGCTCTCAGTCTGCATTCTACTATTTCTCTACCAGTTGAGCCAAAAAGGTGGTCCTCTCTGTATCAACATGAGCTATCATCATTAATCAAGATCTGAAAAACGTTGTGAGAAGAAAAAAACATGATGAAGGAGCTACAAAAGGCCAGAAGTCTTTTCAGATCTTAGGATTTTCATTTGCAATAAATAAGGTTAAAAAAAACAGACAAATATGTGCAAACAGATATAATAAGTAAAGACAATACTCACATGCCAAGTACATCAACAACAGTAATGGCAGGAGAAAAAACAGATTCAATTGTCATTTGAAAATGAGATACAAAGTCCAGCTGATGAAGGACAAACTGTTTTCACTGAATATAAGCATTAACACTAACACATTTAATGCAGGAACTCTCAAAGAATTTCCCACTAACCAGGAAATAGAAGCCTCACCCCCAAATTTCTCAATTCCCTAGAGATTTGGAAAATCAGCAGCTCCCAACATCACTCCTAAAAATCAAGCTACAAAATTGGTAAATTATACCAAAGGACTGATTAGAGTCCAGCAAAACAGGCATTCTACTGTTTTCCTTATCACCTTTTCTCAGTTCTCAGTCAAAATGTTCGTCCCATATTGTCATCAATTTCTGGCTACCACAAAAACCTCAAATCTAAAAAAACTATAAAAGAAAGTTCCAGAACATCAGGAAAGATCAGACCACAAAAAAAATACTATGTCATGTGGTGTATGCTAGAATCTGGTGTGAAAACTGGTCAAATCATCAAGCATCATTTGCATAAAGGTATAGAGTGTGTAGCATATTTGTGGTGATAGATACTTTGGAGACTTCTTGATGTTACATTTTTCTTAGCAGCGAAAGGGGCTCATTTTCAAAAGAGAAAAATATACAAAAAGTGGCATAAATATGCACTGGATGTTTTTCTACAAAAATGTCCAAATTGGTGTTTTCGAAACCAATTTTGGGATATTTTTCTATGAAGTCCATCAGAAGTGTGTTCATATCACAAGGTGGCATATCAGGGGTGTGTTAAGAGTGGGATCGAGGAGTTCCTAACACTTGGACATTTTTCTGCCACAGTGGAAAACAAAAACATCCAGGGCTATATGTTGGATGATTTGGTCTAGACCTGTTTTATTAATGAATAAACCACAAAAAAGTGCCCTAAATGACCAGATGACTACTAGAGGGAATCAGGGATGACCTTACCTTACTCCCCCAGTGGTCACTCTCTCTCTCCCACCCCCCAAAAATGTGATAAAAAACTTTAGTTATAAGTTTTGAAAGGTTTGATTCTTATTTTTCTTGCTGCTCTGGTGCGGGGATAACTTAGTGAAGGCCCTGGATCTCCTATGAGAGTATTGAGATTTTAGTTAAGCTTGGAGAGGCCCAAAATGTAACTTACGACTTCTGATATTACATATTGTTCTGGCTGTAAAGATACTTTTGTTTGACCTGCTGGAAGACTGTATCATTTGTTAATAAAGACTTCATACAAATAAAAAAAAACAAAAATTTTAGTTATCAGTCTCTATGCCAGCTTCAGATGTTATAGTTATACTCAGGTCCATTAGAGCAGCATGCAGGTCCCTAGAATAGTCTAGTGGTGGGTGCAGTGCACTGCAGACAGGTGGCCCAGGCCCATACCTCCCCCTACCTGTTACACTTGTGATAGAAACTGTGAGCCCTCCAAAATTCACTAGAAACCCTGTGTACCCACATATAGGTGCCCCCTTCACCCACAAGGGCTATTGTAGTGGTGTACAGTTTGGAGTTGTGGGTTCTGGGTGGGTTTTGGGGGGTTCACCAGATAAGACAAAGGAGCAGTGGTGACATGTGTACCTGGGAGAATTTATTTGGAATCCACTGCAGTGCCCTCTAGGGTGCCCCACTGCTTTCCTGGGATGTCTGTATGACCAGTCTACTAAAAATGCTGTCTCCTCCTACATCCCAATGGCTTGATTTTGTACATTTTGCACTTGGACTTTTTTTTTTCTGAAAATGGACCAAAAAGATAAACGCACAGAGCACAAAAAAAATCTAGAAAATGCTCCTCAAAGATTCTTTTCTATTCTGTGTGGAAAAACTGGCTGTGTCAAGTGTTTGTATGAGACAACGTTATCCTTAATAAAATATTTGCAAAAAAATAAAAAAAGATTCCTTTCTAGAGCATCACCTCAAGCAAGTGAATCACAACAAGAAGCTCATTCTCAGATACAAGTTCACTACCTATCAGCTGACATAGAGAATTAGTTCAAAGCGTGCTGTGCTGATCGTGTTATAAAAAAAAAATTTAATTGGAGACTCAGCAAAATATTGTTCTATCATTGTTGATACCACTCCCAATTCCACTCTTACAGAACAAACTACAGTAGTTTCATCTTAAGATATGTTCTTTTGAAGGAGGAAATCGGATTATATAAAATTGAAGTGAGATTAACATAGTAGCATAGAAAAAGTAACGTAGTAAAAAGAAATGAGGGAATTCAGAAAGTCACCCTCAGAAAAAACACGATGGTAGAGAGAAAGGTCTGGTTGATATAGAAAACCATCCAACCTCACTTAGCACATGGAAAGCAATGAGCAAAAATGCTCCTAGTCTAAGTAAAAAGGTTCAAGATCTGCAAGCCCTAATGTTTGAGGAAAACTTAGATATTGTTGCTAATATAGAGACACAAGCAAACAAAAGCCCGTTTCTCCAAAAATGAAATGGGCCCTAGGAAGGCTCTCATGTAAGCGATGTCTCGTCTCTCCCCTGCCCTCCCCTCCATGTCCAGTGATTCTCCCCTGCCCTCCCATCCCATCCATGTCCAACAATTCTCCCCTCCATGTCCAGCGATTCTCCCCTCCCCTCAATGTCCAGCAATTCTCCCTTCCCCTCCATGTCCAGTGACTCGCCCCACCCCCACCTGCCCCCCTTTTAAGTACCCGAGTTACAGTTCAACCCCAGCCCTCACCTGCCCGCCCTCTTCTCCCACAACAGCCCTCCTTTCCTTCCATTTTACCTGAAGCAGCGTCGTCAGTGAAAGCAGCAGGCTCAGCTTGGCTCCAGCCTTCCCTTTCCTTCTCTCTCATTGCCCCGCCCTCCTCTGACGTAACTTCCGCTTTCCACGAGGGTGGGACACTGAGAGGTAAGGGAAGGCTGGACGCGAGCCGATTACGTATACGTCATTTGCATACAGTTAAGAATCCACCATCCAGCCATCCAGGGACACAAATTGACGAATTATTATATAGGAGATGAATGGGATGTGACCATACCAGGCCATAATCTTTTTAGGATGGATATGGATGGCCAAAGAGGTGGAGGAGTGGTGCTGTATGTGAAATCAGAGCAGCTGAAATGCAGGGAACCTGGGGAAAGGAAGAATCTATATGGATTGTCCTGGAAAGAGAAGATGGAACCTGTATCCACATAGGTGTCATCCACAGACCTCCAGCACAAGTGGAGAAGCTGGACAAGGATCTGATAGAAAATATTCAAAAGCTTGGTATGAAAAGGAAAGTGCTATTGTTAGGAGATTTCAACTTACCTGATGTGGATTGGAACGTCCCATCAGTAGAATAGGAAAAGAATAGAGAGATTGTGGATGCCTGTCAAAGTGCCTTGCCCCAACAAATGGTAACAGAATCCACAAGGGAAGGATTGATGCTGGATCTAGTGCTCACAAATGGAGGAAGTGTTTCCAGTGTCCATGTGGGTGTCCACCTAGGTAATAGTGATCATCACACAATATGGTTTGATATGAGCAAAAGCAGAGTGAGGACATACAAAATTCAAAGTACTAGATTTCAGATGTACAGATTTTGGTAAAATGGGAGAATAAATGAAGAAGGAACTGATGGCATGGGGAGGCGTGGGTGAAGTGGAAGCATAGTTGTCCATGCTGAAAACTGCTATAAATATGGCAACTGATCTTTATGCAAGGAAAGTAAACGGAAACAAAAGAAAGAGGAAGCCTGTATGGTTCTCCAAACAAGCGGCTTAAAAATAAGCACAAAAGAGGCGTCGTTCGAGAAATACAGAAGAACGCAACAAGAGGATCACAGACAAGATTATCCGATTAAACTCAAAGAAGTGAAGAGGGAAATACGGCTAGCGAAAGCGCAGGTGGAAGAAAAAGAGGTGCCAAGACCTTTTTCAGATATATTAGGGAAAGGAGAAAAGATAGGAATGGAATTGGTAAACTGAACGATGCTGAGAATGGCTATGTGGATAGTGCTGAGGATAAAGCGATCGTGCTAAACAAATACTTCTCCTCGGTGTTCACGGAAGAAAATCCTGGAGAAGGAATGCAGTTGTCTGTGAGGGAGTATCTGGGAATGGAGAGGATATTGTACTATTCATGGAAGAAAGCATTTATAAAAGGCTTGAGAAACTGAAAGTGGACAAAGAAATGGGGCTGGATGGGATACATCCTAGGATATTGACGGAGCTCAAAGAAGTCCTGGTGGGACCTCTTAAGGATTTATTTAATAGATCTTTAGAGACGGGAGAAGTTCCTTGAGACTGGAGACAAGCTGATGTGGCTCCTCTTCACAAAAGTGGAGACAAGGAAGAAGTGGGAAACTACAAGTTCCTGCTCTGCAGATAAGTCGAGAATTTATTTGACTTGTTTATATTGCCTTTCTTTTTTCTTTTTTTTTGCAGGAGCAGATGGTGACAAACTGACTTCCAGCCTAGGAGAAAACTTTCAAAGTTTCTTTATTGAATAGCACCAGAAGGATGACCCAACCCAATATGCAATCTTGATCATGGCTGCATGTTGTGGGCTTTTATATGAGAGATTGCACATTGTATATTGAGTGCAAGCTGATATCCTGAAGTCATCATCCATCTATTGCATCAGGTTAAACATTGTTGAAAGAACACAGAGTGCTTCTTGTGACACCTGAAGCAGGTAGCTGTGTCCACCGAAACACGGACCTGTGTCGGGTCATCCTTCTGGTACTATTCAATAAAGAAACTTTGAATGTTTTCTCCCAGGCTGGAAGTCAGTTTGTTGCCCTCTGCTCCTGCGTAGTTCCCCTTTGGCATTCCATGGAGGGTTTGTCCTACTTCTTCTTTGGTTTTTTTTTTTTTACATTTTTTTCCTCCATTTCCTCATGACGTTTTTCCTTGTCTACTCCCTCATTAGGTGGTAGACTATGATTAATGAATTCTTCTTTAAGAATTTCTCCTAATGATGTTCATTAGCATCTGTGATATTCCTAGATTTCTTTTTCAAAGTTGTCTTTGAATTATATTTTATAAATGCAAATTTTTAGAAAAATCTTCTTCCCAGTGTGCGGTGGCCACCAAAAAAGCAAACAGGACGCTTGGAATTATTAGGAACGGGATGGACAATAAAACCAAGAATATAATAAAGCCCCTGTATCGCTCCTTGGTGTGACGTAACACCTTGAGTACTGCATTCAATTCTGGTCGCTGTATCTCAAAAAAAATATTAGAAAAGGAATTAGAAAAGGTTCAAAGAAAAGTGACCAATCTGATAAAGGGATGGAACTCCTCTCATAAGAGGACAGGCTAAAGAGGTTAGGGATCTTCAGCTTGGAAAAGAGACGACTGAGGGGGGATATGATTGAGGTCTATAAAATCCTGATTGGTGTAGAACAGGTAAAAGTGAACTGATTTTTTATTCTTTCAAAAAGTACAAAGAGTAGAGGACACTCATTCAAGTTACATGGAAATAGTTTTAAAACAAATAGGAAGAAATATCTTTTTACTCAACAAATAGTTAAGCTCTGGAACTCACTGCCATAGGATGTGGTAATAGCGGTTAGCATATGTGGTTTTAAAAAAGGTTTGGACAAGTTCCTGGAGGAAAAGTCCATAGTCTGCTATTGAGATAGACATGGGGGAAGCCACTGCTTGCCCTGGGGTCGGTAGCATGGAATGTTGCTTCTATTTGGATTTCTGCAAGGTGCATGTGACTTGGATTGACCACTGTTGGAAGCAAGATACTGAACTAGATGTACCATTGGTCTGACACAGTATGGCTATTATTATGTCTATGATATGTGAATATCAGAATAAAATAAATACATTTATCTCCTAAAGCTGTTCTCAAAGACTCCCAAGCCTATCAGAATCTCCAAAAAAAAAAAAAACCAATATGCATGGAATACTTTTATATACAACAAAGGCAATGCATGCAAATATACCTCCTACATATTCACTGTCAATATCCTTAAAAAAACTACTGGCACGAAGTCTCAGAAGACAGATATGGAAACTACTGGCAATTCTACTCTCATATTTTTTAATGCTGATGTTCTTATATTTAATCCATACTTTGTAATGCATCCATTCTGGAACTGGCATATATTTATTCTCATGTAAAAACAAAATAAAATATATCATCATTTTTAATAAAATAAAAACTGGTTTTCATAAACAGTACTTTGTCATTTGCTGAAAGGCTTTGTGAACGTAAAGGTCAACAAGCAAAATGTTGATGATACAAAAAACAATACATTAGTCCAATGAATAGGCAGGCACTGATCTTTATTTCTATGTATCCAAGTACACTGGAACAGCAACCACACTACTTTATTTTATGCTTTTGGAAAGTGCACAACAATTTGCTTGGCAAAAGCATTGCCTTTTGGAATGTGTTAAAAAATTAGCATCTTTTATTTTTTAGCTCCATCTGACCCATTGAGCAGGTCTCTTTCACAACCGTTTCTACTGGCATCTGTCCTTTCCTAAAGTTTATTAAAAACAGAACCATTAATCTTGCATAATTTTACAAGTCTCTTTTGCCAATACAAAATTAAGTTTAAAAAAACACATTTAGTACAAAATTACGTTTAAAAAAAGATTTAGTATAAGATTTAATGCAAGTGATGTCTACCTTCAGGTGGATCAAATCTCCTAGCTCAGGGGTAGGCAACTCCGGTCCTCGAGAGTCGCAGGCAGGTCAGGTTTTCAGGATATCCACAATGAATATGCAGGAGATAGTTTTGCATACCATGGAGGCAGTGCTTGCTAATCTATCTCCTGCACGTTCATTGTGGATATCCTGAAAACCTGACCTGCCTGCGGCTCTTGAGGACCGGAGTTGCCTACTCCTGCCCTAGCCCCATTGTTTCAGATGACCAATATGAAAATTACAGCATTGCATCTTAAACTCATCTTAATCTATAAGGGCCCCTTTTTACCAAGCTGGAGCAAAAGGGGGCCTGCGTGGGGTGTCGGCGCATGTTTTAGACACGCGCAGGTCTCTTTTTACTGCAACAGGTAAAAGGTAGGTCTTACTTTTCTTCAGGAAATGGCCATGCGGCAAGTGAAGCACTTGGCGCATGGCCATTTCGGGTGCGGAGCCCTTACTGCCACCCACTGAGGTGGCGGTAAGGGCTCCCACACTAATCTGGCGGTAACTGGGCAGCACATAGCACTGCCCGATTACTACTGGGTACACACCGGCGCTACAAATATAAAAATATTTTTGTGGCGCCGGATATGTTGGCATGCTGGGGGTGGGAACTACTGCCGGACAGCTGCAGTAGTTCGGTGGTATTTCCTTTTTAGCGAACAGTAAGCCCACGCTGGGCTTACTGCCGCTTTGCAAAAGGGCCCCTAAGAGTTTACAGTTAAAAGATTCAGCACACTTACATTAAATTATTGTAGTTTGAAGTTTAAGGGGCCCTTTTACCAAGGCTTTACGCACGCCCAACGTGCGCCCAAATGGAGTTACCACCCAGCTACCGCGTGGCTAGTGCGGTAATTTCATTTTTAGCTTGCGTCCGATATACGTGGCCAAAACATAATTTTTTATTTTCGGACGTGTGTATTGGATGCACGCCAAGTGGCATTTGACGCGTGTAGTTCATTACCACCTGGTTACCACGTGAAACTTTACCGCTAGGTCAATGGTGGGCGGAAAGGACGCAGAGCCAAAATGGATGTGCGGGAATTTTGATTTTGCCACACGTTCATTTTCGGCAAAAAACTTTAAAAGGGCTTTTTTAAAGGGAGCACTGAAAAAAGGATAGGCGCCCGCCCAAAACCCGCGCCTACACTACTACAAGCCATTTTTCAGCGCACCTTAGTAAAAGGCCCCCTAAGTGCTTAGAAAATGAGCCCCTATGTCTTTTAGGTAATTATGCCACATATATCCCTTAACATCAAAGGAAAGTCAAACACTAATCCCCTTGTTTACGAAGTCACACTGGTGGCTGCCATACCTCAATGCCGACACAGCCCATTTAAAGTGAATGGACTGTGTTGGCATTAGCGCACAGCAGCCATTAGCACAGCTTAGTAAATGGGGGGGGGGGGGGAGGAGGGAGGAAGTTATCCATATGGAATACTGTTACGACTTATTTTACTGTTAACTCAGTTGTTAGTAACTAGGTCTCATTGCATAAAATGGGACTTATGCTAAAATACTGTAGCATGAGATATCATGAGTAAATGGTAAAATAACCCATCTTAACAGTAGCCACATTGATAACTTCCTCCCTTAGGGGCCCTTTTACTAAGCTGCAGTAAAAGTGCAGGCTAGTGGCGGCAGACATTTTTGCTGCAGGCCAGGGCCCCTTTTACCACAGCAGGTAAAAGGGCCGAAAAAAGAAATGGTTGTGTGATCAAGTTCGCACTTGCCAGGCGGCCATTTCGGGGGAGAGCACTTAAGGTGAACACTGGGGGTAGAAATACCGCCGGCAGCAGTTCCGGGTTGCCACACGGCAACCTTTGTAAAAGGGCCCCTAAGAGAGAGAGAATTGAGATAGACCGAAAGGAAAACAATGCTTACCGTTCAATGACTAATTCTTTGTTTGAAACCTGCTGGATTGTGATCACCACTTTCTTCTCAATCCCTTGTTTCATTTTGAAATAGAATTTCTCTCTGTCCTTTGGCACAGGGCTATAAAATATAAGACAAATCAACATCAACTTCAGGATACTGTATAATGTCCAATTTTCGATGCAAAAGGTGCTGTCTTATGAAACACGCTCCCTTTAGAGGTCTGTCATATTACCTGTTATTCAGCTTAGAAAACAGCTTAAAGTCTACTTATTTATGAAAGCCTTTTGTTAATGGTTTGCTGTTTAATTATTTTGACTTGTTTATTCCATACTGTGTATATTTTTATTATTGTGTATACTTTATTTTAACCCACCTAGAATGTTAGGATAGTGTAGGCTACAATTTTTTTAAATACATAAATTTAAAAAACATAAGGGCTGGTATTATCAATATAAGTATATTGTAATTCATACAGTGATTCTTCAACCTCTGTCAGAACAGTGGAGGTAATATATAGTAAATCAGATTGGAATTCTCTTGACCAGCACAATATAATCACCGGGTTTGCAGCACATAGACCAGTGATTTCAAAACCTGGTCCTGGAGGCACCCTAGCCAGTCAGGTTTTCAGGATACCCATAATGAATATTCATGAGGCAGATTTACATGCAGTGGCGGCAGTGCATGCAAATCTCTCTCATGAATATTCATTATGGGTATCCTGAAAACCTGACTGGCTGGGGCGCCTCCAGGACCAGGTTTTGGAACCACTGACACAGACCCTCACTGATCAAACCACAAATGATACTGTAGGAACTTGTATACACATAATATCCCAATAATAAATTAAAATCAGAGTTGTGTAAATCAACAATGGAAAAGTCAGTCAAAAATGTTATCTATTAACCAAAAAATTCCAGCCTAGAGAGAGAAAGGCAGAGGACAGAATCCATATCAGATATGGGAACCTTAGACTGGGCTTGATAGGTATATTGATACAGCAGTATAGAAGGATATAATAATACCTGCTTACAATATAGTTAAATCTACCCAGTGTGTCAATTAGCTTAAAAATATGCAAGGATTTTCCTAAAATGCTCAAGTTCAAATGTTGCTGAAATATCTCCAAGATAATGTCCTTTGCCTTCCCTGCCTATGAATTGAAAAAAAATTGGATTACATATTTAAATAAGAGTGTTCCACTGTACTATACTTTCCAAAGGGTTTTGCCTTTTGTATGAAAAACTGTGCTGTTAATGCTGAAAGCTTTCTATATTTAGGCACAAACTAAACACTGTTATCTTCCCAGTGCAAAACCTGGTATATCTTTCTAGGATCACTTTTAAAAAGGCTTTTGAAAACATCTCTATTAAAATGTAAATTCTGACAAATCCCCATACTAGCCTACAAATACTGAAATGCATGCCTTTCAGATCAGAATTTAAATCAGTGCTTCGGGATGCCTGAATAGACAAATGCCTAGTTAGAAGGACAAAACTTCAATGCTCTGTTCAGCAAGATAAAGATATTTCTTAACAAAATTAAAGTGCAATGATGCATATACTTTCTTTCTCTCGACAGGTTGCATTTGCTTAGTTTGACGGCTCTGGCCAAGTTTATTCGTAATCTCCAAATTCCCCTGCCAAAGAAATTCATTTCACCATCATTTATCATGTGCTAAAACCGGATATCACAATCAGCACACAATTCCTGTGGGTACCTATATTCTCATCTCTCAAGTTCTTCACCTAACAGCTTCAAGCCAAAGGCAAGGCTAAACAAGAGCCAGCACGTCTACATCAAGATCCACAAATTGGCCATGATAGTTTCTGACAGGTTTAATGTAGCATAATGCCCTCTACTGTAACATGATGAGAACGTCTTGTCTCTCATGAGACAGTTTCCAGTTAATACAAAACAATGCAGAGTAATGTGTAGTTTATCGAGTTAAATTGTCAGTTAACAATTGGCATCACTATAATAATTTGAACAGAAAAAAGGGTGGGAAGGATACAGCTTGTTAAGACTCTGGTGTGAAGGCTGGGGGGGAAAAAAGGATAGTTTAAAACAGTGTCTGTAGATTCTGTCACTGAACTGATTCCAGCAGCTGTGAACTCAGCAATAATGGACACCGGTCACTGATGCTTGCAAGTACAAAATTTATACAAAAAAGTAAAACAAGCAGACTCTAAAAACACCTTACCAGTCAGGTACATGGAATACTTTCCACAATGTAAAGGAAGAAGCAGGACAGAAAAGGAAAAAAAAAAAAACAAGTCTGAAGCTAGGCTTTTTCCTTCTGGGTAAAAATAATTGCTGAGTACTGAGGCTCTCTCCTTTCTGTGCATGAAATAAGGCAGTTTTGCAGCGCTATCTTTTATGACCATCTTAACAGAGACAAATTTGAAATGAGAAAATATTCTAAATAAATGAAAAAAAATACAATAACAGAAAAAAAGATGCAAAACACAGAGCAATTGACAAGGGTTCATATTTCAGAATTATAAAGAGTATGTCTCATATTTAAAAGCGCTTGTTTCCCCCCCCCCCCCCCCCCTTTTATTGACAGAAAGTCATGAAGATCTCATTCATCAGAGAGAAAAGAGGTATTTAATTAAGGTAATATACTTCCATATAAGTGCAAAGTAAAAAGGTTTATATGATTATGATAGTAACAATCCTAAGGGCTACAACCCAAGAGAAATAAAGGATAAGAAGAAAGAATAAATAAAAATACGTGTTAAATGTTTTATTGTGCTTTTCTGGTGACATCCAAGTGTTACTGATAGACTACCTGATGATATCAAGAGTTAAAACACAGAGAACTTTAAGTAGTTTTCTCTCTTCAGTAACAGAGAATATATAAAAATCAATACTTTGGAGCCAACCCTATGGAGTGGAGGAGTGGCCTAGTGGATAGGATGGTGGACTTTGGTCCTGAGGAACTGAGTTCGATTCCCGGCACAGACAGCTCCTTGTGACTCTGGGCAAGTCACTTAACCCTCCATTGCCTGCCGCATTGAGCCTGCCATGAGTGGGAAAGCGCGGGGTACAAATGTAACTAAAATAAATGGCTAATGCTACAGAACTCCACATTGAGTGCATGGGATTCCCCACAACAGCAGGAAATCCACGCCTAGGGAAAGAAAGAAAGAAAGAAGGAATGCAGGCAGTTGTCACTACAGTGGTAGCTCTCATCAGGGAACTAGTACATAGAGGGGATGCCACTCCAGATCTGAGGCCTGTAGGATGCCAGGTTTCCTGTATTATCTAGGATAATAGAGATTATACAGTGGTGGAAATAAGTATTTGATCCCTTGCTGATTTTGTAAGTTTGCCCACTGACAAAGACATGAGCAGCCCATAATTGAAGGGTAGGTTATTGGTAACAGTGAGAGATAGCACATCACAAATTAAATCCGGAAAATCACATTGTGGAAAGTATATGAATTTATTTGCATTCTGCAGAGGGAAATAAGTATTTGATCCCCCACCAACCAGTAAGAGATCTGGCCCCTACAGACCAGGTAGATGCTCCAAATCAACTCGTTACCTGCATGACAGACAGCTGTCGGCAATGGTCACCTGTATGAAAGACACCTGTCCACAGACTCAGTGAATCAGTCAGACTCTAACCTCTACAAAATGGCCAAGAGCAAGGAGCTGTCTAAGGATGTCAGGGACAAGATCATACACCTGCACAAGGCTGGAATGGGCTACAAAACCATCAGTAAGACGCTGGGCGAGAAGGAGACAACTGTTGGTGCCATAGTAAGAAAATGGAAGAAGTACAAAATGACTGTCAATCGACAAAGATCTGGGGCTCCACGCAAAATCTCACCTCGTGGGGTATCCTTGATCATGAGGAAGGTTAGAAATCAGCCTACAACTACAAGGGGGGAACTTGTCAATGATCTCAAGGCAGCTGGGACCACTGTCACCACGAAAACCATTGGTAACACATTACGACATAACGGATTGCAATCCTGCAGTGCCCGCAAGGTCCCCCTGCTCCGGAAGGCACATGTGACGGCCCGTCTGAAGTTTGCCAGTGAACACCTGGATGATGCCGAGAGTGATTGGGAGAAGGTGCTGTGGTCAGATAAGACAAAAATTGAGCTCTTTGGCATGAACTCAACTCGCCGTGTTTGGAGGAAGAGAAATGCTGCCTATGACCCAAAGAACACCGTCCCCACTGTCAAGCATGGAGGTGGAAATGTTATGTTTTGGGGGTGTTTCTCTGCTAAGGGCACAGGACTACTTCACCGCATCAATGGGAGAATGGATGGGGCCATGTACCGTACAATTCTGAGTGACAACCTCCTTCCCTCCGCCAGGGCCTTAAAAATGGGTCGTGGCTGGGTCTTCCAGCACGACAATGACCCAAAACATACAGCCAAGGCAACAAAGGAGTGGCTCAGGAAGAAGCACATTAGGGTCATGGAGTGGCCTAGCCAGTCACCAGACCTTAATCCCATTGAAAACTTATGGAGGGAGCTGAAGCTGCGAGTTGCCAAGCGACAGCCCAGAACTCTTAATGATTTAGAGATGATCTGCAAAGAGGAGTGGACCAAAATTCCTCCTGACATGTGTGCAAACCTCATCATCAACTACAGAAGACGTCTGACCGCTGTGCTTGCCAACAAGGGTTTTGCCACCAAGTATTAGGTCTTGTTTGCCAGAGGGATTAAATACTTATTTCCCTCTGCAGAATGCAAATAAATTCATATACTTTCCACAATGTGATTTTCCGGATTTAATTTGTGATGTGCTATCTCTCACTGTTACCAATAACCTACCCTTCAATTATGGGCTGCTCATGTCTTTGTCAGTGGGCAAACTTACAAAATCAGCAAGGGATCAAATACTTATTTCCACCACTGTACTTATAATTGCTAAAATCTTCTTACAGGGAATGAGAACAGAGAAATAGGCTATCTTGGTTTTTACCACTTGCTGAGATCTCAGTCTGAATCCGGGATACCAACACACAAGAGGTTGTTAAATTCTGCCTATATTAACCCATATTCTGTTATGAATAAGCCATTAATTATACATAATTTAACTCTGGAGACGGACCTGCATATATATATTTTTTTATCATCATTGAAACATGGTTCGGAGATAAAGAATATCCAATTATAGCTGGTATCTGCCCGGTGGAATGCAATATTTTGAATCAATATAGAATAGGCAAAAAGAGAGGGGCGAGATAGTTAAAATGGACCTTGAAAGTAACTTCTTCGCACCTCAAGATTGTAAGTTATTAATGATTGACTCAAATCTGATTTTTCTCTCATGTTTGACTGATCATCCCCCAGGAAGGATAGGCTTCAAGGAAGGTCACTAAAGGGCCCTTTTTCTAAAATTTAGCATGAATTAACAGACATTAGTGTGTGTCAAGTGCCATATAGCCCATAGGTATAAAATAGGACATGCATCATTTAGCACATGCTAATTCCATTAGTGCATATTAAGCTTTAAAATTCCTCAAATTATTACTTTGGGTGACCATAACCTCCATTTAGATCAGGGGTCTTCAAACCCAGTCCTCAAGGTCCACAATCCAGCCTGGTTTTCAGGATTTTCACAATAAATATGTATGAAATCTATTAGCATGAAATGGAAGCAGTGAATGCAAATAGATCTCATACATATTCATTGTAGAAATCCTGAGGACTGGATTTGAGGGCCCCTGATTTAAATGATTATTCATCTATCACTGTCAATTCTATTCTACTCTTCGAGCATCAAAAAGGCCACACTTTTGACCTTCTATTAAATGTCTAAATAACTATTATTTTCAAAGGCTTGATATATCGCCAGTCGCACATTAGTGCTACTAACAGGCTCATTTTCAAAAGAGAAGGACACCCATCTTTCGACATAAATCGGAAGATGGGCGTCCTTCTCACAGGGTCGTCCAAATCTTCCGATTTATGTCGAAAGATGGGTGTCCTTCTCGCAGGGTCGTCCAAATCGGTATAATCGAAAGTCGATTTTGGACGTCCTCAAATGCTTTCCGTCACAGGGAAGGCCAAAGTTCAAGGGGGCGTATCAGAGGCGTAGCAAAGGCGGGACATGGGTGTGCCTAACAGTTGGACGTACTTGACCCATAATCGAAAGAAACAAGGACGTCCCTGATGAACACTTGGACGACTTTCACCTGGTCGTGTTTTTCTTACGACCCAAGGCACAAAAAGGTGCCTGAAATGACCAGATGACCAATCGGGGATGACCTCCCCTTACTCCCCCAGTGGTCACTAACCCCCTCTCACCCTCAAAAAACATCTTTCAAAATATTGATTGCCAGTCTCTATGCCAGCCTCAGATGTCATACTCAGGTCCATGACAGCAGTATGTAGGTCCCTGGAGCAGTTTTAGTGGGTGCAGTGCAGGCAGGCGGACCCAGGACCATCCCCCCTACCTGTTACATTTGTGGAGGAAACAGCGAGCCCTCCAAAACCCACCAAAAACCCACTGTACCCACATCTAGGTGCTCCCCTTCACCCGTAAGGCTATGGTAGTGGTGTACAGTTGTGGGTAGTGGGTTCTGGGGGGGGGGGGGTTGGGGGGCTCAGCACACAAGGTAAGGGAGCTATGTACCTGGGAGCAATTTATGAAGTCCACTGCAGTGCCCCCTAGGGTGCCCGGCTGGTGTCTTGGCATGTCAGGGGAACCAGTGCACTACAAATGTGGGCTCCTCCCATGACCAAAGGGCTTTTTTATTTGGTCGTTTCTGAGATGGACGCCCTTGGTTTCCATTATCGCCGAAAATCAGAAATGACCAAGTCTAGGGACAACAAAATCTAGGGATGACCAAATTTAAGGATTTGGATGCCCCTGATGGTATTTTCGAAACGAAAGATGGACGTCCATCTTGTTTTGAAAATACAGGTTATCCCCGCCCCTAGATCGGGACATTTTGTGAGGACGTCCATATTAAAACATGGACGTCCCTTTCGAAAATGCCCCTCTAAGTAGTTTATAAAAATGAAAGAGTTATGAAAGGAGGAGACACTGTATGTGATATGCAACTAGAGTATTGAGATTGTTCAGTACAGTGAAGGGCAGCAGAAAATTTCAGAATATTTAACTCAAAAAGCACAAAGGGTTGAGACTGATCTTTTTTTTCACCAGTGCTGTTCAGCAGAATGCACTTATGTTTTAAGGTGCTGTAGCATGCATATTTGTGTGGAGCTCATGTGGCAGTGACAACAGGAGAAACAACGTTCAAAATATTTGCAAGAAAACTATGTAATAGATTAATTTGGCTAATGTGTGCATCCCTAAATTGTTCAAGAGAGTAAGCAACTGTTTCCAAAAACGAGGTCTCACCCAGAATATAGTTAGAAGTAGGAAAAGAGAGAGCAGAGAAAAGCTGAAGAAAGATGAGTAGTGCAGGGAGTTTTGTATATTCAGAGACACCTAGAGCACAGGAGGAAGTGTGAAAAGTATATGTAGGGAGAGAGGAGGAGTTGTTGGAGGGAAGGAAGAAGGTGATCAGACCAGGATACTGAGTGTCCAAGAGAATGGAGGATGGAGAGAAGGAAGAAGAAGACTGTGAGAAAACTAGATCAAGAATATATCCTTTACTATGGGTTGTAAAAGTAATATGCTGGGACAGTCCAATATTAGTGGTTAGGGCCAGAAAACATGAGAGAAGTTCCAGCACTGCAAGACTTACGTCTCCAAGCAGCAGCAGATGGGTATAATAAATACGTACCTCTGAAGTAAATGCTGAGAGTTCTCCCAGGGAGGCAGCCAACAGAGGAGGATAGTACAACAGAGTGACCAGAAAGGATATGCTAGCAATAGAGAAGTGCATTACAACAACATCAAAAAGTGAGAAAGGTTTAAATGAGTACTACTCCTCCCCCTAGTCTGGAGGGGCACAAGAATTGAAGAAAATTAAATCAAGGGTGGGCATGCCTCAATGAGGACGGTGTCAGCCAGGCAAAGCCAAGTTTCAGTGATACAAAGTAGAATAATAAAGCCAGATGACCTTTATGTCGGAGGGAAAAGGAGTTTAAAAGGCTGGCATGAAGAGAGAGAGAGAAATAGTAATGGGTGCAGATGCAACCAGAGCAGACAAACAGTGGAGTTATCCAGAGTCAAAGTGAACCTTATCTTGACATTTCTGTGAAAGATGATGAACCCACCAGGTAGGGATACATGAACTGACAGATAGTCTTGAGGAGCTGGCCATAAAGCTATGGGGATGGAAAGAAAAAACTACGAACATAACAAAGGCAAGGCACAGATAGGAGATGCCCAAGATGTAGCTCTGAATCCGGGAAGCTGATGTGACTACTTTTGATGGCTATTAAATTAGCTGAGATTAATAAGAAAAGAGATATTTAAGCTGTTCCATCTATCTGTTATAAAACTCTAATACATCCTGTAGCTTTTTTGGCAGGCGGTAGAATGTTGGGGTCTAGATCTACATGAGGGATCAATTGATTCCCTTGTAAATAAATGGAACTGGACTGTGGAGAGCATTATGTAAAAGAGGATGGAATTTGATATACTGTCTTTCTGTGGTTACAATCAAAGCGGTTTACATATTATATACAGGTACTTATTTTGTACCTGGGGCAAAGGAGGGTTAAGTGACTTGCCCAGGGTCACAAGTAGCTGCAGTGAGAATCCAACCCAGTTCCCTAGGTTGTCAAGCTGTTGCACTAACCATTAGACTACTCCTCCACACACGGTCAACACATTTTCTTTCCCTAAGAAAGCAAAAAAGCTTAAATTTGAAGTCTATAGGTTAAAAGGTATTTGGCAGAAACCAGAGGTTGATTAAGTGCAAGTTTTATGGAAATTGGCAGGATTTTGCAGGTGTCCCAATTCCACAAAAAGAACTCTTCTTTGTGATTTAAGAGTCCGCAGAAGGACCTGGAAAGGCATTGCAGACGTATATTCCAATTCCAAACTGTAAGGTCTTGGCCTTATTTTTATTTTTGGAGTTTATTTTTCCTTTGTTGAGAAAGATAATAACGTCTTGGTCTTATTCTTAAGGAAACAAAATTAGGGAGGCCCTTCCAAATATTGCTAAGAAATTTCAAGGTGTTAATTTAGGCTTAAGAGACAGCTGAGCTGGTTTAATTCTTTTGATTCAATAGCACAGGAAACTATTAAGAATTTGATTTCACAGTTTAGTAAGGGTTCAGTTCTGGCTGTTTAATATATCTGAATGCCAAGCTGCTAGAGTTAATTACTATATTGGTACCTGCCCATAAGATAAGGAAACATTAACCATCAGGTCAGGCAACGATCCAGCAGTGGTCAGGTCCAGGCAGAAGTCAGGTCAGGCAGCGATCCAGCAATGGTCAGGTCCAGGCAGTAGTCAGATCAGGCAGAACAGCAACAAGAAAAATGCACCAGACACCAAACAGGTTGTAGCTGAGGCAATGAGGTAGTGAGCAGTTCCTGGTTTTAAGGTGAAGGCGTCCAACGTCAGAGGACGCGCGCCAAAGTGTAGAAGCGCCCAAAGTGTAGACGCGCCCAAAGCATAGACGCGTCTTAAGTGTAGACGCGTCTTAAGTGTAGGCACGGCCAAAGTGTAGACGCGCCCAAACTGAAGCTATTCAAAGGAGAGGTATAAGCACGTCATAGGTAAGTACATCTGGCTTCATGTTTGATATTCCAGGTTTGTGACACATATGGTCCAAAGTGATCCTTGCCTTATCCTGGAATTGATCCCTTATTAGGACACATCAACTAAAGAGAAGACCTGTTCTAAAATTTAGAAGAACCTGGGCCCTTACTAACACCTTACAGGTGACCAACAACTGACTTTTTTTTCTTTCTTTTTTTTTTAAATCGCAGATATGCATTCCTTTCAAATTATGCGAGGAGATTTTTGAACCTTTGGGTACCCTATTGGAGGACCTTAACAGTTGAATAATTGGAATTATAAACAGTGTAAGATAACTGGTGGGGGGGGGGGGGGTGGCGGGGAATTGGTTCTTAATTTACAAAAAAAAAAAGTTGTAACATTTCAGTTGTAATCTGCTGGCTAGAAAATAATGGTTAGTTCCAGTAAGCAATAAGAAACTTCTTTTTTTTTCCTTGTTTGCATCACACTAACCCTATGACTCCTAATCTCCAGCCTTCACAATCTTGTTTGCTAGCTGTTGCTGAGTGGCTTCAAACCAATTGACTGGTTCTTAATACAGAAAACACTGCTTCATGTTGGATTTCTAACCATGTGCCCTCTCCATCCATCAAGCCTATTCTTTTTGGTGTTCCTCAGTCGTCTCTAACTTATTCAGGAGTAACCACTGATTCTCGTCTTACTTTAAGTGAACAGATCTTCTCAGTTCTCAGATCTGGTTTTCTGGCATTATGGCAACTTTGTATAGGCCATACTTTTCTCACTTCAGAGACACTTCATACACTCTACCAGTTTTTGTAACCTCATGTATGGACTACTGTAATAATATACAAACAGAACTACCCCAGTCGGCAATAAAAAGACTGCAATCTGTCCAGAATATGGCAGCTCGGTTCCTGCATAATGCTAAACATCATGACCATATCACCCCACTCTTCCAGGATTTACACTGGCTTCCAGTTTCTTTCAGAATACAGTTTGAAGTAATACTGCTGACGTTCAGGGCTCTTTGGGAGGGTAACCTAGACCACCTGTCCAGTCTTACTATACCATACATTCCTGCTCGCTTGTTACATTCATTGAACGACCACCATCTGGTTCTCCCTTCTTTGTCAGGAGCCAATTGGGAATCCACTCAAGCATCTGCTTTTTTCTTTTTGGCCCCCATCTTGTGGAATAAGCTGTCTTTTTTCAATAGCATTTGAGGCCTCATGAGAACAATGGAAGATGGATGATAGCAGCAGTCACTGCATCTCTCTTTTCTCCTCTCCCCTTCCCTTCTCTCCCCCTCACTTACTAGTGTGATTGATATGCCTTTTCTGTTTTAAATGGAGTTCTTTACAGTTTTCTTATATGTTTTAATTGTAAATCGCCTAGTCTTGGCCAGTTCAATTTTGATGATAAATAAAATTTTTTGAATAAACAAATATAAACAAACTATGGGAAAATTCATTTGTGTAGAGAGTAAGAGCGAAAACTACAGACTGTTTCCAGTATCGCTCCCCTAGATGGGAGGGAAAGGGGAGAAGAGGGAAGATCTAAAAGGCTCTGCATGCCCGAGGGTAGACACGTAGCCCTGAGGAACCTCCCCATTTCTGTGTCAGAAAGAAAGAGGAAGATAATGTCCCAGCATGCTTTACTTAGGTATTTTTAGCGCAAGGGCTGGTGATCCCATCAAAACAAGAGCACTGACCAAGTCATATCCAATGCACATTGTATGGTCTACAGTTCAACCTGAAGAACCTCTCCAGCTTCGCTTTTGCCTGGATGCTCACGCCAGACCACCTGTTTCCTGTTTTGCTTGCCTGCTCCCAAGCCTGGCCAAAAATACCAGCTCACAACCTGCCTCAGGGGTCAAAGTGTGTCTTCACAATATATGAGCAGGAATGTTCAAACAGTCTGAGTAAATTGCCAGCCACCACTGAGTGTTTGTTCAATCCTACCAGACGCTGTCTGTGTGAAAACTGCGTCTGGTAGGATTGAACAAACGCTTAGTGGTGGCTGGCAATTTATTCAGACTGTCTGAACATTCCTGCTCATATATTGTGAAGACACACTTTAACCCCTGAGGCAGGCGCTTGTGCGCCGAAACATGGCCTGTGTCGGGTCTTTTTCACAATAAGGGACTGCCATTGTCTCTTTCTTGAAGGCCCAGTGTTGCTTTTTCTTGTTTATATTGTATGCTTGTATGCTGTATTACTCTCTCTTTTGTGATTACGCAAAAATACCAGCTGACACACTGAAAAGCTATGACTAAGCTGCAGCATGTCACTTTCCTTTATTTCCAGACAGACTGGAAGCAAGTGGAGTGAGAGTGGATGGCATTTGCCTAGCTGGTGCCTGCTCTGCTACCTACTTCCAGACCAGGCCAGGCCATATATACTGGTTGAAATAGCAAACTGCTATAATTTCCTTGGAATATGTCACCTCCCTTTTTCTCCAGACATACTTGAAACAAGTGGAGAGAAGGAGAGGGGGAGTGATCACAACAGACCCCTTGAGAGAGTCCCAATCAGATACAGCATCACAGCAGACCAGGAGGCAGGCTAGGTGGAGGCTGCACTGAAGGCTTTTTGTATTTTGTTTTCTTGCTTTTTTTTTTTTAACTCTTTCAAAAACTTTAATTGGCTGGCAATGAGGGAATGTGCCTCTGGCCCCCCTCACAAGAGTTGGGGAGGAGGACAGTGGGCACTGCACCCACAAAGCCAACAAGGATCAGATGGATGGGGCAGGAGAGTGAGACCCAGAACCACTGGATTTAGCACCCCAAGGTTCTATGAACTGGCCTCTGCCAATCCTAGCCCTCCAGTCTGATCCCAGTGGAATAGAGAATCAGCCCCAAAAGGACTGTTGCCTGGAACATCCCTATACGTGGTCTATGCTCCCAGGAATCTGGGCTTACAGCTTTCCTGGGAGCAACCTACTCAGCCTACTCATTGCTCACCAGGCCACGTGTCTGCACCATGTGCTACAGCCAGAGAAATATTGAGGAGCTGAAGGAGCACCAACCTCCTATAAGGGGAGCAAACTCAGGTCTGAGCTGGTTTTCTCTGGCTCCATCTGCTGGCAGTGTTAAATAACCCACTCGATTGAACTGATCTGGCATGTGCAATAAGGAAACAGAAATTCTCAGAAGACAAAAAAGACCTATTATTCAAATAAGATTAGTCTTACACAACCTGATTCAAGAAAATTATTTCAACTAATAAAAGAGCTTATCTTCCCTTCTCATTCTAAGATATCACCTAGTGTAACACAACCAATGGCAACCAATTGTCCTAACTTTTTTCAGATTAAATTAAATTGATACGCCAGTCTGACGGATATACCAAGTTCTAATCAATCATTTTGTGATGCCAAGGGAGATGACAGTAAAGGTGTTCTGGCTTTGGTCTCATTTTAAAATAGTAGCTATTCCTGAAGTGAAACTAGTTTTACATAAATTTTCTTCAACACACTCCATTCTTGACCGTTCTTTTAGCTGAACCTCCCATTCAAATAATTGAATGGTTAGTGAAGTTTGTAAAGTGTATGCTATCTACTTGTCACGCTGGTGAGGAAAAGTGAGCCCTTGGGTCACTGCCGAGGAGCGGCAGGCAAATCATCCAAACAGGAGGCAAGGCAGACCACAGACAGATGGGCACAGGCCGGACTGGAGCAGCTGGACTGGAACAGAGGCACTAAGCAGAAGCAGGAGAATAATCCATGAATCAAGCAGAGTCTTACCGGCAGGCAGCAAAGCAGCAGGAAAACCAGGAACCACACAGAGTCTGTAGGCTTGGCACAGGCCGGACTGGAGCAGCTGGACTGGAACAGAGGCACTAAGCAGAAGCAGGAGAATAATCCATGAATCAAGCAGAGTCTTACCGGCAGGCAGCAAAGCAGCAGGAAAACCAGGAACCACACAGAGTCTGTAGGCTGGCGGCAATCAACAGTAAATCAGGAATCAAGCAGAGTCTTGGGCAGGCAGCAATCAGTAGAATAGACCAGGAAGCAAGCAGAGTCTTGGGCAGGCAGCAGACAGTAGAACAAACCAGGAAACAAGCAGAGTCTTGGGCAGGCAGCAATCAGAAGAATAAACCAGGAAACCAGCAGGGTCAAAGACAGGCAAAGCAAGCTTTCAGGGCAGGAACCGCAACAGACCAACAAGGACAAGAACACAACTGAAGACCTCTGTTGCCAAGGCAAAGCCTGAAAGTTCCCATGTGCTTAATAAAGGCAACATACAAGGGAGTTCACCAGGTAAGGGTGCTGCTAAGTTCCAAAAATCCCAAGACAGTCTGGAAGATCCGGACCAGACCGGCATGACTTCTGGAACATGGGAAACAGCAAACAGACAGTCCATCGCAGCCACCAGGTCTGACACCAGGTGGCGAAATGAGTGAGAGCATGAAAGAGGGGCACAACCGTGACACTACTGGGGGGAGGGGGTTCCCTCCAAATGGGTAAGATTCTGCTACGTGAGGCAAAGTTCCACATTAGGAGTCACCGATCAGTAAAGGGATCTAGGTGTCATCGTTGATGATATGTTGAAACCCTCTGATCACTGTGTGGCAGCGACTAAGAAAGCAAACAGAATGTTAGGTATTATTAGGAAAGGAATGGAAAACAAAAACAAGGCTGCTATAATTCCTTTGTATCACTCCACGGTGTGATTGCACCTTGAATACTGTGTGCAATTCTGTTCACCACATCTCAAAAAAGATATAGTGGAATTAGAAAAGGTAAAGATAAGAGCGACGAAAATGATAAAGGGGATAGGATGGCTTCCCTATGAAGAAAGGCTAAAGCGGCTACGGATCTTCTGCAGGAAGATATGACAGAGGTCTATAAAATAATGAGTGGAGTGGAATGGGCAGATGTGAATTGCTTTTTACTCTTTCCAAAAATACTAAGACTAGCAGGCATGCATTAAAGCTACAAAGTAGTACATTTAAAATAAATTGGAGAAAATATTTCTTCACTCAATGTGTAATTAAATTCTGGAATTCATTGCCAGAGAATGTGGTAAAAGCAGTTAGCATAGTGGGGTTTTACAAAGGTTCTGTCACGCCAGTGAGGAAAGATCCGGAGTAGTGAGCCCCTGGGCCGCTGCCAGAGACCGGCAACAGCGGGCGAACCACCCAACTAGAAGTGAGGCCAAACACCAACAGGCTGGTACCAGGTACAGGACTATCGAACAGGCTTGGCTGGACTGGAAC
Source organism: Microcaecilia unicolor (assembly GCF_901765095.1). Taxonomy (NCBI): domain Eukaryota; kingdom Metazoa; phylum Chordata; class Amphibia; order Gymnophiona; family Siphonopidae; genus Microcaecilia; species Microcaecilia unicolor. The sequence goes on from NC_044036.1 coordinate 84,736,872, forward strand.
CAACTGCTAGAACGGACTTGGCTTGGCTTGACTGGAACCAACTGCTGGAACGGGCTTGGCTAGACCCAAATGATGCAACAAACTTGGCTTGGCTGGAACCAAATGCTGGAACGGACTTGGTTTGACTGGAACTGGATTCAGAATACTCAAGCAAGCTAGACTGGAGCAGGATTCAGTATACTGGAACAAGCTTGGCAGGAATAGGATCCAGGATACTCAAGCAGGATTCAGGATATACAAACAGGCTTGACAGAAACAGGAGCAAAAAGCAAACAGGGCAGAGACAAGCAGGAAGGGAACTGGAGCAAAAGACTACCAGGGAGAAGACAAACAAGCAGGGTCAGAACCAAAGCCGAAGGCTTGCAAGGCAGAGACAAGCAGGAAGGGGACTGGGGCCAAAGACAGACAGGGCAGATACAAACAGGAGGGGAACAGAAGCTAACTGGAGCTGAAGACAAACAGGGCAGAGACAAACAGGATACAAAGCTGAAAACAGACAGGGAGCTAGAGTAGAAGACCAGAACTAGCAGGGCTTGAACTGCAACAAGCACTCACAGACGAAAGCTCATCTGAAGACCTCTGTTGCAAAGGCAAGTCTGACAATTCTCTGGAGCTTAATAAAGGCAATTACAGATGAGGTCACAGGTGAGACTTGGCAGCAGAAACACTGGGGCAAGTCTCGAGTGCTGGAACATCAGGACCAAAATGGACCCTGGAAGATGTCTGGGAAACAGGAAAAGACAGTCCCCAGCAACCACAGGGCCCGGTCACCCGGGGGCAAGGTGAGTGTAGGCATGAAATACAGTCATAATCGTGACAGGTTTGGATAGCTTCCTAAAAGAAAATTCCATAAGCCATTATTAAGATGGATGGGGAAAATCCACTACTTATTTCTAGGATAAGCAGTACAAAATGTATTGTACTGTTTTGGGATCTTCCCAGGTACTTGTAACCTGGATTGGCCTCTGCTGGAAACAGGATGCTGGGCTTGATGGACCTTCGGTCTGTTCCAGTACAGCAACACTTATGTTCTTAATTTTACGCCAACAGCTAGCATTCCACATCTTACTAAATTAATTTGAGTTTGTAATAAGTTCACAATTATCAGACCGCATAGAAGATTTTGATGTACTTCATTCTTCACAGTACGGATTCAGATGGTCTTATAGTACAGAGCTATTGTTGACAGATTTAACATCTGAAGTAAAGAAAGTACTCAGCAGGTGAGGCCAGATGGTGCTTTTGCACTTTGATATACCAGTAGCCTTTGATACAGTTAATCATGATATGTTGATGTGTGAATTGGCTAAATTAGGAATCACTAACAATGTATTTCAATGATTTAATGATTTTCTGAGAAATAGGTGTTAATTCACCATTAATTACTCAATATCTTCATTGCAGCTGCCTAGCGGTGTTCCTCAGGACTCTCCTATTTCACCTCCTTTATTTAACATCTATATGAGTTCTTTAGGCTTATTGGCTCTTGTGGAAGGAGAATTTTTGTTTTCATATGTGGATGATATTTTTATCTTGTTACTGGTTTCTCAAAATTTGCATTATTCATATCTCAGGATAAAAATGTGTATTGATAAGATGACAGCTTGGTCTTTATCTTGTATTTTAAAGCTAAATAAGGTAAGTCTAAAATCTTTAGGTTTTGTCCCAAATACTATTCCATTAGCTGATGATTTCTCCTTTTCGGTTCAGAAAACTTCTAGAGTACTGGAAGTGATATTAGATTCTGCCATATCTATGGAACCTCAAGTTATTAGGGAGAAAAAGACCAATTCTTCCACAAGGGAAACCAGACAAGTGAAAACAGTGGAAGATCCAAAACACCAAGTCGCAAGATGATCAGAATAAAAACGTTTATTCATCAACAGTAAAATAGGATGCGTTGGTATAAATGACCCAAAATGCGTTGGTAAAAATGACCCAACACAGACCGTGTTTCGGCTACAAAGCCTTCTTCAGGGGTCTTATTAACAACACCACTAGCGCACAGGGGAGATTCTGCCACTTATCTTGAAGAAAACATTAAGGTGCATTAAAGGCAGAATCACAAGGGTCGCATCTTGGTCCACCCTTTCAGCGATTCTGCCTGTAACGCACCTTGTTTTCGTCAAGATAAGTGGCAAAATCACCCCTAAGTGCTAATGGCATTGTTTTCAGGACCCCTGAAGGCATTGTCTTGTCACCGTGTGTGTAAACCCATGGAATAACTCAAGAGAAAAACAGAACACAGAACATCAAACCTCCGCTGTACCACATATGAGTGGAGGAGTGGCCTAGTGGTTAGGGTGGTGGACTTTGGTCCTGGGGAACTGAGGAACTGAGTTCGATTTGCGGCACAGGTAGCTCCTTATGACTCTGGGAAAGTCACTTAACTCTCCATTGCCTGCTGCATTGAGCCTGCCATGAGTGGGAAAGCACAGGGTACAAATGTAATCAAAATAAAATAAAAAAAATATAAGACGATGAAAAGGAGATAATTGGAACCAGTTTATTGATGTGACCTGACATGGCCATGTTTTGGCATGTGTCCACATCAGGGGTCCTTAATGCACAATGCACAGACTTGAATAATATGTGTGATCTATCAGAGCACTGATGAACATTTAGAAAGATGTATGGCCCTAATATTAGCTATCATGTCTTTCCCATTTATGGAGTAATACATTTTCAATGAAACAAAGAATCACAACTGGCAATGGTCTGTCACGCTTCCTGAAGATCTAACAGTCCTTCTGAGAGGGACTTAAAAAAGAAAGGTAAGGTGATTTGAAAACAAACTGCTCAGGGAGCACAAAGGACCCGGAGATCAAAGAACAAACACGTATAAAAACAACTACTCTCATTTTTGTAAAGTGCCTGCTTATTCTTAAATTGCTGATTTTTTCTTTACCTAAAATTTCCTTTGCTGTCATCTTCTTTGACTTCCAAAGAGACAGTAAAAGTAAACACATCACTGTCTGGCGCAGGGAGAACAGAGTCCTTCACATCTGATGCTTGCTTGGAAGAACGTTTGAATGCAGTAAAGAAGCTATACAAAATTCTGCTGACCTGGAAGAAAGGAAAAATGTAATCATTGATTTGTCTAAAATATTTTGAATGTGTTCTCTTTCACTATAATGCTATTATTCTTTAAAAATAAGAGAATGTTGACCTGGTCTAACTTTAAATGGGTCTAATTTCTCAAGTGCTTCTCATTATTTCTCCAGTAAAGGATATTCTTAAGATCCACCAGAAGCCATACCTAAGGGAGATCTGGCCTTGCACAATTCAGAGATGAATACCTGTGGGAATCCCCGTAAACGAGTAGCCAAACATTCTAAACTGTTGCTTCTCTACATTTAACATTCTTCTCAAGACCTTGTAAAGTAGCCAAACTGTTTACTGCAAAATATATTTTTGTCCTCCTCTAAAACAAAGTACTGTTATTATTCTAATCACACTTACTGCTTCCTTTATCTCGCAGCAGAAAATATGTATCTGGAATTCCTCTGTAACATGGTAGCTCTCGGTGAAAGCAAAGCAGTTTCCCTCCGTTGTACCATCATGGCCTCGGACACAAAACAACACCTTATAGATTGGAAAAGAGGCAATCTCCATGTTGTTGGATTGATCTATTATTCTGAACAGAGAAGAAAAGAATGTACTATGAGTACTAAACATGCATTCCCCAAAGGAGCATCATACAAAATAGTTTGGGTTAACAATAAATAGACTGCTTAGTTGCAAGGCAAATGTACACTCTTGTATGAATACCTTTGGCAGTTATTTTCCAAAGTAAACTATATCGTGAAAGCCCATGTAACTTTCAAACGAGCCACTTTTCCACAGGAAATAACTTTGGAAACTGTACTCTTACAGAACAATTCTATAAAAGGAGAGGGGACTTATTTTTAAGCACCTAGCCATCACCTATTTGGGGTCTGTCATGAAACACCTAGCCACCCACCTGGGGCTAACCCTGCGGCTACTTAGGGGGTCTATCCCCAGCACAGCTCAGGTCTGCCTGCACCTGGGCATGTGCTCTACACTAGCACCCTCCTCCCACCAACTGGGTCCCAGATGCCTCTGGGCAAGTCTCCCACTCTCAAGGTATTCCCCAGTGATTTCTAGGTTACTGGGGCCACACTCCCAGTGGTCCCACAGTTCCTAGAAAGCACTCACAAACCCAACACACAAACCACCAGGATTCTTAGCCCAGACAAGTAGAGGCAATAAACAAAAAAAGGTTTCTTGTAATGAAAAATTAGAACAGTGAAATAGAAAAGGTGCAATCAGCAAACAATAACAGGTAACTGAATATGGATTAACTATAAAACTATCTAAACATTTGTTCACTACCTGAATAGTGCCTGGAGAGTACAGGAAATATAGCTGCTCACAGGCTATAGAATATAACAAAATCCAGTATTTCCATACAGAATTTGAGCTCCTGGGCCAATCAGAGCCCAGAACAACATTTTTTTTAAAGTAGTTGGCCACATCACTGCAAGTTACTTCTTCTCTGCCTGCTAACTAAAGAAGGAACAGTCTTTTCTATAACAGTTTTAAACATAAACATGCACCACCTGCTGGTCAAACTAGAGAAATACATGTCAAGAAATAATACAGTTTACAGGCTTAAAACCCACTGTTTTGTCACAGGGTCTATTCTATAAAGGAAAGTAGGCACCAAATTTCCTTTACAGAATACTTCTACAGGCAGAAATATTTAGGCATGAGCACTTATGGCAGCCTAAAACTCATTTAAACACTCGGGCACTGCCTCAGGAAATATATGCATAATTTATAATATTCTATAGGTCACGCGCATAAGGGTGTGCTCTTCCCAGATTCCACCCATATAAATACACACCAGCAACCATAGATATGCAGGTACTTACAGAATCATGTATAGCCAGATTATCTTTATTAATATGCATGTATGATCACATACATGCATAAATAACTAGAATACTAGTCCTCTGAACTCAACTCAGTGTTATGTACTGGATCTGTTCTTAAACTTTGTGTTATGTACTGAATCTATTCAGAGACTTAAACGCGGGGCTGCTAGACACCAAAAATTGACTGGGAAACTGGGCATTCAAGTGGCAGATGACGTTTAATGTTAGCAAGTGCAAAGTGATGAATGTGGGAAAGAGAAAGAAACCCGAACTATAGTTATGTGATGCAAGGTTTCACATTTGGAGCCACCGACCAGGAAAAGGATCTAGGTGTCATTGTTGATATGTTGAAACCTTCTGCTCAGTGTGCGGTGGCGGCTAAGAAAGCAAATAAGAATGTTAGGTATTATTAGGGAATGGAAAAATATGAGGCTGTTATAATGTCTTTGTATCGCTCCATGGTGCGACCACACCTCGAATACTGTGCAATTCTTGTCACCACATCTCAAAAAAGATATAGTAGAATTAGAAAAGGTAAAGAGAAGGATGACAAAAAAGGTAAGGGGGATGGGACGACTTCCCTATGGGGAAAGGCTAAAGTGTCTAGGGCTCTTCAGCTTGGAGAAAAGCTAAGGGGAGATATGATAGAGGTCTATAAAATAATGAGTGGAGTGGGACAGATAGACATGAATCACTTGTTTACTCTTTCCAAAAATACTAGGAGTAGGGGGGCATGCAATAAAGTTACAAACATCTAAATATGGGGTCCTTTTACTAAGGTGCACTGAAAAATGGCTTGCAGTAGTGTAGGAGCAGGTTTTGGGTATGCACCGATCCATTTTTCAGTGTGCCTGTAAAAAAAAGCCTTTTTAAAAATTTTTGCCAAAAATGGACGTGCAGTAAAATCAAAATTGCCACGCGTCCATTTTGGGTCTGCAACCTTACTGCTAGCCATTGACCTAGCGGTAAAGTCTCACACGGTAACCTTAATGACCTACGTGCGTCAAATGCCACTTGGCGTACATCCCATACGCGCGTCCGAAAATAAAAATTATTTTTTGGCCACGAGTATCGGACACGTCCCAATAATGAAATTACCGCAAGAGCCATGAGGTAGCCGGGTGGTAACTTCATTTTGGCGCATGTTGGGCATGCACAGACACTTACGCGGCTTTGTAAAAGGGACCCAAAGACCTGTATGGTTTCAAAACTTTAGATGAAAAGTAGTGCAGTGTTGCATCTGGGGCACAGAAATCCTAGGAGGCAGAACATGATGGGCATGAGATAATAATTTGCATCAAAAAGACAAAGCTCTAAGGGTTCACTTGACTGCAAAGTAACAAAACAAGGTGACAAGCAGGGGCCAGGAAAATGCACCACATAAGGAAAAGCATAACCAGTACAAAATAAAAGGTTCAACGTCACTCTATAATATTAGCTGTATCTCAAGTACTGTGTTCAATTCTGGAGTCCAAAAAGATATGAACAACAGGTGTCAAACTTATAAATAGTGCATAAGAAGGAGAAAATAAGATCTTACCATCCAATTTTCTTTCTTTTAGTCCCTCCAGACCAACCCAGACATATGGATATACGCACTCCTACCAGCAGATGGAGATTGAGAACTAATGGCTTCAAACCCTATAAATACCTGTGTAACCCCCAGCCAGTCAGTATTGTCATACTGAAGCAAGATTGTCAAACCTCTAATAACTTAATGACTAACCCCCCAATTCAACAAGAGATAAACTCACAACATACAAACTAGCAACAACTCTCCACTTTACAGTGGAGAACAAGAGGGGCATAATCAAATGGGGCGCCCTAGTTTTCCTGAGGGCGTCCTCACAGGACGTCCTCGCGAAGAGGCGGGGGAAACCCGCATTATCGAAACAAGATGGACATCCATCTTTCGTTTCGATAATACAGTCGGGGACGCCCAAATCTCAACATTTAGGTCGACCTTAAGAGATGGTCATCCTTAGAGATGGTTGTCCCCGGTTTTCAGCGATAATGGAAACCGAGGACGCCCATCTCAGAAACGACCAAATCCAAGCCATTTGGTCGTGGGAGGAGCCAGCATTTGTATTGCACTGGTCCCCCTGACATGCCAGGACGCCAACCAGGCACCCTAGGGAGCACTGCAGTGGACTTCACAAATTGCTCCCAGGTGCATAATTCCCATACCTTGGGTGCTGAGCCCCCCAAAACCCACTCCCCACAACTGTACAACACTAACTGTACAACACTACCTAGACCTAAGGGGTGAAGGGGGGCACCTAAATGTGGGTACAGTGGGTTTTGAAGGGCTCACATTTACCACCACAAGTGTAACAGGTGGTGGGGGGATGGGCCTGGGTCCGCCTGCCTGAAGTGCACTGCACCCACTAAAACTGCTCCATGGACCTACATACTGCTGTCAGGGAGCTGGGTATGACATTTGAGGCTGGCAACAAATATTTTTAAAAAACATTTTGAGGGTGGGAAGAGGTTAGTGACCACTGAGGGAGTAAGGGGAGGTCATCCCCCGATTCCCTCCGGTGGTCAACTGGTCAGTTCGGGCACCTTTTTGAGGCTTGGTCGCAAGAAAAAAATGGACCAAGTAGTCGGCCAAGTGCTTGTCAGGGACGCCCTTCTTTTTTCCATTATCGGCTGAGGACGCCCATGTGTTCACGCCCCAGTCCCGCCTTCACTATGCTTCCGACACACCCCCGGGAACTTTGGTCATCCCCGCGACGGAAAGCAGTTGAGGACGCCCAAAATCGGCTTTCAATTATGCCGATTTGGGTGACCCTGGGAGAAGGACGCTCATCTCCCGATTTGTGTCGAAAGATAGGCATCCTTCTCTTTCGAAAATAAGCCTGCAAGTCTATCAACTCCACATAATAAAAGCAGAACAGCCTGTTGATCCATTAAATATTTCTTTAGGTAGGTTCTTGACTGGTCTGAAGGGATTAAATTAGCAGGTAAGATCTGATTTCTCCTTCCTTAGCATTTCTCCAGACCAATCCAAAGTATAAGAACCAAAGTAGTATTCTTTACAAGCATCCAGACAATCCTGCAGCCAGCACCTGCCCCCCCAAAATTTGCATCTTACTGAGCCTAAACATCTAGGCAATAGTGTCACACAAAGGAAAGAAATAACAACTAAGTAGCCACCTTACAAATTTTCAGTGGAGAAATAAGGCCAGGCTCCACTCAATAGGCAGCCTGCCCCTTTGTGGAATGCGCCTTCAGCACCAAAGCAACATTACAGCCTCATACAATATATGCCACTACAACAACCTCTTTTACCCAGCAGGTCATAGTTGTCCTTAAAGCTGCTTCCCTTTCCTAGGGCCTCCAAAGAGCACAAATGATCTGACTAGTGAAGTTCTGAATTTATCTGAAGATAACAACGTCACACGTCCAAACGATGCCAAACTACACCTAAATAGCTTCCTCTGCCAACTAGTACCCTGAGCCATTTCTCGCAAACAATGCTCTCCCCAGTCCTTTAGAATGGGATCCATCATCACCACTGCCCACTCTGGCATCTCCAGGCTTATTTGCTTCTCCAGATTGGTACCTTGAAGTCATCACACCAAGCTTCTCCTTGTCTCAAACATCAGGCATCTACATGTTACCAGGGTTTAAGTCTGTAGTGTCCAGCAAGACAGCAAGAACTTCTGCAAGAGGCACATGTGGACCCTGGTCAACAGCACCACCTCTAGAGTCACTGCCATAAATCCCAGCACCTGGAGATAATCCCAAGTTGTAGGCTTGCACTACCAAGAAAGCCCTTGATCTGAGACCTCAACTTTGTGGCTTTATCTTCAATAAGGAACACTTGCCCTTGTAGAATGTCAAAAGCACCCTGAAGTAGGCTATGGACTGCAACAGCTATAGCTTGCTCTTGGATGAGTTGGCCACCTATCCCAATTCCTACAGGAACTGGTCAATACAATCTTTGGCTACCTCACTCTCCCAGAACAACTTTGTCAAAATTAACTAGTTGTCCAGTAGCAGTGCACCAGAATCTGCTCCCTGCGTAAAGCAGTCACTACCACAACCATCACCTTGGAAAATATATGGAATTATCTACCTGTACCTCTCTCTTCTGTACATGTTTCTTTTAATTGATTGTTATTAAAATTATGCTACAAATAATTTATTTTTAAAAGAAAGAGAACACCACATTTCTTTCTCCTCCTCTAGGTATGAGACATTACCACTTCCTCAGACTACAGGATATTTCCAGCAATTTAATCAGTTTTTATCCACTCAAAAAAAAGGAGGAAAATAAAACTAAAATATAAGTATGATCTTCCATTGCTGACCCAATAACTCTTCTCTTCAGCAGTGGGCCTTGTGTGGACTATCAGGCTCATTTTCAAAAGAGAAAAACGTCCAAAAAATGACGTAAGTCTGCATGTGGACGTTTTTCTCACAAAAACGTCCAAATCAGTATTTTCAAAACATCTTTTTAGATGTTTTTCTCTGAAGTCCGTCAAAAGTACATCCAAACCTCAAGAGGGCGTGCCAGGAGTGTGTTCAAGGCGGGACTTGGGCTTTCCTAAGACTTAGACGTTTTTCAGCCATAATGGAACAAAATAAAAACATCCAGGACTAAAAAGTAGATGTTTTCAGCTAGACCTGTTTTTATAATGAAAGCTGTAGTGGGAATTGAACCCACTTCCCCACGATCACAGTCTGCGGAACTAACCACTAGGCTACTGCTCTACTCCACACGTGATGCCCCAAATGACCAGATGACCACTGGAGGGAATCTGAGATCATCACCCCTTACTCCCCCAGTGGTCACTATCCCCCTCCCACCCCAAAATAATTTGATTGAAAACATTACCAGCCTCTATGCCAGCCTCAGATGTTATACTCAGGTCCATTAGAATAGCATGCAGGTCCCTGGAGTAGTCTAGTGGTGGTGCAGTGCACTGCAGACAGGTGGACCCAGGCTTCTACCTCCACCTACTTGTTACTCTTGTGGAGGAACCTGTGAGCCCTCCAAAACCCGCCAGAAACCCACAAATTGGTGCGCCCTTCACCTATGAGGGCTATGGTAGTGGTGTACAGTTGGGGGTAGTGGGTTTTGGGTGGATTTAGGGGGGCTCAGCAGACAAGGTAAGGGAGCAATGGTGAGATGTGTCCTTGGGAGCATTTTATAAAGTCCACTGCAGTGCCCCAAGGATGCCCTATTGCTTTCTTGGGATGTCATGTTTCCACTATTCTAACCTGATGCCAAGCTTTCTATTTTTTTTAATAACATCTAAGCCTTGTGTCTATTGTTTACCAGTAGATTTGGGCTTTGAATTCAGATCTATAGATGAAAAGGAGGTCTCATTACATATATCTAAATACCAGAGTGCTATTTTTCCAAACTTCACAGCAAGAGTGTACATTCCCTAATTACCTATCCCAATGCACCTGAAGCTTTTACCTCCTCAGTGCATGTAAATGGTTTCATCCCTGTGTGGATTCTCTGATGCCGTGTGAGGCTTTCTTTCCAACCAAAGCTTTTACCACACTCAGGACATGTAAATGGTTTTACTCCTGTGTGTATTCTCTGGTGTATTGTGAGGTTTACCTTCTGACCAAAGCTTTTACCAGACTCTCTACATGCAAATGGTTTCTCTCCTGTGTGGACATTCTGATGCACTTTGAGATTTACATTACAACCAAAGCTTTTATCACACTTAAAATATATGAATGGTTTCACTCTAATGTGGATTTTCTTGTGTATTTTGTACGTTTTGCATTTGGATGTTTTTGTTTGAAAATGGACCAAAAAATAAAACATCCAAATCACAAAACATTTTTCCAAACAGCATTTTCAAAAGGAAAAGATAGACGTTTTTTTTGTAGATAATGACCTTTCCTTTTCTGATTTTGGACATTTTACGAAAAACATCCATATTCAGACTTAGATGTCATATCCCAAAATGCCCCTTGTGCATCTGACTTGTCCAAAATCACAAGGAGCTGCAGTGGGAATTGAACCCATGTTGCCAGGAGCAAAGCCCACTGCACTAACCATTAAGCCACTCCTCCTATATTTTGGACAGTTTGCATTTGGACATTTTTTGTTTGAAAATAGACCAAAAAATAAAACATCCATATCACAAAACGTCCAAATACAAAATGTTCAAAATACAAAACGTCCATAGTATTTTCGGAAAAAAAAAAAAAAAGATAGATGTTTTTCTTTTTTGAAAATGACCTTCTTTCCTGTTCTGGATTATTTCTTTGGATTTTTTGCTCACACCTACTTCAGTAGTAGCTCAAGGTGAGTTACATTCAGGTACTCTAGATATTTCTCAGTCCCAGGAGGGCTCACAATCTAAGTTTGTACCTGAGGCAATGGAGGGTTAAGTGACTTGCCCAAGATCACAAGGAGCAGCAGTGGGATTTGAACTGGCCACCTCTGGATTTTGAGCCCAGTGCTCTAACCACTAGGCCACTCCTCCACTGGATGTTTTGTGTAAAACGTCCAAATTCAGACTTAGACGTCATATTGAAAATGCCCCTCTAAGTCTCCAAGCAATCTGATTTTCCAGCTTATCAAGGTTGTTACTGTGTCCTATCCTTATCAACTTGCTGCAGTGTTTCACCAGTTGAATCATCTAAGTAATCCTATTTTATCTTGGCTGAATCATCTAAATAATCCTATTTTATCCCCACCCTGATCCTTGAGTACAAATTCGCTAGTGAGCATATTGCTAGCACCCCTCTCTATTTTCCTTATAATCACTTTCAAAATTTCTTATAACTTTCTCTTGATTCTTGCACTTGATTCTTGGCGGTAATTTCAGATTTTGCCGCGCATCCATAACGCCTGGATGATTTATTTATTTCCTCCCACATGTGGCCTTTCCGATGGTAATCGGCAGTTGATGTTTAGAGCATGAGACCTTACCATTAGATCAATGGGTGGTGTTAAGGGCTCAGGCCGGTTTTAGGTGTGCGTTGGTTTGTTTCGCTGTAAGCCCTTTTCCCGTCCCATTTTTAAAAAGCCCATTTTTTGCAGATACATAGTAACATAGTAGATGACGGCAGAAAAAACCTGCACGGTCCATCCAGTCTGCCCAACAAGATAACTCATATGTGCTAATTTTTGTGTATACCCTACTTTGATTTGTACCTGTGTTCTTCAGGGCACAGACCGTATAAGTCTGCCCAGCACTATCCCCGCCTCCCAACCACCAGCCCCGCCTCCCACCACCGGCTCTGGCACAGACCGTATAAGTCTGCCCAGCGCTATCCCTGCCTCCCACCACCGGCTCTGGCACAGACCGTATAAGTCTGCCCAGCACTATCCCCGCCTCCCAACCACCAGTCCCGCCTCCCACCACCGGCTCTGGCACAGACCGTACAAGTCTGCCCAGCACTATCCCCGCCCCCCAACCATCCACTGTCTTATCAGTTCTCCCATGTCAGTGACAGTTCATGAAAAGGAACCTATGTTCCTGTGGAGAGGAGTAGCCTAATGGATAGTGCGATGGGCTGAGAACCTGGTGAACTGGGTTTCATTCCCACTGCAGCTCCTTGTGACCATGGACATGTCACCTAACTCTTCATTGCCCCAGGTACAAACTTACTATGATTCTAACTTAGCTTACTCGATAATTGTTAGAGAGAATAGTATTTTATTTTTGCTTTTCTCTCTTTAATTTCCATCTGTTCTCCTGTCTACAATACTGTGGACTTTGTAAGGAAATGACATATTTGCCAATTGTAAATATTTGATTTCCTTGAACATGGTTAAGTTTGTTTCTGTATTTCTGAACAAGTGATATACCTAGGATTCAATTGTAAATTTCAATAAAATAAAATAAAATAACCACATTTGCTTATTTCCTATCTGACGAAGAAGGGCAACCTTCAAAAGCTAATCAAGAAATGTATTAAATTATGTCCAATAAAAAAAGGTATCTTATTTTCTTTTCCATGTGTTATGATTGGAACCTCTCAAACTTACCTTTTTCCTGGTGGTCAGTTTAGCTGGCTTCTGTTTCTTTTGTTTGTCCTTTCTGAGCAGCTGGTTCTCTCTCTCTCTGTGCTGGCAGCTTCCAGCAGCATGACTCTAATTGTTTCACTTTACCACAGCTGTGTGGGTGGACTGAGTTAGCTCTACCTCTCTTTGGGTGTACTGGCTTCAAGTGCTTCACGGTTTTGCATTGGTGTGGGTTGGGCCTCTCTGGGTCAGTGTGCTGTTGCCTGGGGCTAGGGAATGTGACATCATCAGGGAGGGCCTTGATAAGGAAGTGGTGTTGTTTCCTTCAGGGCCTTTGCAACGGTGGTGTTTGCTTTAGTTAGGGTGGTGCAGTGTGCACTTCTGACTTTGTGTCTAGTTTCCCTGCTTGCTTTTGCTAAGGTCCAGGTTAGTGTTAGTGCAGTGTGCACTGGTGTTTGTGTGTTTAGCTTTCCTGCTTTTCCCTTGTGGTTCCCCTGCTTTTCCCTCTTGGTTTGGAAGCATTGCTGTGTGTAGGGCTTTGGAAGCTCTGTTGCTGTTAGAAGTACTTCAGGGTTTGGTGTTGTTAGGAACACTACAGATTTTGCTGTTAGAAGTACTTCTGGTGTTTGTGCTATTGGGAGCATTGCAGTCTTTGCTGTTTGGGTTTTGGGTGCTGTAGAAAGCACTTCAGTTTGCTGTTAGAAGTCCTTGTGGGTTTGGTGCTGTTAGAGGCACTTCAGTTCGCTGTGAGAAGTACGTCAGTAGCTTGGTGCTTAGTGGAACCTGGGTTAGGTTAGTGCGGTGGTGCACTGCTGTAGCGTGGGGGCTTAGGAAGCTCCTTTGCTAGCGTGTGTTTGCTTTCCTGCTTTTTCCTTGTGCTTTCCCTGTCTTCCCTTTTAGTGCTAGGAGCTCTTTTGGTTGTTTGGTGCATAGGAGCACCTTAGTTAGTTTAGAGTTGTAGAGCACTGCTTGTAGCTTGGTGCTTAGTAGCACCTGTGTTAGCTTGTGTATTTAGTTCCCTGCTCTGTTAGTTTAGGGCTTAGGAAGTCCCTTTGTTGAGCAGGGCTTAGGAGCTCCTGTTTAGTATAGGGCTTAGGAAGTCCTTTTGTTAGTGTAGGCCTAGGAGTGCCCTGGTTAGTCCAGTTCCTTGGAGCACTGCTGTCTCTTCTGTTTCCTGTCCTGTTCCCTGTGCCATCCGGTATCCGGTAAGTCCTGCCGGCTACTCGAACCCAGGAGCTCAACTCCTGGGGGGCTTAGTAGCTAAGTGCAGGTGAAGCTGTTCGGACCAGTCCAGTGTGCTCCAGTCCAGTGTTCCAGTCCGGGGAATTCCAGTCCAGTGTTCCAGTCCGGTGTCCTCCAGTCTGGGGGATTCCAGTCCGTGTGTTCCGGTTGCTGGGCGGTGCCTGCAGTCCCTGCCGGTGCCGGTGTGCTTGCCCAGCGTTGGTTGGTGGGTTTTGCCTGCTGCTGTCACTCCTCGTCAGCAGCCCAAGGGCTCACGTTTGCTCCAGAGCCCGGCCCCGCGGGCTCTGAACCTGAGAACCTGACACCATGTTTTATTTTGTTTGATTTCTATTGATAACCAATAAAATAAAAGAGTGGGTGAGCACCAGACTTTTGGGTGAAGAAAGACCATTGGCAGAAATGGGTCACAGCAAAGTAAATATCCAGAACTGGAGCAGAGGAACAGCCATTGTAAGCGGAAACTCTCCTACTAGAAAAATATAATCCAGGTGGTCTGGTTTTCCAAACAGGCATAAAGAACATCTTTGAACACCTGTAAAGCATTTGCTAGACAAAAGCACAAGATGAAATGGGAGTAAAGCAAGGTTACCAGACTGAGTGGGGAAGGAGAGGTATGTGGAGGCTGATCAAGGAAAACCTGAAATAATGTGCAGCTTTCATTGAAAAACGAATTGAAGGATCATAGACTAATGTCAGGAGGCGATGCCGCGCCATGAAATAACAAAACGCAGGTGTACTTTACTGGCCCAGCGTGCACCTACACTACCACAGGCCACTTTTTACTGCAGCTTAGTAAAAGTACTCCCCAAGAGTAGTAGAAAACACACTCAATACAAAAACAAAAAAGAGAAAAAACTATTACTCCAAAAAAAAAAACGGTATGGTCAATCAAAAAGATCAAATAAGTAGCAAAATGTCCTTTCAGATAGAAAACTTTAAATCTCAAAATAGCATGTCGAAAAAGTTCCAGATCGCAACTATAGACCATAATCAGAAAAACACTTCCCATTCCAACAGGCCATTAAGCCCTCCCAATGTCACAGTTTGTAATTTAAAAATCCAACGCTGCTCTTTTTGATGTAAAATTTTAGAGATATCACCTCTCCTTTTAGTACTCACTACTTGATCAATAGCCATGCAACATAGATCCCAAAATTGATGACAAAGCTCCATACAGTGTTTAACCATCGATGCCTTTGTCTTCCCTGTCGTAATACAATGTTTATTTTCAGCAAGTCTCATTTTTAACATTCGCTTTGTTTGCCAATATATAGAACACAAGAACATAGAATTCTATATATCATATATTTGGAGGCACAAGACGCAGAACAATGCAGCTGTAATATATAACACCCTTTTACCCACCAAAATTCAGTGCTATAGTCTTAACACAGCACTGGTCGCACTTCATATGCCCCGAATGAGTTGGCAGATTTGCTGTCTAGATATCAGATTTACATAGCATATCAGCCAGATTTCTGTTGCAAGAATAAGAAATCATACACTAGGACTTCCAAAAGATTTCATGCACCAATAGTACCTTCCAATGTTGTTTAATTACTTTAGCCACTTTAGGGTAAAATGAAAATATTGCAAAATACAGCTTTTTCTTTGGGCTGTAATAGCAATTCACTATGATTGAATAAAGCTCTTTTGCATGCTTGTTTAATAACCCTTTGAGGATATCCTTGATCTTCAAATCTCTTCTCTAACGCTTTAGACTTTTTCTTGTATGTAAATTCGGAGTCACAAATTCACCGGTAGCACAGAAATAGGGGAAAAGGTAAGCTATATTTGGTTGAAAAGGATGCATACTTTCAAAATGCAGCATGGTGTTCTGGTCAATGCCTTTAGAAAAGACCATAGTCCTAAACTTTTCCGTGTGAAACTCTACTTTGACATCCAAAAAGGAAATACTCGTAGGATGACTGACATGCTGAAATTTGATAGCTGAACGAACAAAAATAACGTAAGACCTAACTATCTTCCAAAGGCTACTGAAAACAGATCTGTTCAAGAAGGCATACCATAAACATCCATCTTAAATACTAAATAACAAGACTTTACATGACATAGACACAAATAGAATCTTACCACTTGACTGATTACCTCTCTGTTCCAAATATTCTATGCTACTTGTATGTTACCATGTTACCTCTCTGTTCCAAGCATGCTATGTTACTTGCATGTTACCATGTATGTAGGTATACCGTTATCTGTTCCACGTATGCATTACCAATTGTAATTCTGTTACCCGTAAATGGCAACCGCCATTACGGCAAATGTAAGCCACATTGAGCCTGCAAATTGGTGGGAAAATGTGGAATACAAATGCTACAAATAATAATTATAATAATAATAATATTATTCGACTTCCGGTGGAGCCGCAATCCAAGATGGCCGCCGAGGAGTGAGCTCCACGAGACCCCTGGCGAGGCCCCCGGGATTGCGGCCGCTGAACCCCCCCAAAATAAGAGGCAAGATCAGGGCGCAGTAGGGGAACGAAGGAGGAGTGGTGAGACAGTGGCAAGCGGCACTGGGCGACCCGGGGAGACCTGCAGACGAGCAGATCCTGGGCAAGATGGCGGCCGGCACGGGAGAGCGGCAGAAACGGAGGTAATAGAGCGATAGCAGTGACGAACCGCGATCTCCCTCCCCACCTGAGCGGGTAGCCTGCGGCGGAAACACTAGCTGGAAAGAGTGCCGAGGAGTGAAGATTGCCGGGACCGGAGTGGATTGAGGCTTGTGTAGCAGCCCTTCTTCCCCTCCCCCCCCCTGGCTTGTGGTGTTTATGCAGGGTGAAACACGAACAATTGATGGAGTGGGAGAGGTGAAGCCAGTAGAGAAGAGGAGGGGAGCGCCGTAGTGAGGGGAAAAGCACCCTGAGACCAACTGAACCAAAGAGGCAGTAGCTTCAGGAGTGACTGGCCGGCTAGCAGCCTGAGGAGCCCAACAGCCATAACAGCAGAGGGGCCCCACGGCAGGGAGTGGCTCAGCCTGGAAGCCACAGCATTGGGCCTGGTTCGGGCACGGGGCAAAATACACTGCTGGCAGGGCAGCTGCGGGATATCAGAGCAAGAAAAGCAGCTACATCAGAAATATTTCTGAAACAGCGGCCCAAGATGCCACTGAGAAAAAGCCTTGAAAAATTCAGATATACAGCGGACCCTGCTGGTAAGGAGAAATCAGAGACGGCAGGTAATAACCAAGGAGTGGAAAAGCTGAGCGACATCCCGTCGGACTCCGAAGAAGAGCCTCACAGAGTAGAGGGGGAAAATCTTGAAGAGATTTCGAAAGCTAAAATGGTGGGCTGGTTTAAGGAACTGAAGTCGGAGTTGGCGGGCTACCGAACAGATGTCCAAAATACGCTCAGGGAGATGCGGGCGGAGATCCGAGACTTGGGAACATGAGTGGAGGAGGTGGAGGAACAACTTGAACGTATGCAGGCGGAAGTAAAAAAAGAAAAAAAGATGGAGAAGCATTTAGATACAGCGGAGATCCAACAACTAAAAGATCAGGTGGAAGATCTGGAAAATAGATCCCGCCGCAACAACCTGCGGTTTAAAGGAATCCCAGAGCTGGACATTTTTACTGACTCGGAGGCAGTGATAAAGGAACTGTGCCAGTTTGTCCTGATTCCAGAGGAGGAGGAAGTGCAGCAGGAGATCCGCTTACAAAGAGCACACCGAAGTACGGGGCCACAGCGAGATCTGGCACCTAGAGATATTATCGCCTGCTTTTTAGACTTTCCCACCAAAGAACGGATTTTGGCTAAAGCAAGACAGCAGAAGGTGATAACATGGAAAACTTACAAGATAGGAGTATATCAAGACCTGGCTGGTGTAACACTGCAAAAAAGAAGGATAATGCGAGAAGTGACAGGGTTCATGCGAAACAAAGGGATCCAGTACAGATGGCTGTTCCCTTTTGTAGTGCGGCTTACAGTGAAGGGAAAGTCGAAGAAGGTGAAAACGCCGGAGGAAGCTTGGGCAGCGCTTAGAGCATTGGGATGCGAGGGAGTTCCAGCCCAAGAGCAGCAGACACAAAGAGCAGAGGATCCAAGATCGGATTCGGCATGGCAGGTGGCAGTGAGACGAGGAAAGAAGGGCGACAGAACTGCTTCTTGAAGCCTAAGAGTGACAGTTTTGGGATGAGTATGAAAGACATGTTCAGGAAATTGACTGATCTCATGCTGAAGGGAAAGCTGATCTGGGGAGGGGGTGGTGAGCGGCTGGGGGACATGGGAAGTTGAGGGATAAGAGGAGTAAGATAGGGGGGAGAGAGTGCTGTGTCAAAGTTGCTTAATGATGCCAATAAAGAGTATGGGGGAGGAAGGGGCTGGAAGGATAATAAAGTGAGGTAAAGGCGGTGGGGAGGAACCCAAATGCTATCAACTTGGGTAAAGGAGGAGGGGAGAGGAGGGGACTGGGGAACTGGGGGTCTGGGGGGCCGCGGAGCTTCCTTTTTGCCTGACAGTAGTAGGTATGTCGGGTAGGGGAGGGATACAGGGAAGGGGGAGAGGGCGGGAGGGATACAGGGAGGGAGGGGGGGACCTGGGGGAGGGGGGGGAGGGGGGTGATTTGAAGGTGGGATCCTGGAATGTGAATGGTCTCAATAACCCTGGAAAGAGAGAGAGGGTACTGAAAGAGATCAATAGGGTGCGTTGTGATGTGTTGTTCTTGCAAGAGACACATTTGAGACCCAGATATGGGCATCTGTTATGCTCTAGAGCGTATAATGAGGTGATTGTACACCAGGGGACAGGGGGGAGGAAGGTAGGGGGCGTAGCTATACTGCTTAGACAGACCTGTGGAATGACTAACACGAAGGAATTCAAAGACACAACGGGGAGATGTGTGGCCATCCGGGGGCTGATGCAGGGGAAGGAGGTGACACTGGTTAATCTATATGCCCCAAACACAGGGCAGGGGGATTTTTTTCGCATACTATGGGAAGAGATTCAAGGGTTTATAGGAGGGCAGGTAATTGTGGGAGGAGATTTCAATATTGCTCCGGACGCACGATTGGATCACTCGGGAGGAGGGGGGTACCAGTCAGGACCGGGGAGAAAGGCAGTACGAAAATTCTTGGCCAATATGGAGGTGGTGGACAGCTGGAGGATAGTAAGGGACACTCAGAGGGGCTACACGTTCTACTCTTATGCAGCTAACTCCTATACCAGGATAGATGGGTTGTGGGTACATCGCAACTGGGCGCCAACGATAGTGGAGACAGAAATAGAACCAATTCACATCTCTGATCATGCTATGATATGGATTAGACTACAGGGATGGGGCTCCAGGAGGAGGAACACCAGGTGGAAACTAAATGAGTCTCTCTTGGGGGAGGACCAAGTGAGGGAAGAGGTGAAAACTAATATACAGGAATACTGGAGAACAAATGATACAGGAGAAGTGGGGGATGGGATACTGTGGGATGCAATGAAGGCAGTGGTGAGGGGTATACTGATTAAATGGGGAGCAAGGAAAAAGAGGGAGCGGGGACAGAAGATGATGGAGTTACGACAAAGATTGAGCAAACTTGAACGAACTCATCAGAGAAACCCGTCCCCCCGGGTGTGGGAGGAGCTCCAGAAGATTAGGGGGGAGCTAAAGTAAGGGCAGATGGTGGAGGTGGAATATATGCGGACGAGAGTCCGACAGCAGTTCTTCGAGTCTGCCAATAAATCTAGTGCTATGTTGGCCAGATGTCTGTGAGCGAAACGGGTAAAATCTTAGATACAAAAACTTAAAGATGGTAAAGGCGGGTGGTGGTATACAGACACCGACATAGAGAAGGGATTCCTTAGCTACTATACAGACCTGTATAGAGCTCCAGATGGAGAGTCACCTGAGACTGTTGCGAGGTATTTAGACTCGCTACATCTGCAGAGCTTGAGTGAAGAGGGGCGCCAAAGAACGGAGGAACCACTGAGACAAGGGGAGATTACGGGGGTCATTCTAAAACTCCCCAGTGATAAGGCCCCTGGGCTAGATGGCTTTACAGCAAGATTTTATAAACAGTTCGAGAGCCTGGTAAAGCCCGCTGTTGGTGAGGGTGGGTAATGGGGTACTGGAGGGAAGAGAGCTCCCGAGATCAATGATGGAGGCAGGAGTGACTGTCATACCTAAACCGGGGAAAGACCCGACGGAGTGCGGGTCCTATAGACCCATTTCATTGCTAAACGTGGATGCCAAAATCATAGCTGAGGTGCTGGCCAATAGACTGGGCAGATTGCTACCTACATTAATAGATTCGGACCAAGCCGGTTTTATACCGGGGAGGCAAGTAGGTGATAATATCAGAAGAACATTGCACCTGATGTGGGAGGCCCAGCACACAAGAACTGGGGTAGCTATACTGTCGATAGACGCCGAAAAGGCTTTCGACAGGGTGCATTGGGGGTTGCTGCGGGCAGTGCTCCAGAGAGTGGGTTTGGGAGGGAATTTTAGTCTCTGGGTGGAGGCCCTGTATAAGAACCCAAAAGCGTGCCTGAATATCAATGGGGGTTATTCGCCTTTTTTCTCGATTGGTAGAAGCACCAGACAGGGGTGTCCGCTGTCCCCCCTTCTTTTTGCCCTTTATGTAGAACCATTGGCCGTGGCGATCAGAGATCACCCGGGGGTAAGGGGGATGAGGATTGGTGAACGGGAACACTGCATAGCATTGTTTGCCGATGACATGCTACTCTATGTGAAAGACCCGGGAGACACACTACCAACAATCTTGGGGATATTTGAGGAGTATGAGAAATGTGCAGGGCTTAAAATAAATAGGGATAAAAGTGAGATTTTGGGAGTTTCCTTAAGGGAGGAGGAGGAGGCAGAGGTAAGAGACCGGTTTGAGTTTAAATGGGCAAGACACAGAATTAGGTACCTAGGGATTCAGCTGCTGGGGGATCTAGAGAGGTTATTCTCACTTAACTATGGACGCTTGCAAGAGCAGATACAAAATGACCTGATGAGATGGAAAAATAAATGGTTATCATGGTGCGGGAGGATGGCTGTGATTAAAATGAACGTGCTGCCACGCTTATTGTTCCTCTTCCAGACACTGCCAATCGCGGTGCCGAAACCATTTCTTAAGAGATTGCAGAGCTCCACATTGAAATTTATATGGGGTAACAAGAGACCGCGGCTGGCACAGAGGGTATTGTGGGGGGGGGGGGGGGGGGGGGGAAGGAGAGGGGAGGGAGAGCGGTACCCAACTTGGAGTGGTATTACTGGGGTTCTCAATTGAAGATGCTTTGGATTGGGAACGGGGTAGGGAGAAGCCTGCCATTCAGGTGGAACAAGCTTACTGGCCACAGAGGAAGTTGAAGACATTGTTGTGGACCTCTGAGAGTCTGGGGAGAGGGCAAAGAGGGAAGGGTAATCCATTCCTAAGACATCTATTGGAAGTGTGGGGATCGTTGAGGAGACGAAGGGGGCACCTAGCAGAGGTGTCCTCAATGGCTCACCTTAGGTGGGAGCCTAAATTCATAGCGGGCAAGGAGAATGCCACGTTTGCTAGATGGGAGCGGAGGGGCGTGGAGAGATTTAGAGATGGGATGCATGGTAGGGGAATGTGAACCTTTGAGGAGCTGAGTAATAGGTATGGGATTCCGGAGGGAGACAGATTTGCGCATACACAATTAATACATTTCATGGGGAAACAGGGATGGAGGGGAGGAATACCACGGGAGGGAGAATGGTTGGAAAACTTGTGGAGTGTGTTGAGAAAGGTCCCAAAGTCCATTTCTGTGGTGTACCGCTACCTCCAGGGAGAGGAAGAGCGGGCATACCCATTTCAGGGAACATGGGAGAGGGATCTGCACTATCACTTTACAGAGCGGGAATGGGATCACATATGTGGGGAAGTCCAGAAGGCTTCAGTGTGTGTATTGATACAAGAGAATGCCTATAAAGTACTCACGCGGTGGTACTACACACCTGAAAGGTTGAAAAAAATGTATCCAGGGACTTCGGATGAGTGTTGGAGATGCAAGACACAGATAGGTACATTTCTCCATGTTTGGTGGACCTGCCCGGGGGTGGTGCCATTCTGGCAAGCAGTGATGAAAGTGCTGGTCCGGATTATGGGGGTATCCCTGGTGTGTAATCCGCAGGCCTGCTTACTGGGGATGCACAATGAATGAGAGGTGTGGGAGGAGAGTAAAATGATGCGCTGGGGACTGGCAGCGGCAAAGTGTCTCATAGCGCGATGTTGGAAGTCAGTGGACCCCCCAGACATAGGGGAATGGAAAGTCCAAGTAAGGCAATTGTGGTACATGGAGAGATTGACGGTCTATAGAAGGGAGGGTAAACTCAAACGCAAGAAGGGATGGGCTAGGATACAACACATGATAGAGCATCTCTAAAGGGGCTGGATAGACATTCTAGGGAGGGGGGAACAGGGGGTAACACTTAGAGGGAAAGGGGAAGGGGGAAAATCATATATATTTGCATAAGTAGTGGAGGGAACACAAGGGGAGCATTAGTGGAGGGGGAAAGGTGTAAGGGACTGGGGGGGGGGACTACAGAGTTGAACATGTGGTGATATATAGTAGCTAAGAGATAGATTGTCTGTTGTACCAACGTTCAGATACCAAGATATGCAGAGGGGAGTATGTTCCGGGTGGTTGTTTGTAAATGTAACTGAATGGAAAAGAAGCAAGTTAAAGGAGTTGATTAGTGAATATATTGAGGCACATTTGCGAGATAGTTATAACAATTGATGTTTATTCAAGGTCACATGGTTAAGCATGTTAATATATGTCAAAATGCAAAACTGAATGGAAAAGAAATTAGTCACAACAGCTGATTAGTGTGTATATCGAGGCACAATGGTGAGATAGTTATAACAATTGATGTTTACTCTAAGTTACATGGTTATGAATGTAAATATATGACAAAATGCAATAAAAATTTCAAAGTTAAAAAAATAATAATAATGTTATTCAACTCAGATATAAATCCTTGAAGCGCAAACTCAGTATCCTGCCAAGTCAAAAAAATATCATCAAAGAAGCCCACATTGTCACTCCAAAAAGTTGAAAAAAAATTTCTTCATTAAACAAAAAATAATTATTTTGTAAAGGCAAGGTAGCTAACTGTAACAAAAAAAATTTGTGGGAACAGTCCACAGATGTGGACGAGCATCCAGTTCAATTTTCAACACTTTAATAGCTCCTAACTGCAGGATCATAGTGTAGAGAGATTGTACATCTAGCATGACAAGTAAACAATTCTCTGAAATGTGATGTAAATTAGACAGCTTGTTCAGGAAATGAGTCGTGTCTTTCACATAAGATGTGAAACAGTAGCTCAGCAAATCGTGACTCCCTCTTGGTGAGACTGTGTAAATATGTAGATGGTTTTCTGACCCATCTACATATTTACACAGTCTCACCAAGAGGGAGTCACGATCTGCTGATCTACTTTTAATATTAAAATCATCCATAGTACCTGAAGATTGGAGGGTGGCCAAAGTGACACCGATTTTTAAAGAGGGTTCCAGGAGTGATCCGGGAAATTACAGACCAGTAAGCTTGAGGTCACTGCCTGGCAAAAATAGTGGAAACTATTATAAAGAATAAAATGACAGAATACATAGACAAACATGGTTTAATGGGACAGAGTCAGCATGGGTTTAGCCAAGGCAAGTCTTACCTCACCAATTCGCTTCATTTCTTTGAAGGTGTGAATAAATATGTGGATAAAGGTGAGTCGGTTGATATAGTGTATCTAGATTTTCAAAAAGCTTTTGATAAAGTTCCTCATGAGAGACTCCTGAGAAAATTAAAGAGTCACGGGATAGGAGGCAAGGTTCTGGTGTGGATCAGGAATTGGTTATTGGACAGAAAATAGAGGGTAGGGTTAAATGGTCAGTTCTCTCAATGGAGGAGGGTAAACAGTGGAGTGCCGCAGAGATCAGTACTGGGACTGGTGCTATTTAACATATTTATAAATGATAAGGAAATCGGAATGACGGGTGGGGTGATTAAATTTGCAGATGACACAAAACTATCCAAGACTGTTAAACACATGCGGACTGTGAAATATTGCAGGACAAATGCAAGGTGATGCACATTGGAAAGAAAAACCAAATCATAGCTATCTGATGCTAGGGTCCACCTTGGGGGTCAGCACTCAAGAAAAAGATCTAGGTATCGTCATAAATAATACGCTGAAATCTTCTGCTCAGTGTGCGGCGGCTGCCAAAAAAGCAAACAGGATGCTATGAATTGTTAGGAAAGGGATGGTGAATAAGACCGAAAATACTACAATGCAACT
Organism: Microcaecilia unicolor; assembly: GCF_901765095.1. NCBI lineage: Eukaryota > Metazoa > Chordata > Amphibia > Gymnophiona > Siphonopidae > Microcaecilia > Microcaecilia unicolor. The sequence goes on from NC_044036.1 coordinate 84,761,240, forward strand.
GCACCTTGAGTATTGCATTTAGTTCTGGTTGCCGTATCTCAAAAAAGATATAGTGGAATTCGAAAAGGTTCATAGAAGAGCGATCAAAATGATAAAGGGGATGGATTGATAAAGGGGATGGAACTCCTCTCATATGAGGAAAGGCTAAAGAGGTTAGGGCTCTTCAGCTTGGAAAAGAGATGGATGAGGGGAGATATGACTGAGGTCAACAAAATCCTGAGTGGTGTAGAACGAGTAAAAGTAAATCAATTTTTAAATCATTCCAAAAGTACAAAGACTAGGGGGAAACTCAAGGAAGTTACATGGAAATAAATAGGAGGAAATATTTTTTCACTCAACAAGCTCTGTAACTCTTTGCCGGAGCATGTGGTAACGGCGGTTAGCATCTCTGGGTTGAAAAAAGGTTCCTGGAGGGTATAGCATGGAATGTTACCATAATTTGGGTTTCTGCCAGGTACTTGTGACTTGGTTTGGCCACTGTTTGGACACAGGATACTGAGATAGATGGACCATTGGTCTGACCCAGTATGGCTACTCTTATGTTCACCTATTACTTTACTCATCCAAACTTTGTAAAGAAACAAAAACAAATCAAAAACACATCAAAACACAACAGACATGGGGGACAAAACAGACAATTATTTTACTGGCATTCGCCAGTCTGTCACAATGACTTACCAACCCTCACAAGCTGTTTTAAATGTTAGAACAATATAGACCAGAGCAACCCTAGGCTTGGACTCACCCACTTGTGAATCTCATTCAGTCCTGCTTGTTGGTGGGAAAGGCATTGTAGCTTACCTGTGAAAGATGTCTTCGGTAGACATCAAGATTGATATGGCACACAATTCCACCCACCTCCGTGAGAGTTGGCTCTTTCATTTTTTTCACTTTGGAACTAACTAGCAAACCGAGAAGACCACTGTACACAGGAAGAAACTGGGAAAGCAGCTCTGTCTCGGTGACATCATATGACATCACCCACTTTTTTGCCCTAATAATCCTGCTGTCTACAGAAAACATCTGTTACAAATAAGCAACATTGCAATTTGTGCCGGAGCACAGGTTGCTGCAGATCACAAACACATTATTTATCAGCCGCAATTATACATGGAATTTACTAAACTGTAAAACTTAGATATCACAGTTTGGTAAATCCCATAGGAACTCATGATAAAACAGGGTTTTGACACATATAAGCACTTTAGTAAGAACACTTATCACTTAAGGGAATAAAAATGAGAAAAATGTCATTCTCCAATTGCAGAAAAATAGAGCATAAGCAAAAGAAGAGACTGGATAATTCTATAATAGTGCACCTAAGGCATTTGATTGAAGTATATTCTATAAAGGAATATAAGCGCCTACTTTCCTTTATAGAATACTAGCATAACAGGTTAGATATAGGTGTATAATTTAGGAGCAAGAACTTATGCAAGCTATAGAAAGGTGGCATAAGTACCTGCATCTAGATGCTGGAGATATGCACATGCGTGTCTAAGTTCCACCCACACACCACCTATGTGTACATCTATCTGTAAACTAGGTGCTACATAAGATATTTGTGTTTTTACACTTATCCACCTGTTTACTAAGCCGCACTAGCGGCTGGTGCAGCAGTAATGTAGACTGCGCTGTGTCGGCATTGCCATGCAGTTTAGTAAACAAGGGGGATAGATGCAAAGTTGGTATTTACATGTGTATGTGCACATATATGCATGCATACGCCATTGTTCTAATCAATTATATGCATAATTGTCCTGTAAAGATTAACACCCATTTTATATTGCGATCTGAAACGTCAGCCAGTTATACCATCTGTTTCAGATTCCCATTATGCGGAAACTCGTGCCTTTTCATTGGCAGGATCACTATTATGGAATAAACTTCCTGGTTATCTCAAGCTTTGCGCCACTGCCCCTCAGTTTAAAAAAATATTTGAAAATGTTTTATTTTGCGCAAGCTTATTCCGGTTGAAATAATGGCAAAAAGGGGCATAATCGAAAGGGACGCCCAAGTTTTGCTGAGGAGGTCCTCGCAAAATGTCCCGGTGGAGGGGCGGGGAAACCCGTATTATCGAAACAAGATGGACGTCCATCTTTCGTTTCAATAACACGGTCGGGGATGCCCAAATCCTGAAATTTAGGTCGTCCTTAGAGATGGTCGTCCATAGACTTGGTCGTTTCTGATTTTCAGCGATAATGGAAACCAAGGACGTCCATCTCAGAAACAACCAAATCCAAGCCCTTTGGTCATGGGAGGAGCCATCATTCGTAGCGTACTGGTCCCCCTGACATGCCAGGACACCACCCAGGTACCCTAGGGGGCACTGCAGTGGACTTCAGAAATTTCTCCCAGGTACATAGCTCCCTTACCTTGTGTGCTGAGCCCCCGAAAACCCACTACCCACAACTGTACACCACTACCATAGCCCTTATGGGTGAAGGGGGGCACCTACAGTGGTGGAAATAAGTATTTGATCCCTTGCTGATTTTGTAAGTTTGCCCACTGACAAAGACATGAGCAGCCCATAATTGAAGGATAGGTTATTGGTAACAGTGAGAGATAGCACATCACAAATTAAATCCGGAAAATCACATTGTGGAAAGTATATGAATTTATTTGCATTCTGCAGAGGGAAATAAGTATTTAATCCCTCTGGCAAACAAGACCTAATACTTGGTGGCAAAACCCTTGTTGGCAAGCACAGCGGTCAGACGTCTTCTGTAGTTGATGATGAGGTTTGCACACATGTCAGGAGGAATTTTGGTCCACTCCTCTTTGCAGATCATCTCTAAATCATTAAGAGTTCTGGGCTGTCGCTTGGCAACTCGCAGCTTCAGCTCCCTCCATAAGTTTTCAATGGGATTAAGGTCTGGTGACTGGCTAGGCCACTCCATGACCCTAATGTGCTTCTTCCTGAGCCACTCCTTTGTTGCCTTGGCTGTATGTTTTGGGTCATTGTCGTGCTGGAAGACCCAGCCACGACCCATTTTTAAGGCCCTGGCGGAGGGAAGGAGGTTGTCACTCAGAATTGTACGGTACATGGCCCCATCCATTCTCCCATTGATGCGGTGAAGTAGTCCTGTGCCCTTAGCAGAGAAACACCCCCAAAACATAACATTTCCACCTCCATGCTTGACAGTGGGGACGGTGTTCTTTGGGTCATAGGCAGCATTTCTCTTCCTCCAAACACGGCGAGTTGAGTTCATGCCAAAGAGCTCAATTTTGTCTCATCTGACCACAGCACCTTCTCCCAATCACTCTCGGCATCATCCAGGTGTTCACTGGCAAACTTCAGACGGGCCGTCACATGTGCCTTCCGGAGCAGGGGGACCTTGCGGGCACTGCAGGATTGCAATCCGTTATGTCGTAATGTGTTACCAATGGTTTTCGTGGTGACAGTGGTCCCAGCTGCCTTGAGATCATTGACAAGTTCCCCCCTTGTAGTTGTAGGCTGATTTCTAACCTTCCTCATGATCAAGGATACCCACGAGGTGAGATTTTGCGTGGAGCCCCAGATCTTTGTCGATTGACAGTCATTTTGTACTTCTTCCATTTTCTTACTATGGCACCAACAGTTGTCTCCTTCTCGCCCAGCGTCTTACTGATGGTTTTGTAGCCCATTCCAGCCTTGTGCAGGTGTATGATCTTGTCCCTGACATCCTTAGACAGCTCCTTGCTCTTGGCCATTTTGTAGAGGTTAGAGTCTGACTGATTCACTGAGTCTGTGGACAGGTGTCTTTCATACAGGTGACCATTGCCGACAGCTGTCTGTCATGCAGGTAACGAGTTGATTTGGAGCATCTACCTGGTCAGTAGGGGCCAGATCTCTTACTGGTTGGTGGGGGATCAAATACTTATTTCCCTCTGCAGAATGCAAATAAATTCATATACTTTCCACAATGTGATTTTCCGGATTTAATTTGTGATGTGCTATCTCTCACTGTTACCAATAACCTACCCTTCAATTATGGGCTGCTCATGTCTTTGTCAGTGGGCAAACTTACAAAATCAGCAAGGGATCAAATACTTATTTCCACCACTGTACATGTGGGTACAGTGGGTTTGTGGTGGGTTTTGGAGGGCTCACATTTACCACCACAAGTGTAACAGGTAGGGGGGGGACGGGCCTGGGTCCGCCTGCCTGAAGTGCACTGCACCCACTAAAACTGCTCCAGGGACCTGCATAGTGCTGTGATGGACCTGAGTACGACATTTGAGGCTGGCATAGAGGCTGGCAAAATATTTTTAAATATGTTTTTTTTAGGGTGGGAGGGGGTTAGTGATCACTGGGGGAATAAGTGGAGGTCATCCCCGATTCTCTCCGGTGGTCACGTGGTCAGTTCAAGCACCTTTTTGTGACTTGGTCGTAAAATAAAAAACAGGACCAGGTAAAGTCGTCCAAGTGCTCATCAAGAACACCCTTTTTTCCCATTATGGGTCTAGGATGTCCATGTGTTAGGCACGCCCAAGTCCCGCCTTCCCTACGCCTCCAACACGCCCCCGTGAACTTTGGTCGTCCCCACGACGGAAAGCAGTTGAGGACGCCAAAAATTGGCTCTTGATTATACCGATTTGGGCAACCCTCTGAGAAGGACGCCCATCTTCCGCTTTGTGTCGAAAGATGGGCGTCCTTCTCTTTCGAAAATGAGCCTGAAAGTGACAATTTATTGTTATGTATTTTCAGTTGAATTTGTCCAAGGAATGGTACAGTCTTGAATATGTATATGTCTTGTTGATTATTGTTAAGTCATGCTGATTTCATATATATTTTTACTGTAATCCGCTTTGGGTTTAAAGCGGAATATTAATATTTAAAATAAATAGAATTACCCCCCAGAAAATGGATCTTACACCAGCTCAGGCAAGATCTGAAACTCCCCTTAATAATTAAAAAAAAAAATCAACCCACCTGACAGAGCCATCCGGAACATTTGGTACATAGAGAGTTACAGGAATAGGAGCCACACTTTGAGATCTCATGGTTGCCATTGCTTGGAGAGCCTCTGATTCATTGCGAGGGGCAGAAACTCTCATACAGCCTAAATATGTCAGTTTATTAAACAAAACACTGTCTTCCTCTGGGGGTTCATTTGAAGGAGAAGGTGTTCTAGGTGCAGAGACTTCTGAAAACAAGATGATGATAAAACTGTTATTTTAAAAACTGAAAATGGTTTTAACGAACAACAAAAATAATTCTTACTCTGAATTATGATAGTACAACAGTGCCACCACCACATAACTTACAGTTTCTACGTTAAATCATAATTTACTCCTCTCTGAAACTGTGGGAGAATTTCTTTCTAAAAACTGACACACAACTCTAACCTCCATTAACATGTCAAATTTCAGAAAAATTAGTTCTGTAGTTTTTCAATTTAGATAGATATTACGAATATATACTTCTTTGAAAAAGACAATTTATAAAATACTATACAGTATAGACACAATGTTAAGTTAAAAAAGGTCTCTCAACCACGGAAAGATAAAGGAGATGAAAACTAGTGGCTGGATCAAAGTTGATATCAATAAAATTCAAAAAGCGTACAGGTCCTTCTGCATTAGATGCTAATGTGCACCTAACGCAACAAAAAATGGATTACGCTCAGGCGTTCTGTGGTAAATCTGCAACCTGCATGTATTAACCATGCACTAAAACATTTTTATTTTTTTCTTTGAGGGGGTGTGTTACGGGTGGAAAGTGGGCATTCCTGCACTGACCAGTTAGCGCATCTACATTATCGCACGCTAACTGGTTAGAGCTCGAATAACACTACAGAATAAGTGATGGTAAGTATTCCCATGGCAATTTTGAAAATGGCTCCAGCTCCTTGCCGCTAGATCACCAGGGTTCACCTCCGAGTTAATCCCAGAGATGGGTGACAGATCTGTAGGTCTGGGGGCTGTAGTATGTCAAGGGGCTTAGTGAAGGGTTGGGGGTATTGGAGGATCAAATCAGAGGGGTAGGAGATCAGAGAGGAGAGAGTAGATTCGGGTTAGGCACAGCTGCACTTACCATCTTCCTCTTGAGGTGGTAGTAAGCGCTGCTGCGCTATCAGCAGTCTTAACAGCTAAGGAGCGTTACTGACCCTCACACTAGGTGTCACAACCAGCTATATCTTCAACTCGTACATGTCACATTCTGTTCCTCTGTTAAGCATTTAGTTCAGGTGTGCCACCATGCTGCTGGTTTTAATATGCAATAGATGGCAATTATCCTGTCTCCAATTATATACAAATGCTCTCACACAAACTTATACCTGCATATACAAACTATTTTATTAATACTATGTTTTACCCTTGCAAAAGACCATAGGTCATAAAATTACCCCAATGAGCATAATTTTATGACAGGGCAAATGAACAGAGAAGGCACATGAGTGTGCATGTTGTCTTTAGGCACATATGTTTCACATATTTTGTATGGGCCTTTATGAAACAGGACCTCCTGAACAGGGGCATAGCCAGACCTCGCCGAGAGGGGGGGCCAGAGCCCGAGGTGGGGGGGGGGCACTGTTTAGCCGCCTCCCCACACCGCCGACCCACCCCCCTCCCCTCGCGCGCCCACTACTGCCGCGAGTTTTGGACCAACCTCTGCGCTGACGACGATGACCCTCTTGAACCCCCCCTCCTGCCACCAACCCTCCCTCGCCATCGCCACCCGCCCCGCCGCTGCATGAGGTACCTTGTTTGCTGGCGGGGGTCCCCAAACCCCGCCAGCCAAAGAGTCTGCTTCAGCGCCGGAGTTAGTAGACTCCAGCGCCTTCATTCAACAAAGTTTGTGTGAAGATCAGCTGGTTTTGACGCCTTACATCCTGCACGGGGCTACATGCATGGTGCAGGACGTAAGGCGTCAAAACCAGCTGATCTTCTTCACACGAACTTCGTTGAATGAAGGCGCCGGAGTCTACTAACTCCGGCGCTAAAGCAGACTCTTCGGCTGGCGGGGTTTGGGGACCCCTGCCAGCAAAACAAGGTACCTCATGCGGGGGCGGGCGGCGACGGCGGGGGAGGGTTGGTAGCGGGAGGGGGTTCAAGAGGGTCGCGGCAGGGGGCCAGGGTCGAATCTATGGGGGCCCAGGCCCCCCAGGCCCCACGTAGCTATGCACTGCTCCTGAAAGGTACCACACAAAATAATACCTGCTGAGAAGTAGGCATAGGTTAATGGAGTTAGTTCTATAACTGGGAGCCTGGTAGGACCCTATTCTACAAAAAAAAGAATATAAGTGCCTTCTTTCCTTTATAGAATACTAGTGTAATGACAAAAATACCATATTGTTTCTAATAATGCCTGGGCTATTATTATAAACAATGGGTTTTCTGAAGTACAGGGTGGGTTATTAATAGAGACACCATTCCTCTCTTCCATCCTGCCACATGCAGTAACCGAAATTGCTCTCCTCCGCTCTCCACCCCCCTCCCCCCCGCCCCCATCCACAAGACTGGATCTCTCTTCTTACCTCTCCTTATGGATAGAGAACGATGCATGGACAAAATATGTCCCCGTCCCTGCCCCATCCCCATCTCAGCCCTGTCCCCACAAGCTTTTTCCCCGTCCCCACCCTGTCGCCAAGAACTCTGTCCCATCTCCGTAAGCCTCGAACAGTTATGATTTATATTTAAATCATTTTATTAAAGTACAAAAAGAAACAATACTCTGTACAACTGTCATTTTATAAATCACAAACAATAAAGAACAAGGATCTCTTTCTCCCCTCACAAATGTAATAAGTAAATAAATATCCCTTCCACTATTAGGAAAACTAAACATGCCAAATTACTACAGAATTCTACATAGAAAATTCATGCTAACAAAATACCTTAGTCACACACACACACATACAACACAAATGCCAAATACATAATACCTGACCAAAAATGATAAACATATATTAACCTAAACCCACAAGAAGCCACACCGCAGAAATAGAAAGATATGCATATTCTCCTATACCATGCAAAATATAAAGATCACACATGCCAGAGATGGTATTAGGGGTGGGGGGTGCAACTAGGATAACTACCCCCTGGCCAGAGAGAGCCCTAAGCCTGCTGGAAGCTGAAGAAGGCATGGCCTGGTAGTGGGCTTTGCGATCCCCTCCCAAATTTCTAAATGTGGCAGGATACACATTTCAAATCTGACATATTCTAATCACAAAATAGAAAATAATTTTTTATCTTTTGTTGTCTGATCATTTTATTTTTCAAATCATATTGGTCCCAGGCTCTGGTTTCTGTTTCCCTCTGTCTTCTCAACTCACTCGCCAGGGTCTCCTGCCCATTTGACATTTCTTCTTTCTCCATGCACACCATCCATCTTCCATCTCTGTATACCTATCTTTCCTCATGTTCAGCATCTCTCTTCCCTGTGCACCATCTTCTCTGTGTCCATCTCCCCGCATTCATCACAAGCACTCTGTGTCCCTATCCCCTCCATCTATGCCCAGCATCACTCCGCTGGGTCCCTATGCCCCACCCCCCACAAGTCCAGCATCTCCCTTCTGCATTCCTATTCTCCCCCATGTCTAGCGTCTTCCCTCTGTGTCCATATACCCCCTCCCATATCTGGCATTGCCTGTCTGTGCCACTTCCCTGCCTTTTTCCCCCTTCTCCCCTACAGGTCCCCCTCCCTCTCTCCCTGCCCCCCCAGCCCCCTCCATGGGTCCAGTGCCTCTCCATACCCTGACCGCTGATGCAGGCAAAGACTGAAACATTGTCCATGTCTGGGTCATTCTATAAACTCTACATTGTCACTCATCAGCAGATTCTCTGTAGTTCATCATTGCCCATGGCCAACTACTTGCTCTTTGTTGTTTTATACTTTTTACCATATCAGACTCTGCCAGATGACATTAGCCATCTGTGAGAACTTTAATCATATTTGTCCTCAGGAACTACAGCTTAAAGCATGTTGCATAAACCAAATCAACACTGGTTCCACACATTTTCTGTACCTGTACTAGAGGGGTCCAGAATTAATTGCAGAGGAGGATGCCAATTGTGACTGAATGAAGTGTTTTCAGGTGAATCTCCATCAAAGGACTCACTGGCATTTTTACAGTCAGCTGCATTATTGTTTTCAACGTTTTCAGAATCTTTCAATATCTCTTCCATGGCTTTTTCCAACTGTTCATCTCCATTTGAAACTATCTGTATGAAGAAAAGCAGAAGATTTTTTTTGTAGATTTATTCTGCACTTTCCTCACTAAACAACTGATATTATCCCAGCCTCTAACATTACCGGGTGAGCTTATTTTATTGTATTTTTATTTAAGCAGTAGTCAGAAGAATATTTCTTGCCATCTAATTTCGTGTTCTACTCCTGTCAAAAACAGAACTGACTGGCAGGGGGGTAATTTTATAGCAGAGTGCAAATGTCAAAGTATAAAATAGGCACCTTTTTGGAAAAGGGTTATCGTCATCAGATGGTGCTGTATATATACATGGTTGTGTAAGTCTTTTTAACCTAGGTGACTTCTGAAGGTCCAACATAATATAATCCTTGGAGGGATGGAATTATTGTGTGGATATGTAAATTTGTTATCCCCTGCTTATAATTAGATATATAAGGTGCTACTTTGTAGTATTTTATAAAGGGAACACAAGTGCCTATGTGCCTTTATAAAACAGGCACCTAGAACTATCTCCAGTAACATGCAAATGCTTGTATAGAAATTTACATCGGACCAAAGACAGTGTAAATGTTCATGTATACTCTGCATATATGCGCATATTTTATAAAATTCATATGTATATCGCAATTCTGCACTTACTCTGCCCACACTATGCCACCAGGAACAGTTATGTGCAGTACACATATACACACATGACATCTTATCAGCACACAAATTTGGGTGCAAAATTTTATAAGAATCTTATTCCACATGTAAAATATGCATTCTATATAGGAAAAGTTTTATAAAATTACCCCCTCAATAACCTGTGCAAAGGGATTACTGCTCCTGGAGGCAAAATCGTTTTAAAGCAAAGCTCACCAATCTTTCTGCAGTCTCAACCCCAATTTGTGCATTGGCAGAAACTGTGAGCCACCCCGACAATACAGGATAATGGCGTCCTATGGAACACCTGCCCAGGTAACAAGCCACAGTTTAGGAAGCTCTGTTAAGATTTTCTTTCTTAAAAAATAAAAAATAATAAGCAGCAAACACAGAGTACTTCTAGCAGATTAAGATCCTGTGCTCCAGTCAGTCAGACTACTTGGAATCCACCTCTGTATTCTATTTAGACTACAACGTAAGACAGAGGTTATTCCTAACAAAACAAAACCATTCTTTAAAATTTACCCCACTTGGTAGAATTGTTAGAGAATCCTTCACCTGTAAGCCACTGGTCCTATTTAAAGTCCCAATACAGAGGTATTCACATGGGTCCCCAACAGTTGTTTTTTTTTGCACCCTGACATAATAGCCCAGACAAAATAACCCTTGACAAAATAGCCAGTCACAAAAATAAAAGTATACTAAAATCTTTATTCAATGACATAAGCAAATACCATGTACCATCATAAATCATTAATTTATTCTGTACATACAGTTTAATTCTTTCTAAACTATAACATTCTCTAAATAGAAAATAGACAGATTATGAGCCACACTTTTAAGGAAGGTAATAATATCAGCATTATACATTGGAATAAGCGCCTTTAAATATTTCTCTAGTTGTATATACTGGGTGTCGAATGCCTACACGATAGCACGATAGTTCTATTTCAGTGAGATCTTGTTTCTTGCTAAAAATGATCGACAAGTTTAAATATTGAGGGATGGTGACAGTTGATGGTTTGCTGAAATGCATTTTCCAATAGCATAACAAGGCTCCGATCTGCAATTTCGCCGCCGCCACCCAATGAATGTGTCCTCCCAGTAATCAGTTACTGGTGTTATCTCAGAAGGACAGGTCTGGATGATGTTCTCAAACCCTGCTGGCACATCGTCTATTGGAAGGCAATGCAAAGCGAACAACATCTTTATGTTAATCCCAATGTTTTCATTGTCTCTGTACACACCTGATAAACCAGTATCCTGTACTTTCCTCCAAAGTCACTGTCCTAAATTAAATAAACACGCACTTAAAGAAGAGGCTGGAAACAATTTTGACACCGCATTCTGACTTGCTTTCTTAAAGTCCAATAGCACACTAACGAGGTTCAAATTGGAATTTAACACCAAAAGTTTCTGACACATGCACATGTAAGTTTCTTCCTTTTTGTTCCTCAGCAGAATATAAATTAATGTTTTTTGCACTTCTGTCAATGAAAGCATGAACTGAAAAAAACTTGAAATAAAACAGTTCCAGGGTGACTTAAAATGTCCCATTAATGAATCAGTAAGGGTTTTCCTCAAGAAGGTGTAGATTTTCACTAATTCCAAATACCAATATTTGATTCTAATCGCCAACACCTGAATCCCACAGCAGGAAGTTAGAATTTCTGGATGTCAATGGAAGTTCACTAGGGATATCAATCTCAACAACTGTCCCAGGGTTTGAATAAGGATGATGAGCATGCTTGCATTTATGTTCTATGTCCAGTTGTGAAGCTAAATATGCTGGGAGATGAACAGCCAACTCCAGAGAAATCCCATTGGAACAGTGTTGTATAATCTGCCTTGGCTTTTCCATTCCTTGTTCAGCGTGTCTCCTCATCTTGACAACACTACGAACTGCTTCATTCTTGGAAACATCAGGCGCATTGTGATGTTCAGAAATAGTTGCTACTCTTTGGTTTCATTGGTTAAGATGTCCTTTACAAAATGTTAGCCAACGCCATGACTTACTCCCATCCACATTAGTCAGTGCCTTCCGATAACACTACCTGTCTTTCAGCAACCACTCTTTCCCTTTTTGCAACTCAGAAACCTCCACTGTAATCAACCTACTTAGAAGAGAAGCACATGAAGCACAATACATAGATGAAAATAAAAATGACAAAATAGCCCTTCACAAAAATGTGTGTTGCAATGTTCAAGATGACTTCACAAATGATAAGAAAATATAAACATGACAGAATAATACATGTAATGTAAAGATAGTGTGCACCTAAAGGTCACCATTGACAGATGGCAGGGTATAGCAAAACCACAAATAGCTGTACAAAAACAGGATAAATAGAACATCCATAGGGTCACATGATGTGGGGTGGCATAAAAAACTATCACATTTTCACATCAACAGTGCAGTAAATTTGTGGAGAACAGTCCTTTGACTATGCTATTTATATTGATAGTTTATAATCTAACTGGATTTAACAAAAAGTGCTTTAAAATCCTTTTTTTTTCTCCTTCCATAGTGTGTGTGTCCATAGAGCCCCTCCCCTCCCCCATCAGCTTTTGTTGCACAGGTGGAGCTTCTCTCCACATGGTTTTTGTCTGCACAGAAGCTGGAAGGATTTGGGAGCGCTCAGATAAGATTATTTTCTGATTACCCCTACCTTATAGTTGTGGCGTTGGGCAACTCTCTTTGCAATCTTACTGTCACTGTATTTCTATTATACCAGGAAAAAAAAACCCCTTTTTTAACTGCTCAGATCTCATAATCTGTGTTTCCTAACTAATCTGCTTAGTGGCTATTTCTAATTGATACCTGTATTCTATGTAACAGATTTTAAAATTGCTTATTGGCTATTTATATTGATAGTTTATAATCTAACTGGATTTAACAAAAAGTGCTTTAAAATCCTTTTTTTTTCTCCTTCCATAGTGTGTGTGTCCATAGAGCCCCTCCCCTCCCCCATCAGCTTTTGTTATATTTACATTGCACAGGTGGAGCTTTGATCAGACTGTACCATTTTGGTCCATTCAGCTAGAGAATTCCCTTGATAACAGCACTTAGCTGACACATTGGGACTTATAATAGATACTTTTGTTCTGTTTTCACTGAAGAAAATCCTGGAGAAGGACCGCGAGGGACTGGCAAAAGTACACCTGAGAATGGAGTGGATAAAGCACCGTTCACGGAAGACAGTGTGTATCAACAACTTGGAAAGCTAAAGGTGGACAAAGCCATGGGACCGGACGGGATCCACCCCAGAATACTGAGGGAGCTCAGAGAGGTTCTGGCGGGTCCTCTTAAAGATTTGTTTAATAAATCCTTGGAGACGGGAGAGGTTCCGAGGGATTGGAGAACGGCGGAGGTGGTCCCTCTTCACAAAAGTGGTGATAGGGAAGAAGCTGGAAACTACAGGCCGGTAAGCCTCACTTCGGTTATTGGAAAAGTAATGGAAGCGATGCTGAAGGAAAGGTTAGTGAATTTCCTGGAAGCCAATAAGTTGCAAGATCCGAGACAACATGGTTTCACCAAAGGGAAATCGTGCCAAACGAATCTCATTGAATTCTTTGACTGGGTGACAGGAGAATTAAATCAAGGACGTGCTATGGACGTAATCTACTTAGATTTCAGCAAGGCTTTTGACACGGTTCCCCACAGGAGGCTCTTGAATAAACTAGATGGGCTGAAGATAGGACCCGAAGTGGTAAATTGGATTAGGAACTGGTTGACGGGCAGACGCCAGAGGGTGGTGGTGAATGGAGTTCGCTCGGAGGAGGGAAAGGTGAGTAGTGAAGTGCCTCAGGGATCGGTGCTGGGGCCGATTCTGTTCAATATATTTGTGAGTGACATTACCGAAGGGTTACAAGGTAAAGTTTGCCTTTTTGCGGATGACACCAAGACTTGCAACAGAGTGGACACCCCGGAGGGAGTGGAAAACATGAAAAAAGATCTGAAGAAGCTAGAAGAATGGTCTAAAGTTTGGCAATTAAAATTCAATGCGAAGAAATGCAAAGTGATGCACTTAGGGAGTAGAAATCCAAGGGAGACGTATGTGTTAGGCGGGGAGAGTCTGATAGGCACGGACGGGGAGAGGGATCTTGGGGTGATAGTATCTGAGGACCTGAAGGCGACGAAACAGTGCGACAAGGCGGTGGCCGTAGCTAGAAGATTGCTAGGCTGTATAGAGAGAGGTGTGACCAGCAGAAAAAAGGAGGTTTTAATGCCCCTGTATAAGACATTAGTGAGGCCCCACTTGGAGTATTGTGTTCAGTTTTGGAGGCCATACCTTGCGAAGGATGTTAAAAAAAATGGAAGCTGTGCAAAGAAAAGCTACGAGAATGGTATGGGATTTGCGTTCCAAGACGTATGAAGAGAGACTTGCTGACCTGAACATGTATACTCTGGAGGAAAGGAGGAACAGGGGTGATATGATACAGACGTTCAAATATTTGAAAGGTATTAATCCGCAAACGAATCTTTTCCGGAGATGGGAAGGCGGTAAAACGAGAGGACATGAAATGAGATTGAAGGGGGGCAGACTCAGGAAAGATGTCAGGAAGTATTTTTTCACGGAGAGGGTGGTGGATGCTTGGAATGCCCTCCCGCGGGAGGTGGTGGAGATGAAAACGGTAACGGAATTCAAACATGCGTGGGATATGCATAAAGGAATCCTGTGCAGAAGGAATGGATCCTCAGAACCTTAGCTAAAATTGGGTGGCGGAGCAGGTGGGGGGAAGAGGGGTTGGTGGTTGGGAGGTGTGGATAGTGGAGGGGCAGACTTATACGGTCTGTGCCAGAGCCGGTGATGGGAGACGGGACTGGTGGTTGGGAGGCGGGGAATACTGCTGGGCAGACTTATACGGTCTGTGCCCTGAAAAAGACAGGTACAAATCAAGGTAAGGTATACACATATGAGTTTATCTTGGCAGACTGGATGGACCGGGTAGGTCTTTTTCTGCCGTCATCTACTATGTTACTATGTTACTATGTATGCAAGGGAAATCAGGAACAGTGAAGGAGACGAACACACAATGACTAAGAAATCAAGGACTCTAAAAAAAACAATCTGCTGGATTCTATATAGCACGCCTAGCATTCCGTGCTGAAATCTAAGCATATTCCATTACAAAGTGAATAAGTTAATTGGCTTAACAAGCTAATCAATCTTAATAACAGCACCTAACAAGCCATGAGAACTAATTGGCAATAATAAGAATTTACTTGCACAACTCACTAAGAGTATTTTAAGTGCATGCACTAGAATTTAGACGCAGTTCATCGCAGAAGAGTATTCTGCAATGAACTGCACCTAAATTCTAGTGAATGCACTTAAAAAGGGACGCGATCATGGGCGGGGAAATGGGTGTTTTGGGCGTTCCCAAATGTATGTGTGTAGTTACAGAATATGGCCCAGGGATTTACGCCACATTTTCGTTGGTGTAAATGGAGGCGCATAGTTTTGGACACTGGAATATCAACTAAGTGTATTCTATATACCTTGCCTAAACCTAGGTGCCGCTTATACAATATGCTTAGCCGGAAATGTTTACTGCATGGATTTTTTAGGCGCCTTATACAGAATCTGGCCCAATAAGCATAAAAACCACAATAAGTAAAAAATAATGAATACACTGCAGCAATCAAATTGAAATTAAAAAGAGACATCTAGAAAAATATGAGTAAATAAAACTGAAAAACACATAAGTAAAAAAAATGATGAGCAACACTTAAATAAGACACTACACCAAAAAAAATAATAATAATAATTAAATATATGAATAACAAAGTAGGTGGAAAGAAAAAACTGATATGTAATCACTGTGAGCAAAAGGAAAAACATACAGATGGTGCTAAGCAAACTAACAAACAAACACTAGAATTGGCATCACTATAAATTGAAACAAATAAATGATGATATTTAGCATTACTTATTCTCCAACATAACTTGGAGAATAAATAAAACTAAGACAACAACAACAACAATGGTGTGAGCGATTGTGAAGAAGTAAACTTAATAAGCTTGACTCAGGAGAGAGACCTTGGGGTGTTGGTGTCAGAGGATATGAAGGTGAAGAAACAATGTTTCAAGGGACAGCCGTGGCCAGAAGGATGCTAGACTGCATAGAGAGGGATATAACCAGCAGAAGAAAGGAAGTGTTGATGCCCATCTACAAGTCATTGGTGAGGCCCCACTTGGAGTATTGTGTTCAGTTTTGGAGGCCGTATCTTGCTAAAGATGTAAAAAGACTGAAAGAAGTGCAAAGAAAAACTACCAAAATGGTATGGGATTTGCGTTGCAAACCGTACGAGGAGAGACTTGCTGACCTGAACATGTATACCTTGGAGGAAAGGAGAAACAGGGGTGACATGATACAGACGTTCAAATATTTGAAAGGTATTAATCCGCAAACTACTCTTTTCCGGAGACGGGAAGGTGCTAGAACTAGAGGACATGAATTGAGGTTGAAGGGGGGCAAACTCAGGAGTAATGTCAGGAAGCATTTTTTCACTGAGAGGGTGGTAGATACATGGAATGCCCTCCCGCAGGAGGTGGTGGAGATGAAAACGGTAATGGAATTCAAACGTGCGTGGGATAAACACAAAGGAATCCTGTTTAGAAGGAATGGATGTATGAAATCTTAGCAGAGATTGGGTGGCGACGCCAGTATTTGGAGAATAAAACCGGTGCAGGGCGGACTTCTACGGTCTGTGCCCTGATCGTGACTGAATAGATACGGAGGGACTGGAGTGTAAATTTTAAGGGGCTTCGACGTTAGCTTCAGAACTTTTAGTACAGGAACAGTGCTGGGTGGACTTTTACGGTCTATGCCCTGAGAAAGGCAGGGACAAATCAAACAGGTATACATATAAAGTATTGCATACCATGTAAATGAGTTTATCTTGTTGGGCAGACTGGATGGACCATTCAGGTCTTTATCTGCCGTCATTTACTATGTTAATCTTTAAGTATTAGAAACCATTGTAACACCTGCTCCACTGATGTCCAAATACAACCAAAGTATTGAGCCAGCAGTTTAATAGCGTATAAGATGAAAAGTAGAAAAAGTACATGAAGACCATAGTGGAAGTGCCCATGTGCAGTGTGCAAATTCATTAGTGTGATATATTCCAATATAAAGAACAAACATACCACTATGAAAAGGGTCAACATCCATAAAATAAATTGTACAAAAATAACGCATCAAACCTGTCAGCGTTGAAAACAGTTAAAACTGCCGTAAAAAGAAAAAGCACATAATCAAATAGAACAAAAACTAACCACATATCAAGAAAGAATGTATAAAGTTGAAACCCTTCCCACGCACAACGTCTTCCAACACCCCCTGGATACTACCAGAGGAGAAGAAACTCCTGCACTTCTGACGAATGTATTTTATCCGACATATTGCTGATGTAATTTTTCCATGAAAAAATCTAGACTAAAAATTTTAAAGAACAGGGGAATTGATTCAAATGAAGGCACATTCCCCAGTGAGAAGGGTCAGGAGCATTTGCGGTACCCTTTCCAATAGCAGTGATGCAAGAGAGGGATCAGCAGGAAGAAAGACTACAGCACTTTTAAAAGGGATTACTCCCGAGATTCCCATTTTTTTCTCACCAAATGACATCAGCAATTCATCAGATAAAACACATTCGGCAGCAGTGTAGGCGTTTCTTCTCCTCTGGTAGCAGGTTTTGGAAGACATGTTGCGCGTGAACTGTAGACTGTAAATAACTGAAAGAAAATAAACTCCAAAAAGTGAAGGTTTCATCAAAGCTGCATTAATAAATGCACCACTTTAATACAGCAATCATCTACAACTAAAAGTCAGATGGTAAGTGTGTGCTTTGCCTGATTGAGCCCTTTTGACAGCGGGGGGGGGGGGGCTAATTTGTCAG
Organism: Microcaecilia unicolor; assembly: GCF_901765095.1. NCBI lineage: Eukaryota > Metazoa > Chordata > Amphibia > Gymnophiona > Siphonopidae > Microcaecilia > Microcaecilia unicolor. Next base: position 84,778,928 of record NC_044036.1, read on the forward strand.
GGACTATATTGTAGGCAGGCTGTTTTGACAGTGGCTATTATGTCAAGAGCTTTTTTGTTACTTTTTTTTCATTTGGGGGGCCCCCGGGGGGCTTTTTTGACCTGGTACCATTTTTTGATCACAATTCACTTAACAAAAACTAGTAAACATCCCATTCATTTTCATGGCAGCGTCTATTCTGCACTTTTTTATTTTTACTATAGACCCTTCTTTCTACTTCAGCCATACTACCGTATATCCCACACAACCATTCCCTCCTTTGCTTATCTGCAGCCATCAATCTTCCACTCCGTTGAGAACCTGAGCTCCCTTAACTGTCATTGATGTTCTACCCTCAGCACAGCACAGTAGTACAACCCAAGCCTCTACCCATCAGGCAATTTATGATTTCCTAACCTGATGTCCAATCTCTCCACCTGCATAGTCTCCAAGCAAGATTTGTTTTGCACGGATTTTTCTGTGCCGTTTATAGAATGCTCAATTTGTGAGCAACTTAAAAAAAACCCTGCACCTCTGTAACTCCCCACCCTAATACATTTTATCAATACTGCACTAACCCCTTGAGGGATGTTATATCCTCCTTGGGAACACCTCTGTACTTGGTCCATTTGCTTCTTTATTACCCACTCATGCACCAGACTATCTGGAGCCCAACTAGGTACAAGGAGGCAATTTTATAATTAAGCACCCCTTCAGCACTTAAAGCTGCATTTTCAGCACAACCACCAGTTATGCTAAAAGGTCTCCCTAAAGGTGTGTACGGTGAAAAGACAGTGACAGTCATCCATTCTAAGACAACGTGAATTGAGGTTGAAGGGGGGCAGACTCAGGACTAATGTCAGGAAGTATTTTTTCACGGAGAGGGTGGTGGATATGTGGACTGCCCCTCCCACGGGAGGTGGTGGAGATGAAAACAGTAATGGAATTCAAACAAGAACGGGATAAACACAAAGGAATCCTGTTTAGAAGGAATGGTTCCACGGAATCTTAGTGGAGACTGGGTGGCGACACTGGTAATTGGGAAACAAAACGGGTGCTGGGCAGACTTCTACGGTCTATGCCCTGATCGTGACTGAATTGATAGGATGGGCTAGAGTGTAAATTTTAAGGAGCTTTGACGTTAGCTTCAGAACTTATCACAAGAATATTGCTGGGCAGACTTGTACGGTCTGTGCCCTGAGAAAGGCAAGGACAAATCTAACTCAGATATACATATAAAGTATCACATGCCATGTAAAATGAGTTTATCTTGTTGGGCAGGCTGGATGGACCGTACAGGTCTTTATCTGCCGTCATTTACTATGTTACTATGAAACATTAAATTGGGGGTAATTCTATAACTATAGACCCCATTTACTAAACCAATTCCTGGCGTGGCAATGCTGACAAAGCCCATTCACTTTGAATTGGCTTCACTGGCATTGCCGCATGGGAATTGCTAGCGCAGTTTGGTAAAAGAGGCCCTATGTGCCTACATACAGATGCACAAAGGGAGCCTACTTTCCTGTATAGAATACTAGCATATCCAGGAATATGCATGCAACTTCAAGGCCCTCAAAGGAAATGGCCCCGAGTACCTGAAGAATAGGATGATCCTCCACACACCGCCAAGGACACTAAGGTCCTCTCAAGGAATATCACTAACCACACCCTCTCCAAAAGACATTACACGATAGATACCTGCCACAATCTGGAATGCACTGCCTGAAAAGCTCCGCTTAACACAAGACTATCTCTACTTCAGGCAACAGGTGAAAGCTTGGCTCTTCAACCAGGCCTTTAATGGAAGAAGTAACTAACGTGTTAGTCTCACTCACACACACAAGAAGTGACTCAGGCTGCACATACTGCAGCAAGACATGTTTACCCACTCCTACCCTAGCTGAGATTATATTTAACCATCTCTCTGGCCTCATGTGCAACTTTCTTTAAATCAGTCACCTTACTTTCTAACTCTTCTTACTCTCTTAACTAACTATATGTTCCATCTTTGCTTTACCTTTCACTATCAATTAAAATGTTGTATTACATATTGTGTTGACATTGTAAGTAGTATTCTATTGTATGATATCATCACTCTCTGGTCTTTAAAGTGCTCATTTGTCTGTAATATCGTCCAGTGCTTTTTAATGATGGATGCTGCTACCTTATCAGATTGACTATTATATTTAAGGATGCAGTTCAGGCTAGCCTGAACTGCATCCTTAAATATAATAGTCAATCTGATAAGGTAGCATACATCATTAAAAAGCACTGGACGATATTACAGACAAGTAGTATACTATGCCATACTTTGTACTGTTATTTGAATATTGCTACTGCTGTAATTGCCTATGTTTGATCTATTCTTACTGTACACCGCCTTAAGTGAATTCCTTCAAAAAGGCGGTAGATAAATCCTAATAAATAAATAAACTTACAATATTCTGTTAGGTTACGTATGTCAATTTGCTAATATTCTAAACATTAATGTGCATGACTGGCATGTAAATATTAGCAGTAAACTAAACTAAAATGAAATTAAAATAAATATATGTTGGAACTACGGAAATGTTTACTATTCACTATAAATCAACAAGTAAAAAAAAAAAAAGAATTAAAAAAATATATGTACCTGGAGTTGAGGTTTCTCATCATCATCTGCTCGCTGGTGCACCACAACAAATTCTTCACTGTTTAATGTGGACACAGAATCAGATGACCCACTAACCTTGCATAATGAAGACCTGTCCTCCATTGCACGATTGCAGCCCCTTGGTGCTGTATCCATTTGATCACACCTGCAGAAACAATGCAACAGCTTCAGAACCTGGAAAGAAATTTTAAATAACCATACCACAGTCACACCTGACCGATTCATATAACACGCATCTATGTATCTATATAATGTACTCAGGCACTGGATGGGGTCTTTCACTTCTGGGCAGGGCATGTCCATGTGCAACCTGCTCCATTGCTGCTAGGCTAGGAAAGAAATACCCCCCTCCCCCACTTCTCCCTCAGTTCCCTTAACTGCTGATGAGTCTCCACCACTACCACCACCAGGATTCAGACTACTGGGGAAAAGCAGGGGGGATAAACCAGGGGCTGGTGAGGAAAAGGCGAGAAACTGAAAAGAGTAATAGTTGGGTCCATGTCTGTATTGGGGCTGGGAAAGGGAGTGAAATGTTTGAGACACAGTTGATGGAGGTAGATTAGGGTGAGGTGAGTTAACAGGGATAACGGGCATGAACAGACACCTCCAGTACACTTTATGTTAATACTTTCCATAAACATTTTCAAAGTAACACAACAGTTACTGCAATAGGCCATGTTTTTAGTCTACTTCAAGCAACACATGCAGAATGGGAATAATTTTGTTAAAAAGTATGCATACTCAATTTGAAAACCTGTCCAGTTTATGGTTGATACAGTTTTCTAATGAATGTTTGGCAAGTTCTGCATAAATATGAAGTAAATCACTATTTATTCAGAACCTTGTGTTTATTAATATAAATAATGGACAAATCAGATGGTGTCAACACATTTTTATATGAAAGAACATCTTTCTCGCAAAATACTGCAACCTCAAAATACAGGATTCTTTGAAGGCAAGGAGTAGATGAAAACGAGGCTACTGAGACTAGTACAGGATGTGATCATTAGTAGATGTTGGTTGAGTTGAAACACAGGAAGATCCACTCTAAATATCACAACATCTTCACTTTCACTTTCAACCTCTTGGATCCTTTGTTCATTTTTAGCACTGTGATTATAGGAAAGATTTACTATTTGCAGAGAAGATGGATGTTGTTTTATATGCACGTGCATTGTTAACATCCGATGCAACTTTTTATCGAAACATGGCCATGTCAGGTTATCATGTTTAAAGTTAACAAAGTTGAGAGATTCTTTGATATTACACTTCCCATCATTTAAAGGTATTTAAAGCTAGCATTTGGAATGGATTACCAAGAGATCTTAGCTATCTGAATAATTACTTGGTGTTTAGGAAGAATTTGGAAACTTGGCTATACAGTATCCTGTTAAGATTTTGGTGCTTTACCACCATTATGTAGGAATTATTGAGTTACTTAATTTTGTCCAGTTTTTTTTTTGGTGTCTCCACTGCTGTTAAGTCTGGAAGTCTGTACTATTTTTGTACTTCTCTGGGCTATTCACAGTTTGTTTGTTTTTTTATTATGTAATCCACGCTGAACTTCACAGGTATACGCGGAATATAAGTAAAGTCATTGAGTTCTTATTTTTATTTTATTTCTCTGGTGGTGTTTATTTTTGGGGTTTTGTAAGTACATCTTAATCTTTCTTAGTCCATCAAGAAGGTCATTTTAGAACTCCAAGCAGAGTTGATTGTATCTGTTGAGCTGTGAGGGCAATCGCCAGGTCAAACGACCACAGGACCGCCAATCGGGTATAGTCCAAATCTGTGTCTTGCAAGTAGCGGTGATGAAATGCAAGAGGCACTTTATCCTGGGGCAAGAGGCATTTTATCCTGGGTCCCTAACATCAAAGCTTCATTTAAAGTGTCTTGAATATCCTCACTTAAGTTCTCCCAGCCCAAACTGTGGACATAGTGGTGAAGCTGCAGCTAAGCATAATAGTCAGTGGGTGGAAGAGAATACACCCACTGTAGCTCCTCAAATGGGCACAGCTTACCTTCCTCATTTAAGAACTTGTATAAATAAAGGAGAATCAGAGATCACCAGCGGGGAAAAAAAACAAAATACTCTGTGCCTGGCAAAAAATCAGGATTGTGAAACAAAGATAAATAGGGGGTTGCCACCGATTAAAAATAGCGACGTTTGCAAAGCCAGCGCCATGCCACTCGAGCCGAGTGAAGAAAAGGGTTCTCCAATATGGATTAGAAGGGCCTTCGGGATGTCGTATGTAGCAGCCAACTAAAATGTTCACAGCCTAAACAATTCTAAAGATGTCATAGAGAAAAAGTTAGTACCCCGGTACCAGTCATTTATATGTCTCAAAGTGCATGCTACAGTTAAGTATCTTATATTTAAGCAACCCCCAACCCCCCATGAACCCTTGGCTTCAGGACAATTGAAATAGGAAGTCTGGCACAACAACCCCTCCGCAAAAACCTCTGTAACACTCCATGCACCAAGCATTCATCCCGAGCCTTTAAATAAAGGGGGAGCATTTGAAACAGAGCCAACGGGGCACCTGCAGCCTGCGGCTGCTCTGGAGACTTCCCTCTGTTATGCTCCGCTCGCCTGATGCAATTTTCTGTTTTTGCGTGTGAAGGATGCATCAGAGGGAAGGCTCTGGGTCAGACAGCAGTGGTGAACTGGTGGTACCACGAGGCTTATGCTATAGGTTGTGACAGCCATTTCGAAGAGGAAGCCACGATGGCCACAAGCAAGCAGGCATCGCTGCTGCTCTATTTACCGGTAGATCACCAGGAATTGAGAAGACAGGCCTACAGGGATGGGAGGGAGGATCCATGGTAGCTGTCTTTTGCTGTTATGGGAAGGTAGAAGGGGGTCAGAAGGGGACTGTCTACTGCTGCTACAGGGGGGTAGGGGTGTCAAAAGGGGGCTGTCTGTTGCTGCTCTGAGGGGTAGGAGGGAGGAAAGGAGGATCAGAACACTTAGGATGGTACCCAGAAGTTATGTGGGTGCTAGCTGATAATCAGTGCCTACACCCACAAAGCTAAGAAGGCATAGTTATAATTGCTTTTTAAGTGGTCCTATATGCCTGCACCCACATATCTGCTGGCTCCTCCCCAACTCCACCCCCATAATTTTCCCATACAGTCCAGTTGCCAAAAGGCCACTTAGTGCAGATATTCTGTGGCACTGTTTCTCCAGTGTTGCATTGAATTCAGACTTGATGGAGTTCTCAGGTCTATTCTTTAGTTGTCTATCCTATGTTTGAGGCTCTGCCTGTATTCTGCAGGAGTGATAGAAGTGAGGTGTTCTGAAGTATCTTGGTGATGACGGCAGCTCTATGAAGACGTGTTGTGGGAGCTGTCCCGACAGCCTGACCAGGTTTCTAATATAATCTCCACAATTTAATGAGAAGCGTTTTGTAAAATACAGAGGGGTTCAAGAATGTCTCAGCCTGGACATCTCAATTCCAAAATGAACAACCTATTTAAAATGAGCTTTCCTGTGTGGCTCTATATAAAATACCGACTTCTATTAAATTAATACCAAAAGTAGAGGAAGGGAGCGACGGGGGAGGGGGTAGGGATCTGCAATTGAAATGTTCGTGGAGAGGTCTCGTGGCATTATAATTGAAATGGTTACTGTCCTGCTTATAATCGAACGAGAAAAACGCCCAAGTTCCGACCTAAATCGGGAGATGGACGTTTATCTCAAAAAACGAATAATGCGGTATAATCGAAAGCCGAACTTGGACGTTTTCAACTGCACTCCATCGCGGAAGCGTACAAAGTTGATAGGGGCGTGGTGAAGGCGGGACTGGGGCATGGTTATCACCCGAACAGAGATGGGCACCTTTCACCGATAATGGAAAAAAAGTATGCGTTTGTAGCTAGAATTTAGGGCACTTTTCCTGGACCCTGTTTTTTCACGAATAAGGCCCCAAAAAGTGCCCTAAATGACCAGATTACCCCCAGAGGGAATCAGGGATGACCTCCCCTGACTCCCCCAGTGGTCACTAACCCCCTCCCACCACAAAAAAATGATGTTTCACAACTTTTTATTTTCACCCTCAAATGTCATACCCACCTCCCTGGCAGCAGCATGCAGGTCCCTGGAGCAGTTGTTAGGGGGTGCAGTGGACTTCAGGCAGGTTGACCCAGGCCCATCCCCCCTACCTGTTACAGTTGTGCTGCTTAATGCTTATTAGTCGTCCAACCCCCCCCAAACCCACTGTACTCACATGTAGGTGCCCCCCTTCACCCCTTAGGGCTATAGTAATGGTGTAGACTTGTGGGCAGTGGGTTTTGAGGGGGATTTGGGGGGCTCAACACACAAGTGAAGGGTGCTATGCACCTGGGGGCTCTTTTACCTTTTTTTTTCTTTTTGTAAAAGTGCCCCCTAGGGTGCCCGGTTAGTGTCCTGGCATGTGAGGGGGACCAGTGCACTACAAATCCTGGCCCCTCCCATGAACAAATGCCTTGGATTTATTCGTTTTTGAGCCGGGCGCTTTCATTTTCCATTATCGCTGAAAAACAAAAACGCCCAGCTCACAAATTGTCGAATAAAACATGGACGTCTATATTTTTCGAAAATACGGTTCAGTCCGCCCCTTCACGAACCCGTTCTCGGAGATAAACGCCCATGGAGATAGACATTTTCGTTCGATTATGCCCCTCTATATTAGATAGGAGAGAGGGTTGGGATATAGGATTGGAGGGGGGGGAAGGGGCTACTGACCCTTCTCCTGCTTTAGACTTAGCCTGGCCTCAGAATGACATCCTATAGTATATCTCCTATCACCTTCTCCCACTACTCCAACCAGAGTTACACCTAATCACACTGACCACCCTTCAACATCTTCTGTCCTTCTGTGACTGTTCTCTTGTGCTTGACTGCTTAAATATTTTAAATTTAAATGCTTTACTTTTTGTCTATTAGATTGTAAGCTCTTTGAGCAGGGACTGTCTTTCTTCTGTGTTTGTACAGCGCTGCGTACACTTTGTAGCGCTCTAGAAATGTTAAATAGTAGTAGTAGTACTGACCCAATAAATTGGACAATGAAATCACTATATGGTTTACGCTCAGATGGTTTTGAGGTCATGGTGTTGATTTATTGCGAAAAATTGCTGAAACATAAAAGAAGGGAAGGAAGGAGGGAGTAGGGAATATGGGTCAAGTACAAGACGACAGACTGTATAGTTTCTCTCTGTGAAGGAAGAGGGATGGGGGTTTGTTGTAATAGGATATTGGGATCAAAGAAGGGTTGGGGGAGGGGGTGAAAAATTAAAAGTTTGATGACGAAATATTTTCTTATGAATGTTATATGTGTGCTTTTCACTATGTATGGCTGCTTGACAATTGATGAACAAGTATTGTCATGTTACTTCGTCAATAAATCATTATACATTTAAAAGTATTGAAGTTTCACCTTCAGCCAATCCATAGATGTGGTTCTAAGGGAGGAGACAGCCTAGATCCTCATAACTAACAGCTCATAGCAGATGAGTATGTAGCTATTCTCAAACTTCATCCCACTCATGATGCAGTTTCTATATAACAAGATATTATAGCCCACCACAGTGAAGTCATCTTTTCTCAACAAAAGTTTCAAAATGAAATGCTTATAAAAGCTCAAACATGAACAAATTTTTAGTTTTGTCTCCCAAGTTATTTCAGGTAATTCAAAGTGTCTGATGAAGTACAATAATAACGCAAGCAACCATTCTGGATATTTTTTAATTTCACACGGACACTGATGTATAGTGCAGTTCCTTCTAGTAGAAGCGATGCAAGTGGAATTCAAAAAGGTACAGAACAGAAACAGAGGATCTTTAGCCCAGTTTTCATACCCCTAATGTCAAGAATCAAATAAGGTCTATAGTATCACAGAAGACAAGAACAATGAGTAGAATAAGTGGCCTGAGTAATGGGTTTATGCTTTAGCCTTGATCTGAAGAACACATCTAAAGGCATCAACCACTAGGTGGAGCAATTCACAGAAATCACAGCCATCTCTTTCCTAAGGCCTAGAGGTGCCATTTCAATAGTTTATGAATGCAAGATGTGAGTTAAGGAAAAAAGGTTCATAGCACCACTTAAAACATTGAACGCATTGAATTTGCATTTCTACTCACTGAGAACATCCCCATATCAAACTTTGATGATTTCCAACATCGTAAACAATAAGGAGACAGGAATATTGCCGGTGTGGAGGAAGGTGGCTTTTCTACCAGCCGCACACAGAAAAGGCACCTCTCTTTACAAAAAATGTTTATTTGCTTTACTTTTTTAAAACTGAACACAAATATAATTTAGCTACAGCATTTTCACTTAATTATAAGTCTGCACACCTGCAACTAACAATCTGCCTCAACTGTTTCCATATCTAGGGCCTCCTAATTTGCACTGGCCCGAACCGTAGTGATTCTCTGAAGAGCCCTGAATACTGTCATTGTGTTTCTAGGTTGTATTATTCATGCTTGCAGGCCCCAAGATCATTAGAGTACCAGGATATCAAATTGAGTACAGCCTTATTTAAACAAGTCTTCTCCCTATTCTCTACCTATAACAAATCTTTATTAATACTGCCCATGGTGTTTTATCAAGTACTACTGTGTTAAAACAAATGACCAGTCAGAGATATATGTACTGTTAGACCAAGAAGAAGAGATAACAAAAAGACTTCATTAGTTTCAGTATTGGATGAGGATGGGTGGTTTTGGTAACAAAGGAAAATCATTAGAAAAGAAAGGGAAGAAAAAAAATGCTAAAGGAGTCATTACTAAGAAAAGATAGAAAGGGGAAAAACAAACCAATCCATATACTCATGAGTAAGACTGGCGAAAGATGCGAGTGCCAAGGGGCCTACACGTTGGGCTCCTTTTACTAAAATGCAATAAGCATTAGTGTATGCTTGCACAGCTTAAAACGGATGTGCTAAGGAATCCTGTGCTAAGTTCCACATGGCTGCACTCAAACCACACACTAACTAATTTTTTAGAATTTCTGTGTACGGAAAGTGGGCATGACAGCATGAATCAGTTAGTGCAGCTACATTGTCTCATACTAACTGATTGCACGGGATTAGCATATCGCCTACAAAATAGGTGGGAGGGCACACGTACTAATTTTTGGTAATGGCCATGCACTAAGGGCCCCTTTTACAAAGCGGCAGTAAGCCCAACGTGAGCTTACCAGTCACTAAAAAGGAACTACCCCCAGCGGTAATTGGGCAGTGCCTCGTGCTGCCCAGTTACTGCCAAGTTAGCATAGGAGCCCTTACCGCCACCTCAATGAGTGGTGGTAAGGGTTCCCCCCCCCCCCCGAAATGGCCGCGCAAGTGCTTCACTTGCCGCACAGCCATCACTTAAAAAAAAAAAGCCGTACCTTTTACCCACTGCGGTAAAAGGGGGCCTCGGCGCACGTCAAAAACACTCACTGATGCCAGCGCAGGCCCCCTTTTGTCACAGCCTGGTAAAAGGGGCCCTCATGGTGGCTTTAGCATGTGGCCATTAATTCAGAAAATGGAAAATCAGCCATTTTCCCAAGGCGATAAAAATGGCCTTGGCACCCAGGAAAGCCCAAGTAAGGATGCGCTAAGGCCACTTTTTACCGCAGCTTAGTAAAAGGACCCCATTATAAGGTAAATTTTCAGAGGTCTGCATAACTTAACAGATAACATATGGTGTCTACTTAATCTTATGCCAATTTTCAGTGGCACAAGCAGTGCTTTTTTTGTGCCGGTATGGCTTCCCGGCACCTTTTTTTCCCAGGGCTGGCTCACCTGCCCGCCCTTAGCTCCCCGACAGCCCTGCTTTCTGTTCCTGCCACCCCACGTTTAAATCTTTTATTTTTTTTTACCTGAAGTTGCAGCGCCTGCAATAGTAAAAGCAGCAGGCTTGCCTCCTCTAGCCTTCCCTTCCCTCTCAGATTGTCCCGCCTTCCCCCGACGAAGTTTCCTGTTTCTGCGAGGGCGGGACAGTCTGAGAGGAAAGGGAAGGCTAGAGGAGGTGAGCCTGGTGCTTTCACTAAAGCTGCCGCCGCCGCGACTTCAGGTTAAAAAAAGATTTAAACGCAGGGCATCAGGAACAGAAAGCAAGGCTGTAGGTAGCTAAGGGTGGGCAGGTGGGGCTGGGGTTAGTACTGAAACTCGACGGGAGCTGAAAAGGGGGGCAGGTGGAGGCTGGGGCGAGTTACTGGACATGGATGGGAGGGGAGGATAGGGGCAAAGGAGAATCATTGGACATAGATGTTAGGGGAGGGCAGAGGAGAATCGCTGGACATGGATGGGATGGGAGGGAAGGGCAGGGGAGACAGCAGAGCTGCTGGACATGGACGGATGGAGGAAAGGGCAGGAGAAATGCTAGACATGGCTTGAGGAGAGGGAGGACAGGAAGGAGATGCACATGGATGGAGGGGAGAGAGGAGAAATGCTGGACATGGATGGCGTGGAGGGAAGGGAAGAAAGAGGAGAAATGTTGGAGGGAAGGAAAGACAGAGGAAGGAGAAGCACACGGTTGGAGGGGAAGGGAGAGAGGAGAAATTCTGGACATGGATGGAGGGGAGAGAGTTGAAATGCTGGACACGGATGGATGGAGGGGAGGGAAGGCAAAGGAAGTAGATGCACATGGATGGAGTGGAGGAGAGAGGAAAAATGCTGGATGTGGATGGACAAAGGAAGGAGATGCAAACTGACGAGATGAGGGAAAGGGAAAAGAGGAGAAAATCTGCACTTGGATGGATAAAATAGACAAAAGCTGGATCCACTCTATACCTCCTCCAGTCAAGTCTGCGGAGGACCCAGCTTTTACCTATGGATGTAGGGCAAGAAATGAAGAAGAAAGGAGGAAAGTAAAGCAATAAATGGAAAAGAAGCACTGGAAACTGAGTTAAGGGAACAGATAGAGAGCAGCAGAATCAGAGACTGGGCCCAACATGATCAGAAAAACAAAGTCACCAGACAACAAAGGTAGAAAAAAATCATTTTATTTTCATTTTAGTGTTTGGAAGATGTCCAATTTGAGAATTTATATCTGCTGTCTTATTTTGCATTGGGTATACTGGAGCTATAACAGCTTACAGAAATTATTTATAATAAAAAAAAAATCACGTTATTTTTTTCTCCAATACTTGTATAGTATTTTCAATGATACTGCTTATATGGACCACAGCTGGTATAAGGGGTGTGGCTAGCATAGGGGCGAAGTCATAGATGGTGACCCGCCCATAATGAGTATCAGTACCTTTTTTCCTACAAAAAAAAAAAAGCAATGGGCAAGAGCCATATAAATGGCACAGTTGAAAATCTACATATTAATAGATAATATCTGTTTAAAGTTATACTGCTATTTATGCATTTGTACCTAAACGCATAAATTATATGTACAGCAGCTGAATTCTGCTTTGTAACAGATAACTTTAAATTCTGCCTCTGGCTTGGCCTAAACCATGGCCCACTTAAGACTGATAATTTTGGCTGTTTAGCTATTTAAAAGACCGAAATTATCCATACAAGTGACACAATTCTTTTTAAAATAATAATCCGAAGATTTAGTCTCTGGTAAAATTCAAAATGTCAATTATCCAAAAAGCCAGAGAATCATAGAATGGAGTAAAAAAATATAGATAGAAAAGAAAATCAACTCGACACTCCCAATATTAATAAAAAAAATTGGAATTAAATTTTTTTGAAGATGGAGAGTTCTCAGAGTGTAAACTCACCCAAACGAGACTGCACCAAAGTGTCATATATCTCTGAGGGTGGACAAGCTTCTCGATCATACAAATTCTCCGTAATTATTTTTTGTGTAAGTCAACCACTTACTTGTGCTACTATCACCAAAAAGTGAAAAACCAAAATATTAAGGATCTAAAAATTGTCCAAGAGTGTCAGAGTTAATTAATTCTATCTACAGTGGGGGAAATAAGTATTTGATCCCTTGCTGATTTTGTAAGTTTGCCCACTGACAAAGACATGAGCAGCCCATAATTGAAGGGTAGGTTATTGGTAACAGTGAGAGATAGCACATCACAAATTAAATCCGGAAAATCACATTGTGGATAGTATATGAATTTATTTGCATTCTGCAGAGGGAAATAAGTATTTAATCCCTCTGGCAAACAAGACCTAATACTTGGTGGCAAAACCCTTGTTGGCAAGCACAGCGGTCAGACGTCTTCTGTAGTTGATGATGAGGTTTGCACACATGTCAGGAGGAATTTTGGTCCACTCCTCTTTGCAGATCATCTCTAAATCATTAAGAGTTCTGGGCTGTCGCTTGGCAACTCGCAGCTTCAGCTCCCTCCATAAGTTTTCAATGGGATTAAGGTCTGGTGACTGGCTATGCCACTCCATGACCCTAATGTGCTTCTTCCTGAGCCACTCCTTTGTTGCCTTGGCTGTATGTTTTGGGTCATTGTCGTGCTGGAAGACCCAGCCACGACCCATTTTTAAGGCCCTGGCGGAGGGAAGGAGGTTGTCACTCAGAATTGTACGGTACATGGCCCCATCCATTCTCCTATTGATGCGGTGAAGTAGTCCTGTGCCCTTAGCAGAGAAACCCCCCCAAAACATAACATTTCCACCTCCATGCTTGACAGTGGGGACGGTGTTCTTTGGGTCATAGGCAGCATTTCTCTTCCTCCAAACACGGCGAGTTGAGTTCATGCCAAAGAGCTCAATTTTTGTCTCATCTGACCACAGCACCTTCTCCCAATCACTCTCGGCAATCATCCAGGTGTTCACTGGCAAACTTCAGACGGGCCGTCACATGTGCCTTCCGGAGGCAGGGGGACCTTGCGGGCACTGCAGGATTGCAATCCGTTATGTCGTAATGTGTTACCAATGGTTTTCGTGGTGACAGTGGTCCCAGCTGCCTTGAGATCATTGACAAGTTCCCCCCTTGTAGTTGTAGGCTGATTTCTAACCTTCCTCATGATCAAGGATACCCCACGAGGTTGAGATTTTGCGTGGAGCCCCAGATCTTTGTCGATTGACAGTCATTTTGTACTTCTTCCATTTTCTTACTATGGCACCAACAGTTGTCTCCTTCTCGCCCGCGTCTTACTGATGGTTTTGTAGCCCATTCCAGCCTTGTGCAGGTGTATGATCTTGTCCCTGACATCCTTAGACAGCTCCTTGCTCTTGGCCATTTTGTAGAGGTTAGAGTCTGACTGATTCACTGAGTCTGTGGACAGGTGTCTTTCATACAGGTGACCATTGCCGACAGCTGTCTGTCATGCAGGTAACGAGTTGATTTGGAGCATCTACCTGGTCTGTAGGGGCCAGATCTCTTACTGGTTGGTGGGGGATCAAATACTTATTTCCCTCTGCAGAATGCAAATAAATTCATATACTTTCCACAATGTGATTTTCCGGATTTAATTTGTGATGTGCTATCTCTCACTGTTACCAATAACCTACCCTTCAATTATGGGCTGCTCATGTCTTTGTCAGTGGGCAAACTTACAAAATCAGCAAGGGATCAAATACTTATTTCCCCCACTGTATAACTCCATTCAGCCTCATGCATACATATCAAAAATATAAAGCCTCTTTTAAGCCTTCAAATTTCATAATAGCAATAGGGCACTTATCGTTCCGTAGCAAGTGAGTCCCCGCTTGGATCTTTAACAAATCACTCCAACAAGATCTTCAAAGTTGTACTCCAGTGGGGCAAATATCACAGTTGCTAGATCCTTGTCTTTTCCAAATGCTTTTATGTTGTATAGGAACAATTCCAGCTCTTTAATTGTCCTAGCATTGAGGAGCTCCTGCACTCCCAATGAATCATAGAGAGTGCTTTTTAAAGAACTAAACATGCTCAGCACCACAGCTACTAACTACATATGTGCTTCTGAAATTGACTTGTAAGTCATTGAGTGGTCCTTTTACTAAGGCACGCCAGTGTTTAGCGCGTGCTAAAAATAAGCATGCGCTAAATGTTAGAGATGCCCATATATTCCTATGGGTGTCTCTAGCATTTAGCGTGAACTAATCATTAGCACACACTAAAAATGCTACCGAGCCTTTGTAAAACACCACCTAAGTTCACTTGGCAAGAGTTTAATCCGAAATGAAACCTGTCATGAATAGTCTGGGACATAAAACTTGTGAAATAAAGCTTTAATGGCACTGTCAAATCAACCACCCAAAAACGAATGAGAGACTTTTACCATTAAGTTTTATTGCCCTCAGCGTAAGCAAGGGGTCCACTTTTTTAAAGCTCCTATTTACAGCAATATGTATATCAGAACCAAACAGTATCACAATGCAAATTTTATAAAGAAAATTTAAAAAATAAAAAATATAACCCCCGCAAATACATGTTCCCACATAGCCCAAAATACACAGGGCCAGCTGAGAAGAAAAATAAAAACAAGATATATTGGAGTAGGCCCCTAAACAAGAAGGAATTACAACAAACCAAAAAAAAGAATCAAGTGTTAGAGAGAGGTTTATGATAAGAATTAAAAAACAGAATTTAGTCAACTGAATTACTCACTGCCATGGGAGTCACAGCCTCATACTTTTCAAGCCTGCCCAGAAGTTTCCAGTTTCATTTTTAATTGACAATACCATCTATTAGAAGACTAAGGGCCCTATTTACTAAGGTGCACGCACTAGTGTTTTTAGTGTGCGCTAAACGCTGGAGACACCCATATATTCCTATGGGCATCTCTAGCATTAGTGCACGCTAATTTTTAGCACGCACTAAAAATGCTAGCGCAGCTTAGTAAACAGGACCCTAAGTGGTTTAAAAGTTATAAATAAAAGAACTCACCCCTCTTGTAAAACTGTGCATGCTGCAGATCTACATATGTAAATAGTGGATTTCTAAAACAGATATTTATATCCACTGTTCATTTACATGTGTAAATATCATTATTTATATAGGGGCACTTTCACTAAGCTGTGGTAAAAGTGGCCTTAGCCTGCCCTTAGATGGGGTTTTTTTTGCCACTACTGCACGGCCATTTAAGAAATTTACCGTGTGAGCACTTACTGCCATCCATTTTGTAGGCAGTAAGGGCCGATGCACATCCGTCAACTAACAGCTAGCTCATGGTAATGTAGCTGTGCTGATTAGTGCAAGAACGTCCATACTCTGCAAACTGAAGCACCCCCTCAAAAATATTTACAACATTTTTAGCACGCAGTTATCATGCACACATTTGGAAATTACCACAGGACACTTGAGTGCAACCTGCAGGATGCCTGTACCACGTCCCACGGTGCCATTTAAAGCTGTGTTAGGTGTGCGTTAGTACCTAACGCAGCTTAGTAAAAAAAAAAGTGTCATAGTGAAAACTGTGCAAGCCTCCTAAAATGAACTGTAGGCTTAACATTTAGGACAATTTGCAGCTGAAAATTTAGGAATCTAAATTCAGCTGAAAATCTCCCTAAATTTAGAAACTTACGGACCCTATTTCTAAGCTGCGGTAAGAACTAACTTTGCATGCCACAGGTTAAATCCACTACCTAAGGGAACGCAAAACCCCTCCGGGAAAAACTACACTGGCTACCAATCAATGAATGTATTGCTTTCAAGATTTGTACCTTTGTTCACAAAATAATACATGGTCTAGCTCCAGCTATATGTCTGAACTAATCACTTACCAATTAGAAACACAATTGAATCAGCCAGAACGTACTTAACTCTTCACTTCCCAAGTTGTAAAAGCTTGAAGTATAAATCAACATACAAGTCAAGTTTCTCTTACATATGCACACAGCTCTGGA
Organism: Microcaecilia unicolor; assembly: GCF_901765095.1. Lineage (NCBI taxonomy): Eukaryota > Metazoa > Chordata > Amphibia > Gymnophiona > Siphonopidae > Microcaecilia > Microcaecilia unicolor. The sequence continues at coordinate 84,795,293 of NC_044036.1, forward strand.
ATTGTCTACCAAAACGCCTGAAATCTATGAATAATCATCTAGAATTAAAAAAAAAAAAACTAAAAATTCACCCTGTTCAAGAAGGCATAACCCCATAGTATCTGACAAATACAGAATAATGAAATATGGCATTTTAATCAGAAAACGGACGGTTTTCAACCCCGACGCATGATCACACCCTAACATTTTGTCTGAATCATCCCAACCTATTTACTGATACTTCTTTACTGTATTTGTCACTGTAATAGTAGCCCTATTCTGTATTTGTTCACACCGGAGTCTGTAACCACCTCTCCGGAACTATGTAAACCACTTTGAGCCTACTAATAAGTGGGAAAAGGTGGGATACAAATGTAACAAATAAATAAATACAATAAACACTCAGGCACATAGGAGCCAACTTTTCAAAATGATTGGGGTGCTGAATTTTTTTTTTTTTTTTTTTTTTTTTTTACAGGTGATGCATTCCCCCCTCCCCCTCACCTCCCTTCCTCTCCCCCCCTTCCCCCCTTCCCCTGCCCACCCCCTCCCCCCTCCCATGCCCCTCCGTCCCCCTCCCTCTCCCCCTCTCTTGTCCCCCCTACACCTCCCTCCGAGTTCCAGGCCCCCCTCCCTCCCTCCCAGTTCCAGTCCCTCCCAGTTCCAGGCCCCCCCTCCCTCCCTCCCTTCCAGGCCCTCCCCTCTCTCTCTTTCTCTCTCTCTCCCAAGTTCCAGGGTCCTCCCCCCCTCCCTCTGAGGCGTTTCAGAGGTGAGGCCTAATTTATCTGTATAAACAGAAAAATAATTATATCCATTTAGGTGGGAGCACAAAAGGTAGTCCTGATGACAATTTATCTGTTTAAATTTAGGACACGTATTCAACAGTCTTATCTAAATTATTAGGCCTGCTTTCAGGCATGTAGATAGCAATATTGACTTTCCACAGCTGCCAGAAACAAATGGCTCAGTTGACAAGATCTATTTTGGTAACTCAAGATCCAGAAGACTTTCATTTTCACTATTTCTTATAGTTAATATATTAGTATGGGGAAATTCAGCTACATACAAAATATTTCTCTTACATGTGCATTCCCAATAATAGTACATCTGGATTTCTCAGTCCACTGCTCTGAGCCAAGAATAAAAAGGCCTTTTCTAAATCCAATTACGACTGGACAGAGCAAGAAAAATGTAGCCATTTTTGTCCATGAAAAAAAAAGGCAAGGTCTTGTAAAACTCAAAGATAACATGAAGCTTTATTTTTTTCTCAAGCTGAACTATGGAACAACCTCTGAGAAAAGTGTGGATCTACAAGTTGCACCATGGATCTAAAAGTATCACCTACGTGTGTGGCTTTAGAGTAAAGTGTAAGGATCAATAATGAAAAAAGCAGCACAGTGTATCTCAGCAAAATAAGCATATTTTCTATGTAAAGTTATTCACTGTCAAGGTAACTTCTCTCAGACCAGAATTTTCAAACATTTGAAATCATTTATGCACCAATTATATTTGCTAAATAGCTTTTAAGAAACTGTTACAAAACTCCCCAGACAAAAGGGAATTTAATCTTTAAATCCCACCGCTGAGCAATAGTTGAGACTTTTGCTTTCTATGAATACTGAATTACCTGCAGTACTAGCTGGGCCTACGTTTTCAAAAGGAAACGCCACAGGATTTCAGAACTGCGGTCTTGTATCATTTTCCATGACCCAAGCTGAAACATGTTATCTGCAAATAAACAGGGTGTGCACACTGCCATTGTAACATTTCCACATTTCCTCATTTCTTACTGCAATGTTGCTAAGACTGATTAAAGAGAGCTTGTGGATCAGAAGATTTTCAAAATCACTTTGCATGTATTGTCTAGGTAGCTAAACAGTTGTTTATATCTGAACATATCAAGCTAGACTACATTATAAAAACATTCAGCAAATGTGTTACGTGGGTCACGTGACACCATGAACAGGGGAAGACACTGAACAGTATTTCTACTTCACTCCCACCCAGGACATCCCTGCATTTGTTGGATGAACTCTCCCGAATATTCTTTTGACTGTTTAACATCAGCAACCAGTGCAGAGTGAGAAACCGAAGTCTGTGAAACAGCTATGGTGTCCAAATCACTGTGAAAAGGATGAGATCGGATCTGACCGCACGAGGACACAATGGAGGAGCCTCCTAGCCCTGCGGGTACGTCGCCAAGCTCGGTTTGGGTCTCAGAAATGACAGCAGAAGTGGCAATGTGTATGGAGGCGCTCCTCGACAAGCATTAACACCTCTGGAGGACTACTACTACTACTACTATTTAGCATTTCTATAGCGCTACAAGGCATACGCAGCGCTGCACAAACATAGAAGAAAGACAGTCCCTGCTCAAAGAGCTTTACAATCTAATAGAGGACTAACTTAGTAAGATGCACAATACTCTGGAGGAGCTCAGCAGGGACATGGTAAAGTTTTAATAATTTCACAAAAGCACTCTTAGCTGTTGCCACAACCTGGTGGTCCATTCTAAATTTAGAATATATAGTAACAAAACTTTGAAACTTCTGAACAGTAGGTCCAATCATCAAAGCTCCAACCTAATCTAAGCTCCCATTGAAGCTAAACACCTGACGGCAATACTCAAAACCCTTATAAATTTAGCAGCAGCTACCAAACATATTTGTGCCCTATAAGTGAATTTTCAGCATAACTATGGGGCGCATTCTATAACATGATGCCTCCTTTTAGACGTTCTAGTGATGGGAGGGGGGGAGCTATTCTATAATAGCATCTGGACAACCTGATTCCTATATAGAATACTAGCATAAACCTACCCATTTACACCAGGTCAATGGCAGGCATAAGTGGGTGTGCCTAAGTGCACCATTCTGTGTTCATGTTTATTAATGATTTGATGAATCCTCAAATCCTGGGAATCCCATATCTAAGTGGTTACAGAATTTCACAAATATATAAAAAGAAAAGACAGAATGTCATTGTGTGACAAAACAGATCCCAGGTACACCAGAAAACAGACACACCCAAAACTAAATTCAGAAAGCTACAGAGGAAATCAGAGGCGATTAAAACTTAAATAAAAACTGTAACTAACTGTTGTTGCAGTAAAGTTCACCAAAACTAACACATATTAAAAGTCACAGCAAAAAGATTGGTCTTGAGCTTTTTCTTAAAGGATTGAAAGGATAGCTCGGCTCACAAGCCCAGATGTAAATTATTCCAGAAGCAAAGGGATAGGAAGAAAAAGGCAAAAGATCTCTTAGATTCCCAACAAGCCCGAGATGGAGAAGAAAGAACAAGTCTATGATCAATGAGAAATCGTCAACAGCCGACAGCTGCTCAAAAGCGCATGGTTCGGGATAAGGTATCTTTCAAAGATATCACCAAAACAGGGAAGATAGGGTATCCTGATAGTGAGGTTGCAAAAGAAACTGTAGTACATCAGGTGTACTTAAAAAAAAAATAAAAATCAGACAAAAGATTGCATATTAATATTGTCAAGTTCTGAGCATGATATAAATAGGAACAACAAACATAGTTTGAAACATCTATATGTGAATGCCAGGAGCCTAAGAAATAAGATGGGAGAGTTAGAATATATTGCACTAAATGAAAAATTAGATATAATAGGCATCTCTGAGACGTGGTGGAAGGAGGATAACCAGTGGGACACTGTCATACCGGGGTACAAATTATATCGTAGTGATAGGGTGGATCGAATTGGTGGAGGGGTAGCACTGTATATTAACGAGAGCCTTGAATCAAATAGATTGAAAATTCTGCAGGAAACAAAACACTTCTTGGAATCACTATGGATTGAAATTCCACGTGTAAAGGGGAAAAGGATAGTGATAGGAGTGTACTATCGTCCGCCTGGCCAGGATGAACAGACAGATGCAGAAATGTTAAAGGAAATTAGGGACGCAAACAAACTGGGCAACACAATAATAATGGGTGATTTCAATTACCCCAACATTGACTGGGTAAATGTAACATCGGGGCACGCTAGGGAGGTAAAATTCCTTGATGAAATCAAGAACTGCTTTATGGAGCAGCTGGTACAGGAGCTGACGAGAGAAGGAAAAATTCTAGACCTAGTACTTAGTGGAGCGCATGATCTGGTGAGGAAGGTAATGGTACCGGGGCTGCTTGATAACAGTGATCATAATATGATCAGATTTGATATTAGCTTTGAAGTAAGTATACATAGGAAATTAAATACGTTAGCGTTTAACTTTTAAAAAGGAGACTATGATAAAATGAGAAGAATGGTGAAAAAAAAACTTACAAGAGCGGCTGCGAGGGTCAAAAATTTACATCAGGCGTGAATGCTGTTCAAAAACACCATCCTAGAAGGCCCAGCCAAATATATTCCGCGTATTAAAAAAGGAGGACAGAAGACCCAACGACAGCTTGGCATGGTTAAAAAGTGAGTGAAGGAAGCAATTAGAGCTAAAAGAAAATCCTTCAGAAAATGGAAGGAACCGACTGAAAATAATAAGAAACAGCATAAGGAATGTCAAGTCAAAGCGCTGATAAGGAAGGCTAAGAGGGACTTTGAAAAAAAGATTGCGTTGGAGACCAAAACACATAATAAAAATTTGTTTAGGTATATTAAACAAATACTTGTTTGCCAGGAAGCTGGCAAAAGAATCGGTTGGATCGCTAGAGTGACTGAGGAATAAAAGGGGCGATCAGGGAAGACAAAGCCGTAGCGGAGAGATTAAATTAATTCTTTGCTTCCGTCTTCACAGAGGAAGATTTGGGTGGGATACCGGTGCCGGAAATGGTATTCGAAGAGTCGGAGAAACTTAATGAATTCTCTGTAAACCTGAGGACGTACTGGGGGCAGTTCTACAAACTGAAGAGTAGCAAATCTCCTGGACCGGATGGTATTCATCCCAGAGTACTGATAGCTGCGCAAGTTCATTTTTCAGTTCTATTGTTAGTAACATGTAATTTATCCTTAAAATCGAGCATGGTATCAGAAGACTGGAGGGTGGCCAATGTAACGCCGATTTTTAAAAAAGGTTTCCAGAGGAGATCCAGGAAATTACAGACCGGTGAGTCTGACGTCGGTGCAGGGCCAAAATGGTAGAGACTATTATAAAGAACAAAATTACAGAGTATATTCAAAAGCATGGATTAATGAGACAAGTCAACATGGATTTAGTGAAGGGAAATTTTGCCTCACCAATCTACTACATTTCTTTGAAGGGGTGAACAAATGTGGGTAAAGGTGAGCCAGTTGATATTGTGTATCTGGATTTTCAGAAGGCGTTTGACAAACTACCTCATGGAAGACTTCAGAGGAAATTGGAGAGTCATGGGATAGGAGGTAGTGGTCTATTGTGGATTAAAAACAGAGAGTAGGGTTAAATGGTCAGTATTCTCAATGGAGAAGGGTAGTTAGTGGGGTTCCCAGGGTGTCTGTGCTGGACCGCTGCTTTTTAACATATTTATAAATGACCTAGAGATGGGGAATAACTATGAGGTAATTAAATTTGCTGATGATACAAAGTTATTCAAAGTTGTTAAAATCGCGGGAGGATGTGAACAATTACCTTACGAGACTGGGAGACTGGTCATCTAAATGGCAGATGACTGTAATGTGAGCAAGTGCAAAAGTGGATGCATGTGGAAAAGAGGAACCCAAATTATAGCTATGTAATACAAGGTTCCACGATAGGAGTCACAGACCAAGAAAGGGATCTAGGTGTCATCGTTGATGATACGTTGTGCTGCTGCAGCTAAGAAAGCAAATAGAATGTTAGGTATTATTAGGAAAGGAATGGAAAACAAAAATGAGGATAGTGTGTTCAATTCTGGTCGCTGCATCTCAAAAAAGATAAAGTGGAATTAGAAAAGGTACAGAGAAGGGCGAAGAAAATGATAAAGGGGATGGGACGACTTCCCTATGAGGAAAGGCTAAAGCGGCTAGGGCTCTTCAGCTTGGAGAAAAGGCAGCTGAGGGGAGATAGAGGTCTATAAAATAATGAGTGGAGTTGAACAGGTAGATGTGAAGTGTCTGTTTATGCTTTACAAAAATACTAGGACTAGGGGGCATGCGATGAAGCTACAATGTAGTAAATTTAAAACAAATCTGAGAAAATGTTTCTTCACTCAACATGTAATTAAACTCTGGAATTCGTTGCCAGAAAATGTGGTAAAGGCGGTTAGTTTAGCGGAGTTTTAAAAAGGTTTGGATGGCTTCCTAAAGAAAAAGTCCATAGACCATTATTAAATGGACTTTGTGAAAATCCACTATTTCTAGGATAAGAAGTAGAGAATGTTTTGTACTTTTTTGGATCTTGCCAGGTATTTTGTGACCTGGATTGGCCACTGTTGGAAACAGGATGCTGGGCTTGATGGACCTTTGGTCTTTCCCAGTATGGCAATACTTATGTACTTATGTAGATGTGAAGGGGAATAAGGAATTGTAAAATGAGATAAGTGTTCTGGAATACCATCATGTAAGGCCTTCAATGTTTGAAATAGAATCTTGAACTGAATGCAGGCCCGAATGGGAAGCCAATGCAATTTCAAGAAAAGTGGAGTAACAGAGTCCTGGCACCTTGCTCTACACAAAAAGCGAGCAGCCGTGTTTTGCAAGGATTGCAACCATTTTAGACTAGAATGAGGGAGCCCTGCATATGCGATATTACAGTAATCTAGCTGGGTGGTGACAAAGCATGATAAACAGTACACACAGACTCCACATCCAAATGATGGCAAACGGAAGAAAGTTGACACAAGCTACAAAACCCTGAACGGAGAGCTGATGAGCAAATATTAAGTGAGAGTCTAAAATAACCCCAAGATATTGGAACGAGTTCTACTGGAGTGACCAATACACCTGAACAAATTAGAGAACTGGAAGGTACCAGAGAGCAACCGGTAATCCAACAAGATCTTTAAACCGTCCAAAGATATCCACCATTTTCATGTGGCCAAAATGGCCACTAAACTGGCTTTAAAATTGGCAGATAGCCAGTTATATCAGGCAATATATAACAGCAATCTGCTAGCCGTAACCGAGGATATTCAGCATGGAATAGCCAGTTATAGCGCTATTTAAACCAGTCAGCAGCTGTTCTGGCCAGTGTAAACAACTCCCCTCTTCATGCTTATACTTGCTGAAAATTCCTCCTATCACCCCGAAACCCCGGCACAACTGGTACAGGGCGGTGGTCCGAGTATTTCACCCAACTATGCAGCCAGCAAAAAGGCTCCTAAATGAAATTGCGTGCATCTCTTACTCACATACAGCCCAGCAGCCATACAAAATTCTGCAACAAACTTAACTATACCTATGTTGGAGTGGAGGAGTGGCCTAGTGGTTAGGGTGGTGGACTTTGGTCCTGAGGAACTGAGTTCAATTCCCACTTCAGGCAGTCCTTGTGACTCTGGGGCAAGTCACTTAACTCTCCATTGCCCCATGTAAGCCACATTGAGCCTGCCGTGAGTGGGAAAGCGCAGGGTACAAATGTACAAAAAAATATACATAATGATTTAAATGTCACTCCCAGCATTTAAAAAAAATGCCTGACTAAAAGATCTAAATATTGACCTGTTTCAGTTTTAATACAGCAGGCATTGTCTAATGATAGTGCAAGATTAGGATGGATTTAGGCCAACTTTATTTTAGCTCATTAAAACACTTACTTCCCTAAGACCCTAAATTAAAATAATTTTCCCTAGTACTGAGAGATAATTCACAGATTTTTTTAAAAGTCCTGCAGGTCATCAGTGTAATAAATGATACTGAGTCCTAAAACTGCTCAAATCTCAGTAAATAAACATAAATAGGACAGAACTGAATAGTGTAGCATTCCACGGTGTAATAGTAATTGTTTAATAAGACACACTGAGACCCATCCACTGAAAATGGTCTAAACCATTTCAAACTAGACCACCTAGACTGGTATCACCAATTTTCTTAAGTAAAATTTTCTTTATTATATATTGCCTGCATTCATCCCATTTTTCCATAGCTCATCATATTTGTCACACAGTGACAATAAAGTCAATCTAGCATTGTGGCATAAGCAGAAGCCCATATTTTAAAGAACCAAGCACTGTCTGGGAGAACTAATCAGCTACTCTCAGTACCACACTGAACCCTACTGGCAGGAGGCAAAAACTGCCCCATCAATTAAGCGCTCTCTATCAAAGTCAGTCAAACAAGGACAATCATCTAATATCCACTCCCTTTTTTATGCAAATCATGTTTGCTAACAGTGAAATTAGGAGGCATAGTACAGAACCTACCTGCAAGCTAATATACAGAGGTAGAACATTTTAAGATTTTATTCCCCGTCCCACCTCCCCCAAGACAGTCTCTTCACATCACTTTATATCAGACACAAAAACAAGACAGTTGGTATCAAGTTGTTCCTTCTCATACACCAAGCTTCAACCCAAATGAAGCAGTGATCAGTCCCAATTGGTACCTACATTTCCTCCAAAATCCGAGAGATAACAAGCATTGTCCCCACACCCAACTCAAAAAGAACACTTTTAATTTCCCTGTCCATCCTACCCCACACATACACCAACTCCTTCCCTCACTGACTCTCCACTTCCAGACCTAACCAGCCAACTGCTCTACTATCCCTCAGACCTTCCCAACCACATCTCCAGACCTAGACCATCTCCCCCTACACTCACACTTCCATTCCAAATAATTATCTCTTTCAGGGAACTGTTGTAGGTAAGGGTCCCAAACCATCAAGAATTCTTTCCTTCACTTAGGACAATGTCCTATCCCCAGGCCCTCCAAGGACATTAGTGTAATGGAATAAATTCCTCCAATTGCCAACAGCAAAATAACTCACGGCTTTTCCGGTACAATAACACACATTTCTTTCCAACGCAACAAGTGCCAGTGGCCTTAGCCTTGCACGTCACGCTGTGATAACATCATCTAATAAAACAACTTCAGAGTGACACTTCATTGTCTGCCCTACAAGGTTTTCCACAAAAGAAAATGCTATTTTACCTCAAAAGTGTTTAATCCAGTCACACTCCCAGTGCATATCTCCTAAGTTACCCAGAAACTGGCCATGGTGCCCTCTAATGGTTGGACATATCGTTTGAATGTGGTATAAATAATCAGGAGCAAGACAGGCCGTAATCAAAAGTTTATACTGCAGCTCACACAACTGGGGATTCTCATTCAGAGTGGTAATACTGATAATAATCCACAGCAGATCCCCCCCCCCCCCTCAACCAAGGAATTCTCATTCAGAGTGGGAATACTGATAATCCACCGCGGCTCCTCCCCCCTCAGCCTATAAATGCCATTCTAATTCTTTGTTCCATCTAATGGCCCTATCTACATGCCTTGGGCCTGGATCCAAAGCCTGCAGGGATTTTTGAAGTGTTTACACTGTGATCCTCTCTACATCAGAGGTTGGCACCACCAGTCCTCAAGTGACCCAAGCTGGACAGATTTCAAGATATCTAAAATATGCATGAGACATATTTGCATAAACTGGAGACTAGAAAGACTCAAGAGTAACAGGCAGGTTGAGGTCCTACAGATCAGCTCACTAACAGAGATGTCCCCAGACCCGCAGATGGTCAGTGTAGTCTTCTGCCTGCAGCAATAGACTTCCCTTTGGGGTTGAGGCCTTTGGTTCTGGCAATTGTCAGGTCTTAGCTGCACAAGGTCCAGGACCCAGGAAGAAGTACTGAGGAACCCTGGATGAGAAAAGTAGGGAGCATGAGTCAGTGACACTCACCAAGGATTAGTCGTGAGGCTAGAATCCAGCAGGAACAAGGAAACTTCCACAGGATAGGATTTGAATAGGATTTGGATGTGAAGAACAAAGAAAGCAATAAAGAGTACAAATATGAGGCAACACTGAAGACATGCAAAGCAAGCTTGGTCAAAGAGGCTTATCCAGTACACGATTTATATACAGATCCAGCAGGAAGAAGATGGCCTATGAGAGGAATTGTCAGGCATAGAGCAAATTAAAGCAGGACAGTCAGCCTGGTGGAACCTCCTCATATGCCATCCTAGATCCACTTCAATCAGGTTTTTTGCCCTCTACACTCGACAGAAACAGCACTCTCTAAAAGTCTGCAACAGCCTGCTCCTTGCCAAATCCAGAGGCCACTATTCTATCCTCATCCTCCTCGATCTATCCGCTGCGTTCGACACTGTCAATCATGATTTACTTCTTGCCACACTGTCCTCTTTTGGGTTCCAAGGCTCTGTCCTTCCTGGTTCTCCTCTGATGCTCTCCACACCGCACCTTCAGAGTACACTCTCATGGATCTCCTCCACTCCCATCCCACTATCTGTTGGAGTTCCCCAGGGATCTGTCCTTGGACCCCTTCTCTTCTCAATCTACACCTCTCCCTAGGCTCACTGATCTCATCTCATGATTTTCAGTATCATCTTTATGCTGATGACACCCAGCTATATCTCTCCACACCAGACGTCACCGCAGAGACACAGGCCAAGGTTCGGCCTGCTTATCCGACATTGGCTGCCTGGATGTCCAACCGCCACCTGAAGCTGAACATGTCCAAAACCGAGCTCCTCGTCTTTCCACCCAAACCCACCTCTCCTCTTCCTCCACTCTCTATCTCAGTTGATAACACCCTCATCCACCCCATCCCATCTGCCTGCAACCTCGGAGTCATCTTCGATTCCTCCCTCTCCTTCTCTGCGCATATCCAACAGACTGCCAAGACCTGTCGCTTCTTCCTCTTCAACATCAGCAAAATTCGCCCTTTCCTATCTGAGCACACCACACGAACTCTCGTCCACGCTCTCATTACCTCTCGCCTTGACTACTGCAACTTACTCCTCACCGGCCTCCCACTTAGCCATCTATCCCCCCTTCAATCCATTCAGAACGCTGCTGCACGTCTTATATTCCGCCAGAACCAATATACTCATATCACCCCTCTCCTCAAGTCACTTCACTGGCTTCCGATCAGATACCGCATACAATTCAAGATTCTCCTCCTTACCTACAAATGCACCCGGGTTCTGCGGCTCCTCACTATCTCTCTACCCTCATCTCCTCCTATGTTCCTGCCCGTAACCCTCCGCTCACAGGACAAATCCCTCCTTTCAGTTCCCTTCTCCACCACTGCCAACTCCAGGCTCCGCTCATTCTGCCTTGCTTCACCCTATGCTTGGAACAATCTTCCTCAACCCCTACGCCAAGCCCCCTCCCTACCCATCTCAAATCTCTGCTTAAAACTCACCTCTTCAATGCTGCTTTCGGCACCTAACCTTTCGTGAAATATAGTATGCCCTACCAGACGGACTCTACACTTTTTTTTTTTATTAATGCTTTTACAATACATTTACAAGTCATACATAAACTTGCGTTGGTAATGCGGACCAGAATACTTACAAAAACATAAGTTCTTTAACCAGAAGAAATTATAGCACTTTGTCCTCTTTAGACCACAATATTGGGAGAGCACATGAAGGAAATATAAATAGGAGAAGTTAAGGCAAAAACAAAATCGAATTATATTAGCTTAGCAGACATCTAACCAACTAATATCATCAAACTAAGTCTACCCATTAGCCAATTTTTTTATTTTAACAAATTCACTAAGATGTTCTGGTTGAAAAAACACACTATTTTATCCCTAGGAATTTAACCACACATTTGCAGGGGTAATTAAGATAGAAAGATGCTCCCAGAGCTATGGTTTCAGCCCTCAGATGACAGAAAAGCTTTCCTTCTCTCCTGGGTTAATTTGGTCACGTCTGGGAACATCCATATTTTTTTCCCTAGGAAAAGTGAATTTGGATTTCTAAAGTAAAGGCGTTTAACTGCCTCCAGATCTTGTTCAAATACAAAGTTCACTAATAGTGTTAGTCTTTCAGAGTCTTCAGACATAGAAGTTTCTAGAAAATCAGTTAGCAGACGGACCCTACACTTGTCTTTAGATTGTTTAGATTGTCTTTAGATTGTATACCTGTCTTTTAGATTGTAAGCTCCTTGAGGCAGGGACTGTCCTTCCATGTTAAATTGCTTACAGCACTGCGTAACCTAGTAGCGCTTAGAAATGTTAAATAGTAGTAGTAGTAGTAGTAGATCTACACCTGGTGGGCTGAAGGTCAGCGGTTCATCCAGGCATATCTGAGCCCCCTGCAGACTGCCAGCAGAATCTCATACAGTGCATGGCAATGGCATCTCTTCTATATTCAGTGTGGATACCTTGAAAACCCAACCTATTTGCTGCGCTTGATTACCTAAGTTGCCTATCCCTGCCCCTATATTTTTACCTGAAAACATTCAAAATACAGGTAAAATAATTTTGATACTAACTCCTTCTCCTTTCCCAGGGTTCATAAATATAATACTGCAACCCCAGCTTATGAATACAAGCTCTAGAATATCAGACACTCTCTGGTTTAATCTAAAACCAGCTTTAGATACTATCACAAAAACATACTCTCTTTTCTCTCTCTCTCTATATTTATGACTACCACACAGGGCCGAGACAAAGCTGGAGAAAAACTCCGGATAAAACGAAAAATTCTAAAGTAAAACTTATCGCCTATTAACGTTAAATCTGGTAATAGTTGTACAGGATGAACAGATTCGTTTTGAGATCTGAGTTTCACTAGTCTAGTTTCTTTTTCATATCCTTCACCCACCCTCCCCCCACTATACTCTTCGCCACTCCCACCTCTGAACTTCCCTTAGAAGCCAAATATATCATTGATATACAGTTTAGGTATCACATCACAACTTATCATGTGCTAAACATCAAGTTTTTATACAATGCATGCTGGGTGCAGTTTTCTTTTGGGTGCCTGAAGTTTAATATTTCAGCAGACGAGTGGTGAGAGGTGTTAATAAGCAAGTAGCAGAAGCCATAAACACACCAAGGTATACTTTATTTTCCACCAAACAAAAAACTAACACACCAAACTAAAGTTTCCAAAGGTCACATACTAAGTGCACTGAAAACAAATAACCCTGATGAGTATGCTCTTTCTTCTGGATATCTACACAGGAACCAGGGCTTTTTTTGAGGGGGTACTTGGGATACTGAGTACCGGCACCTTTTCCACTGTCTGCTAAAATTAACCCATGAACCCCGTGATAAGAGCTCAGGCTCTACACACCAATTCTGTCTTGTCATAGATTCTGTGACTGGTTGCAGGGGGCCTGGCTATTATGGGGTGGATCCCTCAGTGATCACACCACCCCTGAAGGGTGGCCTAGCATTTGAGTACCGGCACCTTTTTTGCTAGAAAAAACACACTGACAGGAACAGCAAGGAAACAGACTGTTGGAAGCCCTGAACAACCCGTAGTAAAGACACACAAGGCAGAAGTGTAAACTTTATTACAGTTCTCAATTCGTATCAATTCATGATATACCACACAGCTAAAGATGAACAGAAAAAAAGCAGTAAAGCAAGACTGTTACTTAAAGCAGTGGTTCAACCCAGTCCTCAACATACCCCACAAATCGGGTTTTCAATATAAGTATATAAGTGCATAAGCACAGTCATACTGGGACAGACCAAAGTCCATCAAACCTAGCATTCTGTTTCCAACAGTGGCCAATCCAGGTCACAAGTACCTGGCAAGATCCCAGAACAGATTTTATGCTGCTTATCCTAGAAATAAAAACAAAAAATGTAGTAGGGAATATTCTCAGAGTAGCTCTATAATCTTATCAAATTACATGAGGTAGAGTCTCATATGGCAAACACGGCTACTTTCACTTCACTCCCTCGGTGAATCTGTGCTCGTGTGCATTTTTAAATCATTGACTCTTCCCCCAACCTATCTATGTGCAATAAGTCCCAAGGTTCAAAGGCAGCCCCTGGATCTGACAGCAGTGATATGACATGGATTGATGGGGTCCCTACAGCTTGAAATATAGTTAAATAACGTGATGTCACCTATACCTGCCAGATCCTGAGTGTCGCTTCAGGTGTATCCATCGTGGGAGATGTCAGACAGAAGCCCGATGATTGCCTGTTGGTTTCCAGAACACTTCTGCGAAATATCGGGAATTTCAACTGTGAGAAGCCAAATAAATCCCTTTGGAAACTAATGGCTGGCAATCGACAGTTTAGGTAAGGCCCTTTCTGAGGGAAACAAACTTTTTGCCACTGAAGTCACTAATGTTTCCTAGTACTGTTTCATTACACGCCAACAGAAACCATTGATTGTAAGATAAAGGAGCAGGTAAAAAAAAAAAAAGGAGTCGGTACAACGATACTGGTGTGTACTGGCATACAAAAGGCCCTGGTTTTACCATAGCATTAAACATTAGTGTGGACCCACACTAACATCTAATGTGTTGTTAATACAACCAGTGTGGTTAAACCCACACTACCTACATAACGCAGGAATGGGCATGACCAGAGCGGTGCAGAGGAGCAGTCTGCTGTTGACATTTACCATGCAGATCACTACCACTAGTCCTATCCCATCCCCCACTCTGATGAAAATTGCCTCCCCTCCAAGAGCTCACCTTAACCCCCAGGTCCTACCCCTGAGTATCCACTGTGGTCCAGTAGGGCCCTGGTGGGAGAGGTCCCCCTGTGCTCTCACTCAGGACTGCACCTGGATCCCAGAATTTAGGCATTTGAGGGATGACTGGGGAAGAATGGGGACTCAGTGACTAGGGAAGAAGATAAGCCAAATACTGGATAGAAGGACAAGAATTTGGTGCCCAAGCGATGTTATATGGATGAAGGAGATTTCATGAACTTGGCTGTTGGATAGGGGTGGGGGGTAGAGCAGGGGCTCAGTGACTGCACTGGAAATACAGAGAGTGTAGACTCATTATTGGGAGGAACAGCCGTACTGGCAGAGAGGGGAAAGATGAGCTGGGAAAGACAGTATAGAATATAGAAAGGAAATACGAGAACTACTGCTAGAGATGGTGGCAGCCACTTTGACACTGGAGCCACTAGGGGTAGGAATAAGTGGGGTTCATTCCTGTCCCAATCACCTGGGGGGGGGCAACTTAGGTTGGAGAAGATCAGATCTGTCAGTAAGGGGGCTTATCTCTTATCTTGTTGGGGAGGTCAGGAGGAGTAATCAGCTCAGAAAGGAGAAAAATGGAAGGTACAGGCCAGTACCCGGAAGCTATACAGGGACCAGCCAACATTCAATGCCAGCATTCGCATAGCTAAGTGGGCATAATTAGGACTGTTTTTTTATATGGTCCTATCTGCCCACTTAGTTACGTGGGCAGTGGCACTGAATATTGCTGGCTTCTCCTCAACTGCATCCCTGTAACAACCCTCCTCTGCCTGGTTTCAAGATGGCCAGTTAGGGCTAATATTTAGTTGTACTTCTCAGTTAAGTGCTACTGAATATCAGCAGCTAGCACACTGAGCTTAAAATACTGACCCCATACAGTTTACACAGTTTTCAGTGAATGAACTGTGACATTATTGTGCCTATCTGTATTCAGGCCTGCTGACCATTAGCAGGTCTCATCTAACTGTATTAATGTAGATTAGGTGAGGGTAAACAGAGCCCTGGAGGATTGTAGGATCTCAGTATACATTTGATGCCCCATGGGCTGTTATGAAAAAAAAAAAAATCCTCTAGGTCAGTATTTTCCTTTATCTGTCCTGTGTTGATATAACTGCCGGCTATCATGTGTGTCTAGACCATTAAAAATCAAAATATGTTTTTGAAAGATAATAAACCATAATTGCTATAGGAAGGTGCTCATCCTTCAAAGCCACAGACTTACAAAGTTACGTGTAGAAGTTTGAAACTAGAATCAAAATCAACAAAACTATGTTTATCAGTGCGAAAAACACCAGAGCTATAAATTCATTTCTAAGTTGCCAACTCTTATTTGACTTTGTCCTGCCAAGAAGCATTTACTTGCCAACAGAATAAGCACAGTGTCCAGAAATGACTCAGTTCCAACAACAGCATCTTTCTCCCTCCTTTTACCAAGCAGCCAATTCCACTTCACTCAAGAGTAAGAAAAAGGTGAGGCTATGTTTAAAGGAAGAAAGTGTTATCTTTTTCCAAAACACATATCTACTTAAGAACTTGCAATCAGCCTGAATCAGCCTGAACAAGCAAAAGCACAATCACAGCAAATCCTGCTTTACTTATTTGCAGCAGTATGAGCGTGGCTACACCATACTAACAATTATTTCTTCCATATTTCTTTTTTTGCAGGAAAATATAAAATATTGTAGTTAACAAACTAATGTTGTTACATTTGAACCCCCGCGCTTTCCCACTCATGGCAGGCTCAATGCGGTTTACATGGGGCAATGGAGGGTTAAGTGACTTGCCCAGAGTCACATTCCAGGATCTAAGATCTACTGTTGTTATGGACAGAATAACATTTATTTGTATAGCAGCATCCAAAATAAACACCTCTCCTATGTCTGCACACAGAGAAAAATACTGCTCAATTTCACAGTCAAATATAGAATCAATCCAAAACGATTCCGTGGTGTTCTACACCTGTATGCTTTGGCAAAAGAGAATAAAGTATTTTTTTTTAATGAAACTGTTAAATTCAGAGATTAGAATACATCCAGAACTAGAACGGATTACAAACAGTCCAAACTTACACATAACCACGGTGCATGAAAGTTGAAAAAAAAAAAAGTTAAGTACAACCACATCATCTCTGAAACAAACAAAACACTGAAACTTTCATTTCATAAAAGCATTTCAAGATAAAAGGAAACAACTAAGTAAAACCAACCGCCACCAAACACAGAGGAAAGGAGGGGGGAAAAAACTCACCCCACTTCTTACCCTTCCACCGAGCACTCACAGCTCTCTCAGGAACCCCAATCATGCATCCCATCCTCACAAAGAACATCACTTGGAAAAGAACAAGATAAAAGCATAATCACATTTGCAATGTTGTCAAAGGACCCTCGCGTGGTTTCCTCTGCTTTGCCGTCAAATTATGTTTTTGCAGATTCAACATACTTTAAAACCTGTGAATTAAATGTACTAGGAAAGAAAAATTAATGAAACACTTTTTTTTCACTTAGGGCCTCTTTTATCAAGCTGCGCTAGCAGTTCTCATGCGGCAGTGCCAACAGAGAACATTCAACATGAATGGGCTTTGCCAGCATTACCACACTGGGAGCCACTAGCGCAGCTTTGTAAAAGAATCCCTTAGGGATCCCAAATCAAAATATCGGCATCATTTAGAAGTCTCTATAGACCATAAAAAGAGATCACATCCACATCACTTAAGTATGTTTGTTACCATTGCTATTAAGCTAACCACAAATAAAAACTCCCCGTAGCACCCAGGATGAGAGGGCCATTTCTCGAAAGAAATCAGAGTGGAGAATTCATTGAGGGATTGGGAAATTAGTCTTTAGATGTATACATAGGTGTTGGGCGATTTCAAATGTTTCTTCCTCTACAACAGGGGTCACACTAGCAAAAAGACTTTACTGTGAGAGCCAGAACCATTGCTGGACAAAGTTGCCAATGTCCAGCTCCGTGGGCAATGAAACAAAGGGAAGTCCCCCTGCAATAATGCATCAAGTCTAGCTCTTCAAGCACACTCATAGCAACATGTGTAACTAAAATGAAGCCAGAGGCCATTAACTTGCTCTCTCTGAGCTATCTCCCTCCAAAAAAAACTTTCTCCTCAATACAGTCCTATCAGCCAGTCTGAACGCCCATTACTCTGTTCTGAACTCCCATTGCCCTGTCCCCTATCTCTCTAGGCCAGCTCTCCACCCAGTCTGTTAATGCCCCCTCACATTCCACAAAATCTTGCTCTGGCGCCACCTCTCTGTGTATTTCTTTCAGCATCATGTGACTCTAGGTGAGTTTGAGCCATGCGATATCCAAATTCCTTCACGGTTTGCACAATCTTGTGAGAACAACATGGACATTTACAACTGCGTGGCTCAAATTCATTGAGAGCCATGCAGTATCAAAGCAAAACAGAACAGTTGTTCCGTAGGCAATGCCAGCAGAACGCTTTGGAAAAAAGAGTGGGGGAAGAGTGTGTTTATTGGGATGGGACGGGGACAAAGTCTGTCCATGTCCCCACCCCATCCACATGGGCTCTGTCCCTGTCCCATCCCAGCAAGCTCTGTCCTCATCTGCAGAAGCCTTGAACACTTATGATTTTATATTTAAATCTTTTTATTAAAAGTATAAAAAAGGAACACTATTCTGTACAACTGTTGTTTATAAATCACAAATTTACAACAACACTAACAACGAGCCAATATAATAACCCTCTCCCCCCACCCCACCATCCTCTACCCTTCCAACCCCAAGGAGCATCCTGTTAAAATGTCCAGCGGTACAAAACACAACCCATTCTGTATATCCTAGCAAGGGAGAATGAGAAATAAGACCTATGAAATACTGTTTATAATGTTTTAAATCTGTAGATGAATAATAAGTCATCAACATCTAGCACTCCTGTCTTCCATAGTCCTTCCCACAGTAGAAAATGTCCTCTCAGAAGACATGCTGGTTGCAGAATGCACAGGAGCCTCCATGCAATTTTTGTCAATTTTGGCCAGCACTTTTGCTTGTTTTTCCAAAAAAATCAAAACATTGTCATCTGCATTAGAGAATGCCACAGGGACAGGGACAAAGTTTGTCCCTGTCTCCATGGGCTCCGTCCCCATCCCCACAGGCTCTGTCCCTCTCCCCACCTTGTCCCTGTGAGCTGGTAGCTTGCAGTGGGTAGTAAAAATTGCTCAGCCACCCTATATATTAATTGAGAGAGGGTTGTATGGGCAGAGAAAGAAGGGTGAAGCAGGATTTCATTGCAGCTATAGTAGTAATTGTGGGATTATGCAGAAATTGCATTGAGTTGACTTCCAGGCTGGTGGGATAGGGTAATATATGAAAAGGTATATGGGTTATCACATGGATATCAGGCCACCTTGTATCATTGCAGGTTGGGCAGTTTGAATTTTATGGGATATGATGGGTGGTAGTGGAGGACTACAATGAGAGTATCTAATCTTGTTTACAAGCCAATTTGGGATGGGAATGAAGTTTTGAGTTGCAGTGGTGTTTGCTGCTGTTGTATTAATAAAGCTGCCACAACCTTATTGAGGGGTATTTGAGAACAGGTCAGTGCCTTTCTGAAAGGTTTCTACACTTAACAGCTGCTCCACGGGGGGTGGAGCAACTTGGCCCATGTTTTTATTTTGAGTTGGCACTTTTACTCATTACAACCCACTTACTTCTTGCACCAGTTGCATTTTCATAAAGGGATTTTAGAACAGGGCTGTTACATTGTTAGAACAGGCAACTGTCTTTGTGAAACAATCACGAGACTATTTTGCTCAGATCAGGTGTTGGTACTTCAATACCAGGTTTTATGGCACAATTTAGAGGTCATTTTGGGAAGTCCCAGTTGGCACAATTTAGAGGCCATTTTGTGAAGTCCTATGTTGCTACCTTAAAATGTTTTCATGGTATGATTTTGAGAACATTTTGGTGAGGTCTGAGGTTGCTTCTTCCTCAACAGGTATTCTCCGGTTGGATGACCTATTAATTACTTATTCAGTCAACAGCCAAATTCATTACAATAAAAAAAGGGGGATGGGAAGTTACATATAAAGACAGCTTACTTGCCAAACACATTACGTATGATAACAGTCAAAACTTTTAATTACTGGCTTTCTTTATGTCAGATCTTCGAGGCCTTTGATTTCTGTCAGGCTTCTTCCCTGGAAGCACTGGGTTTGTGAGCCCTTGGACCACTACCGTGGAACGGCAGTGGCAGGCAAGCAGAGATGAGGCAAGGCTGGACTGGAACCCCGGACTGGAGTTTCTGCACTGGAATACACAGGACTGGAATGCACCGGACGGGTGCGCACTGGACTGGAAACCCACTGGACTGGTACACACTGGAGTGGAGCCCACTGGACTAGAAACACGGGACCGGAACAGGAATCAGAATACAGAAATGCCCCCAGGCACCTAGGCGAAAGCAAGGCAGACAGGCAGGGAATGTCCGGGTTCCAGCAATAGGTCAGGTCTGGCCACAGGCAGAGACTATCCGGGTTCAGGCAGTAGTCGGGTCAGGCAGCAAGTATCGGGGTTCAGGCAGAAGTTGGGTCAGGCAGCAGGCAGAGAGAGTCAGATTCAGGCAATGGTCAGGTCAAGTAGCAAGACTATGGCTGGAGCTCCAGTAGCAAGGAGTACTGGCAGCGGACAGGACTAGGGCTGAAGCTCCAGAAGCAAAGGAAAACACACAAGGGAAAACCAGAAAGCTAAACACAAGAAAACTAGTGAAGCTGTACACAAGCTAACAAGAAAGCTATGCCCAAGCTAACTAGTCACAAGCTAGAAACTCACACTAAGCAAAACACAGGAGAGCTAGTAAAGCTGTACACAAGCTAACAAGCAAAGCTATGCCCAAGCTACTAGTAACAAGCTAGAACCTCACACTGAACTGGACAAGGTAGCAGTGCACAGAGCACTCTAACATACCAGGGACCTTAGACGATGGAAAGGCTGCAGTCTCTAAGTGATTAACAAAGCTCTTTAACACCTGAGGAGCAGCTGCAGCCATCAGCAAGCAACTACGGAGGCTGTCCAGGCACAAACAAGAGAGACAAGTCCGGCAGCCTGGAAGAACCGGACCGGACTGGGCTAAAGTCTGGAACGTGTAGGAACAACAAGACAAACTATGGCAGACACTGGCTCTGGCCACCAGCGGGTGAGAGGAACACAACCAAGGAGCAGGCAGAGCGCACACAGAACATAGAGAGACTTAGAATACCTAGGTGCAGCACAGAGGAGCAAACAGAGCCAGGCTGAAGACAGAGGTAGAGCTAACTCAGGCAAGCACCCCCAGGTGCAGTAGAGTGGAGTAATTAGAGCCATGCTGGAAGCAGCCAGCACACAAAAGGAAAACTACTCCAGAAAGGATAGGCAGAAGCCAGCTTAGAAGCTGACCCCCAGAAATAAGGTAAGTCTGAGGGTGGTCACTGCCACAGATGTGACACTTTAGTGTTGTTTGATACTTTTAATTAATGGTTCTAATTAGTGTTTTGCAGCCATGTCTCCGTCCACTGAGAACAGCGCCAGCTATGAGCTTCCTGCATCAACTTTGGCATTCACAGCTTTGCTGGGCACAAAAAGCTCCGCCCAATGGCCTCCCAGGTCTTTCCCAGACGGATGCTGTGTTAGACCTGAGGTTACAGGTACAAATTCATCCCGTACTGTTGGTATTCCAGGGTTGCATTAAGATGTAATACCATTTGGACGGGCAGGCAAGGTCTAGCAATACTGATTATGCTGTAATTTCTAGCATATGGCGGTGCTGGAGCATTGCAGCTGATGCACAAAATTATCCCATTCATATTTGCTTCACTATCATATGGAATCTTCCTGAGAAGGACATATTTAACATATTTATAAATGATCTGGAAAACAGAACGATGAGTAAGGTGATTGAATTTGCAGATGGACACAAAACTATTCAAAGTTGTCAAAACAAATGCAGATTGTGAAAAATTGCAGGAAGACCTTAGGAAACTGGAAGACTGAGGATCAGATAAAATGTAATGTGGACAAATGCAAAGTGATGCACATTGGGAAGAATAATCCAAATCACAGTTACCTGATGCTAGGGTCCATCTTAGGAGTTGGCACGCAAGAAAAAGACCTACATGTCATTGTAGACAGTATGCTGAAATCTTCTGCCCAGTGTATGGCAGTGGCCAAAAATGGAAAACGAATGCTAGGCATTATTAGGAAAGGGATGCAAAATAAGACCAAGAATATTATATGCTTCTGCTACCACTCCAAGGTGCAACCTCACCTGAGTATTGTGTTCAATTCTGGTTCGCCATATCTCAAAAAAGATATGGCGAAATTAGAGTGACCAAAATTATAAAGGGGATGGAATGCCTCCCATATGGGGAAAGGCTAAAGAGGTTAGGGCTGTTCAGCTTGGAAAAGAGATGGCCGAGGGGGGATATGACTGAGTCTATAAAATCCTGAGTGGTGTACAAGTGAATTGGTTTTTTCAATCTTTCAAAAAGTACAAAGACCAGGGGACACTCAATAAAATTACATGGAAAGCGAATGCTACATACCTGTAGAAGGTATTCTCCGAGGACAGCAGGCTGATTGTTCTCGCTGATGGGTGACGTCCACGGCAGCCCTCCAATCGGAAACTTCTCTAGCAAAGTCCTTGCTAGTCCTCGCGAGCCCGCGCGCACCGCGCATGCGCGGCCGTCTTCCCGCCCGAAACCGGCTCGAGCCGGCCAGTCCAGTATGTAGCAAGACAATACACTTCAAGGGAAGACACAACTCCAACGGGGAGGCGGGCGGGTTTGCGAGAACAATCAGCCTGCTGTCCTCGGAGAATACCTTCTACAGGTATGTAGCATTCGCTTTCTCCGAGGACAAGCAGGCTGCTTGTTCTCACTGATGGGGTTATCCCTAGCCCCCAGGCTCACTCAAAACAACAACCATGGTCAATTGGGCCTCGCAACGGCGAGGACATAACTGAGATTGACCTAAAAAATTTACCAACTAACTGAGAGTGCAGCCTGGAAACAGAACAAACAGGGCCCTCGGGGGGTGGAGTTGGATCCTAAAGCCCAAACAGGTTCTGAAGAACTGACTGCCCGAACCGACTGTCGAGTCGGGTATCCTGCTGCAGGCAGTAATGAGATGTGAATGTGTGGACAGAGCCCACGTCGCAGCTTTGCAAATTTCTTCAATGGAGGCTGACTTCAAGTGGGCTACCGACGCAGCCATGGCTCTAACATTATGAGCCGTGACATGACCCTCAAGAGCCAGCCCCGCCTGGGGCGTAAGTGAAGGAAATGCAATCTGCTAGCCAATTGGATATGGTACAGCCACTCCCCTCCTATTGGGATCAAAAGAAACAAATAATTGGGCGGACTGTCTGTGGGGCTGTGTCCGCTCCAGATAGAAGGCCAATGCTCTCTTGCAGTCCAATATGTGCAGCTGACGTTCAGCAGGGCAGGAATGAGGACGGGGAAAGAATGTTGACAAGACAATTGACTGGTTCAGATGGAACTCCGACACGACCTTTGGCAAGAACTTAGGGTGAGTGCGGAGGACTACTCTGTTATGATGAAATTTGGTGTAAGGGGCCTGGGCTACCAGGGCCTGAAGCTCACTGACTCTACGAGCTGAAGTAACTGCCACCAAGAAAATGACCTTCCAGGTCAAGTACTCAAAAGGAGGTTTCATCAGCTGGGTGAGAACGACATTGAGATCCCATGACACTGTAGGAGGCTTGACAGGGGGCTTTGACAAAAGCAAACCTCTCATGAAGCGAACAACTAAAGGCTGTCCTGAGATCGGCTTACCTTCCACATGGTAATGGTATGCACTGATTGCGCTAAGGTGAACTCTTACAGAGTTGGTCTTGAGACCAGACTCAGACAAGTGCAGAAGGTATTCAAGCAGGGTCTGTGTAGGACAAGAGCGAGGAGGTAGGGCCTTGCTGTCACACCAGACGGCAAACCTCCTCCACAGAAAGAAGTAACTCCTCTTAGTGGAATCTTTCCTGGAAGCAAGCAAGACGCGGGAGACACCCTCTGACAGACCCAAAGAGGCAAAGTCTACGCTCTCAACATACAGGCCGTGAGAGCCAGGGACCGGAGGCTGGGATGCAGAAGAGCCCCTTCGTCCTGCGTGATGAGGGTCGGAAAACACTCCAATCTCCACGGTTCTTCGGAGGATAACTCCAGAAGAAGAGGGAACCAGATCTGACGCGGCCAAAAAGGAGCAATCAGAATCATGGTGCCTCGGTCTTGCTTGAGTTTCAACAAGTCTTCCCCACCAGAGGAATGGGAGGATAAGCATACAGCAGGCCCTCCCCCCCAATCCAGGAGGAAGGCATCCGATGCTAGTCTGCCGGGGGCCTGAAGCCTGGAACAGAACTGAGGGACTTTGTGGTTCACTCGAGATGCGAAGAGATCCACCAAGGGGGTGCCCCACCTTGGAAGATCTGGCGCACCACTCTGGAGTTGAGCGACCACTCGTGAGGTTGCATAATCCGGCTCAGTCTGTCGGCCAGACTGTTTGTTTACGCCTGCCAGATATGTGGCTTGGAGCACCATGCCGAGACGGCGAGCCCAAAGCCACATGCTGACGGCTTCCTGACACAGGGGGCGAGATCCGGTGCCCCCCTGCTTGTTGACATAGTACATGGCAACCTGGTTGTCTGTCTGAATTTGGATAATTTGATGGGACAGCCGATCTCTGAAAGCCTTCAGAGCGTTCCAGATCGCTCGCAACTCCAGGAGATTGATCTGTAGACCGCGTTCCTGGAGGGACCAGCTTCCTTGGGTGTGAAGCCCATCGACATGAGCTCCCCATCACAGGAGAGATGCATCCGTTGTCAGCACTTTTTGTGGCTGAGGAATTTGGAAAGGACGTCCCAGAGTCAAATTGGACCAGATTGTCCACCAATACAGGGATTCGAGAAAACTCGTGGACAGGTGGATCACGTCTTCTAGACCCCCAGCAGCCTGATACCACTGGGAGGCTAGGGTCCATTGAGCAGATCTCATGTGAAGGACGGGCCATGGGAGTCACATGAACTGTGGAGGCCATGTGGCCCAGCAATCTCAACATCTGCCGAGCTGTGATCTGCTGGGACGCTCGCACCCGCGAGACGAGGGACAACAAGTTGTTGGCCCTCGTCTCTGGGAGATAGGCGCGAGCCGTCCGAGAATCCAGCAGAGCTCCTATGAATTCGAGTTTCTGCACTGGGAGAACATGGGACTTTGGATAATTTATCACAAACCCCAGTAGCTCCAGGAGGCGAATAGTCATCTGCATGGACTGCAGGGCTCCTGCCTCGGATGTGTTCTTCACCAGCCAATCGTCGAGATATGGGAACACGTGCACCCCCAGCCTGCGAAGTGCCGCTGCTACCACAGCTAGGCACTTTGTGAACACCCTGGGCGCAGAGACGAGCCCAAAGGGTAGCACACAGTACTGGAAGTGGCGTGTGCCCAACTGAAATCGCAGATACTGTCTGTGAGCTGGCAGTATCGGGATGTGTGTGTAGGCATCCTTCAAGTCCAGAGAGCATAGCCAATTCGTTTTGCTGAATCATGGGGAAGAAGGGTGCCCAGGGAAAGCATCCTGAACTTTTCTTTACGAGATATTTGTTCAGGGCCCTTAGGTCTAGGATGGGACGCATCCCCCCTGTTTTCTTTTCCACAAGGAAGTACCTGGAATAGAATCCCAGCCCTTCTTGCCCGGATGGCACGGGCTCGACCGCATTGGCGCTGAGAAGGGCGGAGAGTTCCTCTGCAAGTACCTGCCTGTGCTGGAAGCTGTAAGACTGAGCTCCCGGTGGACAATTTGGAGGTTTTGGAGGCCAAATTGAGGGTGTATCCTTGCCGGACTATTTGAAGAACCCACTGGTCGGAGGTTATGAGAGGCCACCTTTGGTGAAAAGCTTTCAACTCCCCCCGACTGGCAGGTCGCCCCGGCACTGACACTTGGATGTCGGCTATGCTCTGCTGGAGCCAGTCAAAAGCTCGCCCCTTGCTTTTGCTGGGGAGCCGCGGGGCCTTGCTGAGGCGCACGCTGCTGACGAGAGCGAGCGCGCTGGGGCTTAGCCTGGGCCGCAGGCTGTCGAGAAGGAGGATTGTACCTACGCTTACCAGAAGCATAGGGAACAGTCTTCCTTCCCCAAAAAAATCTTCTACCCGTAGAGGTAGATGCTGAAGGCTGCCGGCGGGAGAACTTGTCGAATGCGGTGTCCCGCTGGTGGAGATGCTCTACCACCTGTTCGACCTTCTCTCCAAAAATGTTATCCGCACGGCAAGGCGAGTCCGCAATCCGCTGCTGGAGTCTATTCTCCAGGTCGGCGGCACGCAGCCATGAGAGCCTGCGCATCACCACACCTTGAGCAGCGGCCCTGGACGCAACATCAAAGGTGTCATACACCCTCTCTGGCCAGGAATTTTCTGCACGCCTTCAGCTGCCCTGACCACCTCCTGAAAAGGCTTGGCCTGCTCAGGGGGAAGAGCATCAACCAAGCCCGCCCAACTGCCGCACATTGTTCCACATATGTATGCTCGTGTAGAGCTGGTACGACTGAATTTTGGCCACGAGCATAGAAGAATGGTAGGCCTTCCTCCCAAAGGAGTCTAAGGTTCTAGGGTCTTTGCCCGGGGGCGCCGAAGCATGCTCCCTAGAACTCTTAGCCTTCTTTAGGGCCAAATCCACAACTCCAGAGTCATGAGGCAACTGGGTGCGCATCAGCTCTGGGTCCCCATGGATCCGGTACTGGGACTCGATCTTCTTGGGAATGTGGGGATTACTTAGTGGCTTGGTCCAGTTCGCAAGCAATGTCTTTTTTAGGACATGGTGCAAGGGAACAGTGGACGCTTCCTTAGGTGGAGAAGGATAGTCCAGGAGCTCAAACATTTCAGCCCTGGGCTTGTCCTCCACAACCACCGGGAAGGGGATGGCCGTAGACATCTCCCGGACAAAGGAAGCGAAAGACAGACTCTCAGGAGGAGAAAGCTGCCTTTCAGGAGAGGGAGTAGGATCAGAAGGAAGACCCTCAGGACTCCTCGTCCGAGAAATATCTGGAGTCTTCCTCTTCCTCCCACGAGGCCTCACCCTCGGTGTCAGACACAAGTTCACGAACCTGTGTCTGCAACCTCGCCCGGCTCGACTCCGTGGAGCACGTCCACGATGGGGGGCGTCGAGAGGTAGACTCCCCTCGCCCGCATCGGCGAAGCTCCCTCCGCCGACGTAGTCGGGGAGCCCTCCTGGGAGGTGGCCGCAGTCGGCACCGCACGCGGTACCGACGTCGGGGACCTCACCCCGGGCGATGGGCCAGCCGGCGCCACGCTCGACGGTACCGGAGGCGCAAGCACCGCCGGTACCAGAGGGGAAGGGCGCAACAGCTCTCCCAGAATCTCTGGGAGAACGGCCCGGAGGCTCTCGTTCAGAGCGGCTGCAGAGAAGGCAAAGAGGTCGATGCAGGCGTCGACGTCAGAAACCTGTTCCGGGCGAGGAGGCTGTTCCGGGCTGTCCAGAGTGGAGCACATCGACACCTCCTGAACAGAGGGTGAGCGGTCCTCTCGGTGCCGATGCCTGCTGGGTGCCGACTCCCTCGGCGACCCAGAGCTCTCGGTGCCGACGCGGGGAGGCGACCGGTGTCGATGCTTCTTCGACTTCTTCCGAAGCATGTCACCGGAGCTCCCCGGCACCGACGAGGAGGACGTAGAATCCAGCCGTCGCTTCCTCGGGGCCGAGGCCGAAGGAGGTCGGTCTCGGGGGGGCTGTACCGCAGGAGCCCTCAGGGTAGGAGGAGACCCACCCGAAGGCTCACCGCCACCAGCAGGGGAATGGACAGCCCTCACCTGCACTCCTGACGATGCACCACCGTCCGACGACATCAGCAGACGAGGTCCCGGTGCCACCGACGTCGATGCAGTCGCCCGATACCTTGGTGCCGATGCAGAGGCCCGATGCCTCAATGCACTCGATACAGTGGCGGCCGAGGAAGATGGTCTGGACGCTGACGACGTCGATGCACTCGAAGATCCCGGTGCCGATGCCGACGAAGAGCCCGAGAACAACACGTTCCACTGGGCTAATCTCGCTACCTGAGTCCGCCTTTGAAGCAGGGAACACAGACTACAGTTCTGAGGGCGGTGCTCGGCCCCAGACACTGAAGACACGACGAGTGTCTATCAGTGAGCGAGATTACCCGGGCGCACTGGGTGCACTTCTTGAAGCCGCTGGAAGGCTTCGATGTCATGGGCGGAAAAATCACGCCGGCGAAATCAAAGTCCTAAATGACGGAAAAAGAGCACCAAAAAATTTAGAAGGGAGAAAATCTCGACCGAGGCCGAAAAGAGGCCTACCCCGACGACGAAAGAAAACTTATCGGGGCAAAAAGCTGGAAGTACGGGAAGGGGTTGGTCTGAAACCCGGGGGGGTTTCCGAAGCACTTCCCGACACTTTAAAGACTTTTTCCGAAGAAAAAACACGTCAAAAATAAATTTGGACGCGCAAGGTCGACTTTCCGGGGCTCGACACTGGCGAAACACGACCGTACCGAGTGCGGACAAAAGAAGACTGGCCGGCTCGAGCCGGTTTCGGGCGGGAAGACGGCCGCGCATGCGCGGTGCGCGCGGGCACGCGAGGACTAGCAAAGGACTTTGCTAGAGAAGTTTCCGATTGGAGGGGCTGCCGTGGACGTCACCCATCAGCGAGAACAATCAGCCTGCTTGTCCTCGGAGAAATACTTTTAAAGCAAATAGGAGGAAATATTTTTTCACTCAAAAAATAGTTAAGCTCTGGAACTCTGGAACTGCCGGAGGATGCGATAACAGTGGTTAGCATATCTGGATTTTAAAAAGGTTTGGACAAGTTCCTAGAGGAAAAGTCCAATAGTCTGTTATTGAGATGGACATGAGGGAAGCCACTGTTTGCCCCAGGATTGGTAGCATGGAACATTGCTACTAATTGGGTTTTTACCAGGTACTTGTGACCTGGATTGGTCACTATTGGAAGCAGGATACTGGACTACATGGACCATTGGTCTATGCTACTACTACTACGAATCATTTCTATTGCACTACTAGATGTATGCAGCGCTATGCACATTATATGCAGGTATATTCTCTGTCCCTAGAGGGCACACAATCTAACACTCCCCCACCCCCTTTTACAAAGCCACACTAGTGGCTGCCGGTAATGCCAACACAACCGACTCAAAGTGAATGGGCTATGCTATGTCGGCATTACTGTGTGGCAGCCGCTAATGAGACTTTGTAAAAAGAAGTGGGGGTGAGGTTTTTTGTTTGACCCAGTATGGCTATTCTTATGTTCTTATGATACAACAGATACAGAAGGACAATACTTAGAGTTTGGGTTTTTTTGCTTTTAAAAAAAATTGTTTATTAAGTCCTTCTGTATCTAAGAACTTCATAAACAATTTTTTTAAAAACAAAAAAAAACCTAAGTATTGTCCGAAGTAGTTACTTCATTCACATCAGAAGGATGTATCGCTCCATCAAAGTTTTTCCACAAACCGGCCTTCAGTTGTGTCAGCCATACGAACAGCGCCACACTGAAGCTTGGTTTCAGGCTCTTCCATAGGACACCAGTTTCCCTATACACAAATGGAATTTCTATCCTACACAAAACTACTTCAGTTCGTGTATGCATGGAAAGGATACACGTTGCAGATTAGGTAGCTGGAGAGCCTTAATTTGATGACATGGTTATCACAGGCACATTAGGACAGATTTAGCCATCAAGTTATTTCCACTAATCCACGTTCAGGCTGAGTAAGCAAGGAAAAATGATCCATGTAGGTGTTTTATTGCTTTTACAGCAGGACAGCAAGTTTCAACCTGTGTTCATTTCTGATTTTAATGTAAAGAAATATAATACGAAGTGATCTATTTGCATTTACCTCAGGGCGTTGGAATAGGCACCAACAAGTGTAAAGGATCTAGCAGAAGCTGCTAGATATATTAGGACTCATGGCATCAGATTTCAGGTGCGCAGTTATGATTCATTATTGAAAGAATACACAATGAGGTTTACTACTGCAGTTCTATCAAGGGCATTAAGCTATGAAGCAAAGGCCCTAAGGAACCTCATGGTTGTCAGACATTGAAGCAATTATATTGGGCCAGAATTCCCCATCAGGTTAGGGGCATACACCAGTTTTCAGTTTGATGTCTTCATCTAAGAAATACACATTACATTAGGGTTGTGGTAGTTACAATAGAACAGCAGTTTTTATTAGGGAAAAGGCTTTCAGAGTTCAGTTTAGGGTGTACATTGAAGGATTCCATGTCAAAATGGTTTACCATTGCAGTTACCTCAGGGTATTAGGTTACGAGCCCCAGGGATTAAGGTCTCTGATTGTAGTCAAAAGTTGAGACATTTAGATCGGTACAGAATTCCCCAAAAGGTAAGTAGCATAGGCTAGTTCTGTTTGATGTATTCCATCAGAAAATATGCGCTGGACTGGGTTAGTTGTAGTTACATCAGCACAGCAGTTTTTCATTGCAAGTCATCTTTCAGGGTTCAGTTTACTGCATACATTGCCAGATAACACCTCAAAGTTGCACCTCATGGACAGCAGGCTCTTACTCAAGTATGTATTGGCTTTTCTGTGCATCCATCCCATCCAAGGCTTCTCATAGGAAAAAATCTCTGGCGGACCATAGTACATTACATTACGCTTCTTGTAAGACAGAGTGATGAAACTGCCTGTACGCCTAAATCGCTCAGACAACACACACACTATGGCACATGAGCTATAGACACACTCACATGCTACTAGGGTTATTCTATAAATCCCACGTATGGAATACCAATCCTGCGCTTCCACTCCAGCAAGTGCAGGACATAAGGGGTAACAAGTACACGTGAGTTTAACCTATCATCCTATGACACTTTAAAGAATATGATGATGGATATTAACACTTGTCCAGCTATGCCCCAATAGACCATTGGCCTGTTGCCTTTGCTCCTGTTCTGATAGGTGCATTGCATGCCACATAATGCAAGGTTACATGGCATGTGGTTCTCAAAACAAAATGCAACATGGCAGGTGATCCGCCACATGGGTGGAAGCTGCTGAAAGTGCTGGTTCCATGGCATGGGCTTTAGACATAGGTGGAATTTATAGCAAGTGACGTAAGTGTGGGTTACAGTGAACGCTGCTCCTACTTAATATACAGAATTGGCAGAATTGGATGAGGAAAGGTTAACAGATTGATTAGTTCCATCTTCTTCCCTTAATCAATTGTCTCTCTTTACCACATTTGAAGGTTCAGCCACACATGCTCACATATGCTCGAACGTGGAAACAGAAAACAACAAGAATGGAAGATGTACAGAAAGACCAAACTAAAATCACAGATGTAAAAAAGTCAAATTCATTTATTAAGACCCTACACAGTCCGTGTTTCGGCCAAGGAGGCCTTCTTCAGGGGTCTAAAACAAAACAAAAATACAACACATATATCATAAAAACATATATCATGCTTGATACAAATGTCTTATAGTTTTTATCTTGCTTTTGCATATTATCCTTTGTATCAAGCATGATATATGTTTTTATGATATATGTGTTGTATTTTTGTTTTGTTTTAGACCCCTGAAGAAGGCTCCTTGGCCGAAACACGGACCGTGTAGGGTCTTAATAAATGAATTTGGCTTTTTTACATCTGTGATTTTAGTTTGGTCTTTCTGTATATCTTCCGTTCTTGTTGTTTCTGGTGTTTTTTACGGGAGATTTAGACTCTCTTTGTTGCTGTCGAATGTGGAAACAACCATTGTTCCTACGTAATATACGAAATTTGATGGAAAAACAGTGTAATATACTTCGTTCTTCTTGGTCCTTGTCATAATTGCAGCATCAGTTTTCCCCAATGTCAATTGCTGGGATCTATGATTTCAAATCGTCTTCGCAGCCTAGTACCGGCATTGTCTATATATACTGGCTTTATTGTACTTGTGAAACTTTTCCTTCTTCTCTCATGTCATCACTCAAACCTTTCCTTCTCTTGTGTTATCGCTCACAGGCTGTGAATATGAGTCAAAGCCATAAGTCAAATCATGTGCCACAAAGGGCTGGCTCCTGCCGCTACTACTATACTGCTACTCATAAGAACAGCCATACTGGGTCAGACCAATGGTCCATCCAGCCCAGTATCCTGCTTCCAGCAATGGCCAATCCAGCTCACAAGTACTAGGCAGAAACACAATTAATAGCACCATTCCACGTTACCAATCCCAGGTCAAGCAGTGGCTTCCCCCATGCCCATCTCAATAACAGGCTATGGACTTTTCCTTCAGGAACTTGTCCAAACCTTTTTTAAACCCAGATACGTTAACCGCCATTACCACATTGTCCAGTAATGAGTTCCAGAGCTTAACTATTCTTTGAGTGAAAAAATATTTCCTCCTATTTGTTTTAAAAGTATTTCCATGCAATTTCATTGAGTGCCCCCTTGTCTTTGTACTTTTTGACTTGTCTTTGTACTTTTTCAATGAGAGAAAAACCAATTCACCTCCACCTGTTCCACTCCACTAAGGATTTTGTAAACCTCAATCATATCCCAACTCAGCTGTCTCTTTTCGAAGCTGAAGAGTCCTAACCTCTTTAGTCTTTCTTCATACGGAAGCAGTTCCATACCCTCTATATCATTTTGGTCGCTCTTCTTTTGCTAACTGGGGCAACAGGCTAGATGGATTCGCATATTAGGATCTAGTGATATGCTATCAGGCTCATTTTCAAAAGAGAAGGGCGCCCATCTTTCGACACAAATAGGAAGATGGGTGTCCTTCTCACAGGGTCGCCAAAATCGGCATAATCGAAAGCCGATATTGGACATCCCCAACTGCTTTCCGTCGCGGGAACGACCAAAGTTCACGAGGGCGTGTCGGAGGCGTAGCGGAGGCGGGACTTGGGCATGCTTAACACATGGACGTCCTCGACCCATAATGGAAAAAAAAAGGGCGTCCCTGACGAGCACTTGGACGACTTTACCTGGTCCTGTTTTTTTACAACCAAGCCATAAAAAGGTGCCCGAACTGACCAGATGACCATCGGAGAGAATCAGGGATCACTTCCCCTTACTCTCCCAGTGGTCACTAACCCCCTCCCACCCTCAAAAAACATCTTTAAAAATATTTTGTGCCAGCCTCAAATGTCATACTCAGGTCCATCACAGCAGTATGCAGATCCCTGGAGCAGTTTTAGTGGGTGCAGTGCACTTCAAGCAGGCGAACCCAAGCCCATCCCCCCCCCACACCTGTTACACTTTTGGTGGTAAATGTGAGCCCTCCAAAACCCACCACAAACCCACTGTACCCATATCTAGGTGCCCCCCTTCACCCGTAAGGACTATGGTAGAGGTGTACAGTAATGGTTTTTTTTTTGGGGGGGGGGGGGGTTGGGGGGCTCAGCACACGAAGTAATGGAGCTATGTACCTGGGAGCAATTTATGAAGTCCACTGCAGTGCCCCCTAGTGTGGCCGGTTGATGTCCTGGCATATCAGGGGGACCAGTACACTACGAATGCTGGCTCCTCCCATGACCAAAGGGCTTGCATTTGGTCATTTCTGAGATGGGCGTCCTTGGTTTCCATTATCACCGAAAATCAGAAATGACCAAGTCTAGGGACAACCATCTCTAAGGAGAACCTAAATGTCAAGATTTGGGCGTCCCCGACCGTATTATCAAAACGAAAGATGGACGTCCATCTTGTTTTGATAATACGGGTTTCCCCGCCCCTCCACAGGGATGTTTTGCGAGGACGACCTCAGCAAAACTTGGGCGTCCCTTTCGATTATGCCCCTCCACGAGTCAACCCTTGGCTTACATTTGGAAAAGGAGATGGGAACTCTCCTGCGGCAGTGAACTAACAAGGTTGAGACGGGGGGGGGGGGGAGCATAGGCCTAATTATGTAGAAGGGCTTTATCGGCAATGGGGGTTTAATAAGTCCATCAGCCTGTGAGGGCTTGATCACACATGGTTGCTTAATTTCATAAAGGTGCTTACGTTACAAAGCACCTTTATGTCCCCTACAAGATGGCTTCCAACGGTAGCGTCTGGGTTGCTGTCATTGGAAAGAATGTTCCAGTTGCATCTAAGGACTGGATAGAGGCAGTACTAGTGACCTCAGTTCTGTGGACAGTCCCACTTGAAAGTACACTCTTCTCTCTCCCTACACTCCTCCCCGGGAACTCCATTCATTGGGTAAATCTCTTATCTGTACGCTTCTCCTCCACTGGCAACGGCACCATACACCTGGAATAGACTTCCTGAATCAGGATGTCAAAGCTCCAGTGCTGGCTGTCTTCAAATCTAGGCTAAAAGCCCATCTTTTTTAGGCTACTTTTAGCTCTTAACTCCTCTTCACTTGTTCAGTACCTATGTCTGTTTTATCATTAACTTAAGTAATTCCCTTATCCCTTATTTGTTCTTTTATCTTGCTTGATTAGATTGTAAGCTCTGTCGAGCAGGGACTGTCTCTTACAAGATCAGTGTACAGCACAGCGTATGTTTAGTAGCGCTATAGAAATGATAATAAGTAGTAGTATGTATGTGTGTGTGTATGTATATATATATATATATATGGGTGACAGCCACCTATCTTAGGTTTTACAACTGCCCGAGTTTAAGAAGTGGCCACAGCTATGAGTAGGGTTGGTTGGGAGACCATGACAAGGGAGGTGTCGCTGTCTTGGTCTATGGCAGTGGGGCCTAGCCTGATAGAGAACACAGCAGTATGTCGCAGACTAAATCAAGCCTTAACAGTGGTTTTAATGTGAAGTTGGTTTGTAATATGCTAGCAGTGGCACAAGCCTTAACAGTGGTTTTAATGTGAAGTTGGTTTGTAATATGCTAGCAGTGGCACGAATGATGTCAAAGACAAAGGACAGTCCCTCTCTTGTACAGAGGGGAGGCCACTGCCAGAGCAACAAAAGATCAGTGGTGCCTACCTCAGACTTGGACGGAATGGGGAAGCTGAAGGCATCAAGAAAGAGAGTCAATGGTTAAGAAGGGGAATGTGCGTTTACAGCAACCTCTGACCAAAGAAATGATGGTAGCGCCTTGGTACTTCTACTTAAATAAGCCACTAATAATAGATGCCTCAGGCAAAGCAGAAAATGTGCTTCGTGAGTACGGCATAAATAGTTGAAGCTGTGTGACTCAAAAGGCTAGACACCCTGCCCTAAAATGCTCTAGATAGAAGATCGAGTCATGTTATTTAATTGCTTGTTACTGTAAATGTCTTTGCATATGTAAGTTGTACAATGCTGCAGCCATAATAAAATTCTACTCTTCTTCTCAGATAAATTGTCATGTGTCGATATGTAGTGTACTGTGTGGGATGTAAGGACAATACCAAGGTGACACCAGCCCGGTTTGTGTGCTAATATTCTAGAATGGCTTAGGAATGCCCTTGAGTCATTATAGAATTGATGCTCCACGTGCCCCTTTGGGGCACCTAAAATGATGCGCCAATTTATACAATTTCCGCCTTAGATTGGAAGCCCTCTGAGGACAGGGAAATACTTGGTGTACCTGAATTAACTCAGCTTGAAAGGAAGGGTTCCTAGCCAGGGAAAACCTGAATAGCCAGTGACGATCTCTGATTATGGAAACCCTTCCCAATAAGGAAAGACCATCAGGATATGGGTGACAAAAATGCTTATTTTAGAAGTACCATTCATGGTTTAGACGTTCATAAACTGGAACTTAGATGACCATATTGTATGGACGTCCAAATCCTGATTTTACAGAGCCAGAATCTAAAAGTGAAGAATGTGAATCTGGTCTGGGCATTTTTGGAATGGGACTTGGATGTTCATTCTCCATTGCAGAAGAGCAAAGGAAGGAGAAAGGGAACTTGATATACCCACCTTTCTGTGGTTTTTGAAACTACATTCAAAGCGTGGCAATGGAGGGTTAAGTGGCTTGCACAGAGTCACAAGGAGCTGCAGTGGGAATCAAACCCAGTTCCCAGGATCAAAGTCCACTGCACTAATCACTAGGCTACTCCTCTACATCCATGTCTATAATGCTGGACATCAGAAGTTAGACCTGCTTACCTGGAACATCCATGGAACCCACTGTCTCATCCTCTCATCCCAATATAATACAAACAAACCCACCAACATAACCACCCCAGACCACACCCTCTCTATCTCAGACAACCTGAAAATTCTCGGATTGACAATCGACCGAAATCTCACACTAGAGAGCCAAGTGAAAGCTACAACAAAGAAAATGTTCTACTCTATGTGGAAACTCAAACAAATGAAACCATTTTTCCCCGAGGGAAATATTTCATAACTCGGTACAATCTATGGTTCTAAGCCACCTAGACTACTGCAATGGAATTTATGCAGGATGCAAAGAACAAATCATAAAGAAACTCCAAACTGCCCAAAACACAGCAGCCAGGCTCATATTTGGAAAAAC
Source organism: Microcaecilia unicolor (assembly GCF_901765095.1). Taxonomy (NCBI): domain Eukaryota; kingdom Metazoa; phylum Chordata; class Amphibia; order Gymnophiona; family Siphonopidae; genus Microcaecilia; species Microcaecilia unicolor. The sequence goes on from NC_044036.1 coordinate 84,831,224, forward strand.
GAGATTCGAAAAGTGCAAAACCCTTAAGAGAAAAACTATACTGGCTCCCAATCAAAGAACGTATTGTGTTCAAAATCTGCACCCTCATTCACAAAATCATCTACGGCGAAACCCGAGATACATGACAGACCTCATAGACCTACCAATCAGAAACACATCAAGTTCAACACGAACATACCTAAATCTCCACTACCCACACTGCAAAGGACTCAAATACAAATCAACCTATGCATCCAGCTTCTCCTATATAAGCACACAATTATGGAACGCACTACCAAGCGCCGTGAAAACAACATACCTAAACTTCCGGAAACTACTAAAAACTAACCTGTTCAAAAAGACATACCCTAACGATCCAACTTAAATGCCTCAACCCTGCAACAAAACAAAACCAAAGTTCGTACTGGACATAACTTAACTCTTCCTCCTTATGATTCCTCAATCTATCTGTCACGCATGAACTTTACTCTACCACAACCTCACTCTGTATTTGTTCATACCGATATTGGCGATCGCCTCTACGGTACTATGTAAGCCACATTGAGCCTGCAAGTAGGTGGGAAAATGTGGGATACAAATGTAACAAACAAACAAATAAATAAATAAATAAATAAATAAATAAAGTAGCAGTCTGCACTTACTTAGTATTTTTTTAAATCTGTTTATTGATTTTCAAAAATGTATAACAACAACTGGATATAAGCCAACATTAAACTTACTGCATCAAAAACAGAAACATTACTACTACTACTACTACTATTTAGCATTTCTATAGCGCTACAAGGCATACGCAGCGCTGCACAAACATAGAAGAAAGACAGTCCCTGCTCAAAGAGCTTACAATCTAATAGACAAAAAATAAATAAAGTAAGCAAATCAAATCAATTAATGTGAACGGGAAGGAAGAGAGGAGGGTAGGTGGAGGCGAGTGGTTACAAGTCAAAAGCAATGTTAAAGAGGTGGGCTTTCAGTCTAGATTTAAAGGTGGCCAAGGATGGGGCAAGACGTAGGGGCTCAGGAAGTTTATTCCAGGCGTAGGGTGCAGCGAGACAGAAGGCGCAAAGTCTGGAGTTGGCAGTAGTGGAGAAGGGAACAGATAAGAAGGATTTATCCAACTGGTCGATTATTTGTTTACAACATATATTCTTCCCCTCCCCCCCCCCCCACCTCCCTTTGCACTTACTCAGTATTAATTGTAAAACATAACACAAAGTAAATGCAAAACCTGTGTGGTACAAAGCAGGGAGTGTGCTCAGCACAGGGCCTATAAAGCCCTCATAATCCCACACATCACTGTGGTGAACCCCCAAACCCATGTCCCTCTCCCACCTCACCCCCAAGAGTACCTTATCCCCCTCCCAAGCCCCTCCCCAAATTCCAATCCCCGTCCATATCCCCCCCATTTCAGGCCCGATCCCCTATGCAAAATCCCACCCAGTACAAAAGAGATGTAGCACCCCGAATTCTACTAAAATACTAGCAGAATTTCAACTGTCCTCATGTGGACATCTGATTTCCAATTTAAACATCCTTTCTTAAACACTACTCAAAGTGTCAGCCCTAGAAGGAGCAAGGTCCAGTAGCTGAGAGGTAACAGAACATCTGCCCCGCCACCCTCCTCAGGAAAGGCAAGGTCTAATATTCAAGAAATGATGGAATACAGGTCCACACCTATTGGAGAGCCAAAATGGTAGCGGTGACAAGCCAGATAATATGGCTTCGAACAAACTTAGATGAGGCTTGGGGTACGGCAAGAAAGATGAGGATAACTATTGTAGGACACAAACAAAAGGTTGATTTCTACATCTAGATAGAATACTGTGTGGAGATTAATAACACAATTATATAAATAGCTATCTGATACTGTGTAGAAAACACTCAGGATCCTTTCTTCTTCTTCTTTAATAATTAAGCTTCATGGGAATTAATAATCCAGCTATTTAAATAAAGTGTTGGTAACTGTCTATGAACCTACAGTTGTATAATTTAATACTGCCAGTCATTCCTGTTCACTGTCACAGTTGTTGTTTTCAGGGAAGAGGAAGAAACTCCCAGTCACTAAAGCCCTTATTCCCCAGATGGTGGTACCAGGCACCAAGAATTCAGAGATCTACGGAGCCAGACTAAAGGGCGCTTCTGGCCGAGTTGGTTACAGACACCCCACCAAGGTAACTTAGCTTGTGGAAGTTACACTATAAACAGGAATAAAACTCCAGATACAGAAAGTCCTACCCTACAGAGAAAGACAAGGTGAAAAAAAATCACGACTCTTTGCAAATAATATTCATCGCTTATTGTGCCATATTACTTTGCTGCTTCCTTTCCTTTAAATATGACATACTCTTCAATATGTAAGGGGACGTATGATCAAGAGTACCCACCACAGCACAGGCCTGTGCCAGCACTATGGGGGCAATTCTACAAGTGGGTATCTCCATTTAGGCAGCCTGAGGACGTGTGTTCAGAGCCTGTTCAATAATGGAATCTAGGAAACTAGGTTCTGTTACACAATACTAACATAACCCGGTATTGGTGCTCGTAATAGTTAGGTGGCCAAAAATACACCAGCCATACAGCAGCAAGGATGCCCACTTATGCAATTTAGCATTAAGCAAAGATTGAATAACATGCTCTCCTCATTAACCTGCATTGGGACTCGAATGTATTTCCTTCAAAAAGTACAAAGAACAAGAGACGCTCACTGAAAACTGCAAGGAAATACTTTAAAAACAAATAGGAGGAAACATTTTTTCACTTATAGAATAGTTAAGTTCTAGAACTCATTGCCAGAGGATGTGGTAATGGCGGGTAGCGTAATTGGGTTTTTAAAAGCTTTGGACAAGTTTCTAGAGGAAAAGTCCATAGTCTGTTATTGAGATGGACATGGGGAAACCACTGCTCTCCATGGGATTGGTAGCATTGAATGGTGCTACTATTTGGGTTTCTGCCAGGTACTTGTGACCTGGATTGGCCACTGTTGGAAGAAGGATACTGGGCTAGATGGATCATTGGTCTGACCCAGTATGGCTGTCCTTATGATGTGCGTAACTTTCAATAATCTGTATGTCAATTAAGTGGAATCCCCACCCATGCCCCACCCTTTGCAAATATGTGCTAAGTTAAGTGAGTATTTGTAGAATAGCTCTTAGATGTCCCGCTAGCACACGTTTGTGCACACATATGCACATGTGCTAGTATTCTAGATATTTAGGAGTGCAAAGGAAGAGTAAATGTGGGCACCTAGATTAAAGAATTGCCCTTCCCCTTTTTAGGTTAGTCCTGCTATGTAGCAGGTCTAAAATAAACTCATAAATTATGCTTTTATGAGCTAACTCTATAAAAGTGTGCTTACATATAGGTGATCAGAGGGTGCTGGATTAGCACCTATTTTATAAAGGAAAGTAGGTGGCCACTTTCCTTTAAAAATGCTAACTTAACAGGGAGATAGTGGATGATATGGATGGGCCATATGGCCTTTATCTGCCATCATTTTCTATGTTTCTATACATGAACAGTGATGAGCACATGGCAGCCATAGAGCTGGTGTAAACATTCATGCCTAAGTTCTGATGATACTACTACTACTACTACTACTAAGCATTTCTATAGCGCTGCCAGGGTTACGCAGTGCTGTACAAGTTTAAACATGGGGAAGGACAGTCCCTGCTCAAGAGAGCTTACAATCTAAAGGTAACAAACTATGTAGTCAGTGTAGGTATCATGAATGGGGAAGGTGGTTAGGCGCCAAAAGCAAGGGAGAAGAGATGGGCTTTGAGTAAGGACTTGAAAATGGGCAGGGAGGGCATGGCGTATGGGCCAGACACCTACCTGCACACTGTCCCCCGAATTCTATACCAGTCGCTACAAATTGCACATACAATTTGCACGTGCAATTTAATTGGTTCATAACTTTAAAATATTGGGGGTTATTTTAGACCGTAAATTAACTTTTGAAAAGCAGGTCAAATCTGTGACATCAAGGATGTTTAGGATGCTATGGAAACTAAAAAGAATTAGAGGTTACTTGCCTAGGGAAGTTTTTTGCATGTTGGTACAAACTATGATGTTAGCGAATATAGATTATTATAATGTAGTATATACAGGCTGTAGGAAGAAAGCTTTGAAAGAAATTACAAACAGCACAAAATACAGCTGCAAAGCTAAGCCATGGAAAAGTACATTTGGATAGAGCCAATCCGTTGTTGCAAGCATTACACTGGTTACCAATAAATGCGCATATTGCTTTTAAGTTATGTACCTTGGTATATCAAATTATCTTTGGCCTTGCTCCAGGATATATGTCAGATCTGATAAATTTACCAATACAAAATGTGATGCTGGGGACAAGGACAAGGAACTATCTTACTTTCATTTCCCCAGCTGTCAGAACCCGAAATAGAAATCAATATATTCTATAGGGTTTGTTTACCGATGTATGACATTGCTGGAATTCTTTACCAAAAGAATTAAGTATAACAAGTTATTTGAGTTTCCATAAACATCTAAAAGCTTTATTTTTGGGGAAATTCTTTAGTGATAATAACAAATCAGGTTAGATCAATTTTAAATTAAGAACTGACTCTGCTTTCAGATACTGAACACATGAGTATAAATTTAGGTGCGGGATCTGTGCCTAAATTTTACATGAGTTCAAAAAGGGGGCATAGAAATAGGAGAGTCATGGGCAGAATGGGGACGTTCCTAAAATTAACGCACACAGATACAGAATAAAGGGGAAACGTCTAATTTAAGCGCGAAGATTTGCAACACGTTTCATAGTAACATAGTAAGTGACGGCAGATAAAGACCTGAATGGTCCATCCAGTCTGCCCAACAGTCACATTCATTATCAATTCAAGATTAAAATCGACAATGAATGTGAGATTATATACTTGATCATAGTCTTTCTTTGGTGTTCTGGGACATAGACAGTAGAGGTCCACCCAGTTCTGTCCTTATGGTCCAACTACTGAAGTTGCCGTCAAAGCCCACTCCAGCCTATCCGAATCTGTCATGTAATTCGCAGGACACAGATTGTAAAAGTCTGACCGGCACTGACCAAATTACTGGAGTCTCCGTCAAAGCCCTCTCCAGCCCATCCTAAACTGGACTGCTATATTATGGACATAGACCGTACCAGCCTTAGGGCTAGATGCACTAAACTTAATGAGCCAGCAACGTGGTTTTTAAACTAGTTCTAGCCAGTTTAACGCGCAGTAGTAAACCGGGACATTCACAAAAGGGTTCTCCGAGCCATTTTCCTGTCACAGTAGCAGCTAACGAAAACGGAATGCAAATGAGCAAATTAGTATTATAATGTGTATGTGATGCAATGCACTTCCGTTTTCCGATCCCCTTACCGTGGAAAACCTAACGGGAGGTCTGCACCTCTCGTTGGGGCTTTTGTGAGGGAATCAGAAGGAAAAAAATGTACAAACCTTACAGCTGTCTCTTTTTTTTTTTTTTTTTTGCTATTTTCCTGCTCAAACCTCCCCGGAAAATTCTTGCAGGGCTGAACACCACCTAGCAAGCTCCAAAACACATCTGAGAAGGATGACAATCTGGGAAAACAAACGTCCAAGTGCTCGTCAGGGACATCCTTCTAAAGTGCCTAACATGGACGTCCTTCACTCAAAAACAAAAAGGCGGGCCAAGCTATGGTGCTGTTGAAAGGAGAGGGGTTTGCTGAACCGGTAATGAGGGCTAGAGGAGCTCGGGCTCAGCAGCAGCAGTAATCAGCCTGTAATGCTTTTTAATGAATCGGGGATCGGGACATGCAAGGAGTCCAAATCAAACTATTTGGACGTTCCTTTCGATTATGCCCCACCAGGTCTCAGCCAATCACAGCTTATTTAGTTGACACCAGTGACCGCTAAACGCACTGTGACTGGCTGAGAGAGACCTGGAGGAGGGGCATAATCGAAAGGGACGTCCTCACACGTCCCAATTCTCTCCGGTGGTGGTCGTAAGAAAAATCGTCAGGAACTACTTTTTTTTTTTTTTACATGAAGCCGTCTTTGGCATGCGCAGAGCAGCCAGCATAACGATTGGATGCTCTGCGCATGTCCAGCTGGCCAACTGGCTTCCAAGGAAATCACATGCAAATGAGCTAACAGCGAGCAGCTCATCTGCATGCGATTTCCTTCATGCATGCCCTTCCCTTACCGATTCGCTAAGGGATCAGTAAGGGAAGGGCTCTTCCGTGGAGTTTAGTGCATCTAGCCCTTAGTTTTTACATCCAGAGTTGCCATCTAAGCACCACTTGACATACCATTCATTTTCTAATTAGAGATCCTCTGTGTTCATCCCATGCCTTTTTGAATTCTGTCACCGTTTTTTTCTCCATTACCTGCCTCGGGGGTGGGGGGGGGGGATTCCAGGCATCACCCACCCTCTGCGTGAAAAATAATTTTCTGTCATTACTCCTGTCTACCACCCTGCAACCTCAATTCATGTCCTCTAGTTTTACCACTTTCCCTTCTCTGGAAAATATTTGTTTCTATAGTAATACCTTTCAAGTATTTAAACATCTGTATCATATCTTCCCTGTCCCTCCTCTCCTCTGGGGTAAACATATTCAGGTCTTCCAGTCTTTTCTCATACATCTTTTGGCACAAGCCCCATATCATTTTTTTGTTGCCTTCCTCCGGACCGCTTCAAGTCTTCTTACATCTTTAGCAAGATACGGCCTCCAAAACTGAACACAGAACTCTTAAGTGGGGCCTCACCAACAATCTGTTCAAAAAGGCATACCGCAACGATACAGCCTAACTACCAGTCAACAAAACTCAAGCCTGAACTACATAAAACCCAACTCACTATACTGGACTACTATAGAGTACTGTACCACGAATGAACTTTAACGCAATACCACCTTATGAACTCTTTATAACTGACTGTTTAATCTACTATGCCAATCATGTTCTCATGTAATACCATGTGTATCTCTCACTCCGGAAATGGCGATTGCCAGGACGGAATAATGTAAGCCACATTGAGCCTGCAAATAGGTGGGAAAATGTGGGATACAAATGCAATAAATCAAACATATAAATGGCAAGTGACCGACTCACCTGCAAATGCGCAGTAGAGACTTCCTTCTCTGTCCCGCCCTCGTGTCAAGATGTGATGACGTAGAGGGCGGAACAGATAGGGAAACGGAGTCGGACGCTGCCGCTGAAGCCTGGAAACGAACATCGCGCGCACCAACCTCCACCCCCCCCATCCCTGCTGCCGCTCCCGCCCCCCTTCTGTATCGAGCCCCCTGCACTGACCTGACAGCGCCTCTCACCTCCGTGTGGAAGCACTGCAGGCAGCAGCAGAGCGATCTGCTGCTGCCTGCAGCACATTCACATGGAGGTGAGAGGCGCTGTTAGGTCAGTGCAGGGGGCCCGGCACGGAGGGGGGCGGGAGCGGCGGCGAGGAGGGTAGCTGGAAATCTTGCCCGTTTTAACGGGCTTAACGTCTAGTAAATAAATAAAATAATTTAATCTGTACATGGGCATCAACATCTCCTTTCTTCTGGTGCTTACAACTCTCTCTATACAGCCTAGCATCCTTCTAGCTACAGCTAGCGCTTTGTCATACTGTTTCGTCGCCTTCAGATACTATCACCCCAAGCTCCATCTCCCTTTCTGTACATATCAGCCTCTCACTGCCTAACACATACAGCTCCCTTGGATGTCTACTCCCTAAGTGCGTCACTCTGCACAGAATCAGCCCCAGCACCGATCCCTTAGGCATTCCACTACTCACCTTTCCTTTCTCTAAATGAATTCCATTAACCACAACCCTCTAGCGTCTGCCTCTCAACCAGTACCTAATCCAGTCCAAACTTTGGGTCTTAACTTCAGCCTGTCAAGTTTATTCAAGAGCCTCCTATGAGGAACCATGTCAAAAGCTTTGAGAAATGTAAGCAGATTACATCCTCGATCCAATTCTCTGGTCACCCAAATAATTCAATCAGATTTGTTTGGCATGATTTACCTTAGGTAAAACCATGTCATCTCGGATCTCGTAACCTACTGGATTCAAGGAAATTCACTACCCTTTCCTTGAGCATCGCTTCCGTTACTTTTCCAATAACCAAAGTGAGGCTTACTGGCCTGTAGTTCCAGATTCTTCTCTATCACCACTTTTGTGAAGAGGGACCATATCCCTCTTCTCCAATCCTACGGAACCTCTCCCGTCTCCAAGAATTTATTACATAAATCTTTAAGAGGTCCCGCCAGAACCTCTCTGAGCTCCCTCAAGCTACTGGGATGGATCAGTGTTATATTCCTTAGCTTCTTCTCTGACTATAGTCAGTATATGCCTGGTACTCCTGGTAGCTGAGGAGCCTGGAAGGCATTTCACTTTGTTGGGTCCCTTGAACTGTGTTCCAAAGATAATGCCTCTGATAATGGAAACCCCTAGCAACAACAGTTATCTGGTATGAGACTCTATTAGAGCTTTGGGGGTGTCTTTTCTTTTGACACACCTTCACTGCTTTTTGTTCCACCTCAGTTCTATTTTTTGGAGCATCACAAAAAATAGAATCAAGTTACTGCAAACTGCACAATTCCCAGGCATAAGCGCTGTTCTATAAACTGCCTAACTTAAGCGCAGCTTATAGAATAGTGCTTTTTTTGGCGCCATATATAGAATTAATCCCTATCAAAGATATGCATGTAGTTACAGAAAGTACTTAAGAGGTATACTGACATATGCATGTAGAAGTGTGCACACTGCAGATATGTGCATAAATGCTAGTATTCTAAACATTTTAGGCACGTAACTGACATGTAAAATGTTAGCACCTACTTTATAGAATGACACCCCCCCCCCCCCTTTGAAACTGAATATCACCACTATCCAGATCATTTTAGCCTTCCTTTGCACCAGCCATTTAGCGATTTAAATATCCTGATATTATTCATTCATTTTTTTTTATGTTTAAATCTTTTTTATTAATGTACATCAACTTAAATTGAACAGTTGGCAACATATTGCATAATACGCAAAAACAGTCCAACGACTATACCAGTAAATAAACACAGTGCCCTTATCTTCCGCTTACGGCTACAAAAGGCGATAATTTCCCCCCTTAGTACTGCCTTCGAGGCGGACCAAAACAGTGTGGGTTGGCTATGTGCATGTACTTTATTATTCTCTGCATAGTCCTCCCATTTTTCTTTTAAATACTTTTGAAATTGGGGGTCCACGGCCAGGTGAGCTGGGAAGCGCCATCCCCTCCCTCCCCTCCCATTGGCCGATACTTCTAAGTCTATCCATATTAACGCATGGTCAGAAATCACCTCAGGGCCAATAGTTGCCGTTCTTACCTGAGGGAACATTGTGCGTTCTACTAATATGTAGTCTAGTCGGGCTAATGTGCCGTGAGCTCTGGACCTATGCGTAAAATCCTTTTCCCCAGGATGTAATGTTCTCCAGACATCTATGAGGTCAAGAGCCTGAGAGAGGGCCCGAAACTCCTGTACTCTATTTCCCACGTAATGCTGGGATGTGGGATTCGTGCAGTCAATCTCGGGATCTGCTACCATGTTAAGGTCTCCCATTATGACCATTTGTTTATTGTGATTCCCCATACAGTGACCTATAATTGTCTTATAAAATTGTGGGTCGTGTGTCGTTGGTCCATATATTCCTACCAAGATGAATTCAATGCCTTGTAACCACACTTGCAGCATTATGCAGTTCCCTCTTGCCCCTTTAGCCAACACTTGAGCTTTATAGTTTAGCCCTTTCCTAAACAATACCGCCACTCCCCCTCTCCTACCTTGTGGAGTCGCCGCAAAGCTCTCCCCCACCCAGGATCTCTGTAATTTAGCATGTTCTACCTCTGTGAGTCGGGTTTCTTGTAGGCACACTATGTCTGCTTTGTGTCGCTTTAATTCGGTCAATATTTTAGATCTTTTTATGGGGGAACTAATACCCCCCACATTCCAGGACACTAATCTAACCGGCATAATGCTGCTTGTTTAATATAAAATGGGTTGTCACCTTCTCTGAAGTTTCTTTTTATTTTGCTCGCAGCCCTGCACAGGGTTTTTAGCACTTGGACTATTCTGTGTAGTATCATGGTCTTTACTGTTCTCCTAAACCCACCATGCCACCTCAGTCTTTCGCTTCGTATTGCCCCCTTTTTACATCTACTTCTTCTTACCCACAACCAGGTCCTTTCTCTATTATACCAATACATGGACGAGTTCCCCCCCCTTTTCCCCATCCCTACCCCTTCCTTCGGTCTCCCTTCTCTCTTCTACCCCTTTCTGTTCCGCAAGCTACTTACGGATCTGGTATTCCGGATTGTGCAGAGGAATTCCCCACTCTCCTCCAAACAATTAAATTATTACCAGTCACCTTCTGTCCAATCATATGGTGTTGTTTCTCTTTCTTCTGCCCTCCATTGATGTCACTCATGCCTTTTTACCAAGTTTTTGTTCAGTTGTAAAGGCCTGAGCCTGTGCCACGTTTTGAAAGTGCTTCCACGTGTCCTGATGTCGTATCTTCAAATGCGCGGGATACAGCAACGCAAATTTTACGTTTTTTTGTGCCAATTCCGCACATAGCGGGTGAAACGCTCGCCTCTGCTCTTGTACTTTCTGAGAGAAGTCTTGAAAAATCATTATCTTCTGCTCTTCAAAGCGTAAAGACTCTCTTTTTTGGCGGAATCCTTGTAGTATTTCCACTTTGTGCCGAAAATTCATGAGTTTTGCCACTACTACTCTGGGGCGCTGGGAATTTTCCATTCGGCGCCCTACTCTGTGAGCCCTCTCGATAACCAAGTGGCCTGTGGAATCAGTCAGGGCTAGTTCTTTTGAAAGCCAGTTCTCCAGCCAGTCCGACAAGTTTCTATCCTGTATCCGCTCCAGGATCCCCACTATTCTTATGTTGTTCCTCCTAGACCGGTTTTCTGAGTCTTCCAGCTTAGCGGCATGTTCCGCCAGCTGCTGTTGTAGTTGTGCAATATCGGGGCCCTGTGCACGTGTATCATCTTCGAGCGCCGCCACTCTCACCTCAAGGTCTCCCGCTCTAGTCTCCAGGCCATCAAGCCCAGTTTGAATGGCCTCCAGGCGTTTAGACAGTGCATCCCAGCGTGGATCCATCGCGTGAACCACCGCTGCTGTTAGTTGTTCCAGCTGCATCTCTGTGAATGCCGGCGCCGCGACCGCGGAGCCGTCCGCCATTTTGTTTTCTCCACCTCCAACCTTTCCCCTCGTTTTCGTGCCTGTTTTCTGTGCCATTTCGGTGGGGGATTTATGGACGAACTTGTCCATGCAGCCAGTCACTTAAGTTCACGATGGAGGGCGTTTTGCACGCGATGTGACTTTTTATTTTCCGATTTAGAGCGGGGGTTCCCGGAGCTTCAGACAGCTGCTGCCGCTTCGCTCACTGCATAACCGGAAGTCCTATTCATTCATTTTTAAAAACTACATAGAAATTTGTGCATTTGCCATAATGCAGCTAAAGCATAAATCTCTTTAAATACCAGCCTAACAATTAATGAGAACAAACATACTGACTCATGTCTTCGTCAAGTGTAACTGGCTGTGCAAACTATTCATCAGCCTGTTGAAGCTCATCATAGGTGTACTCCATGTGCATTTAAACTCTCTGTACAGTGTTGAAGGGATGGTTGCCTCTACACTTCTGGAAGGCTATTCTGTTGTTGACACTACTGGATCTGTTTGCTATGAAGGCTCAAAGAATCCTTTGCATCATTTTTATAACATGAAAGTTGTCATCTTAAAATGAAAGTGACAATGACTAGCTTTGCCACAGGCAAACATAAGATCAACCAGCATAGTTCATGTTATCACATCCCTGGCATAAGCACCTTCAATATGTAGTGTTAAGTAACTGTCTAGTGCACGACTGTCTTGGTTGGAAGCCAGCTTGCTTCATAATTCATCAGCTTCATACCATTGCTTAATGGAGCAGAGAATAAAGCTTGCTGTCACGTCTTTGACCATGCCCCCTCTCAGGCTCACCTTATTTCCTGTGGTCAGCTTCTGAGCTGGCTTCTGTCTGTTCTTTGTGAGTTAGTTCTGTCTCTGTCTCTGTGTGCTGGCTGCATTGGATTGTCTATGTGCTGTCACCCGTTCCAGATTTCAGCCCAGTCCGATCCGGATCTTCCAGACTGCCAGACCCGCTTGTTTTGTTTGAACCAGCACAGCACCCTTAGTTGCCTGGTGATTGTTGCAGCTGAGTCTCAGCTGCTGCTGGGCTTATTAGCCATTTTGAAACCTTTCTGCTTTGCCTTTGCATTGCGTCTAAGACCCTGGTATGTTGGTGCTTTTGCACTTCAGCCTGAGTTTGGTTCCTTGCTCTAGTTCTTGCCTGAAGTCTTGCCTGTTCTAGTTAGTCTATGTTTAGTTTAGGGTATTGCTTGTTTACCAGTCTTGTGTCTTGTTTGTATGTCTTTGTCTAGTTCTGGGTTTATCTGTGTTTGTTCCCTGCTTCAGTGGCTGCTTGCAGCTTTCAGTTCAGTCTCCTGTCTAGCTGTGTTTGTTCCCTGTTTCAGTGGCTGCTCGCAGCTTTCAGTCTTGTCCTTCAGCCTATCCTTTCCCTGCCTTGCTGTCCCTGTACTGCCTAGCTGTTATCCAGTCCTGCCCTGTCCAGTAAGTCCTGCCGGCCACCTGAAGCCTGGAGCTCAACTCTTGGTGAAAAGTGGCCAGGTGCAGGTGAAGCCTAACTGTTTGTCAGAGATCTGCCCTGTATCTAGTGTGGGGTGGTTCTGCCTGCCACTGCCGCTCCTCGGCAGTGGCCCAAGGGCTCACAACCCAGTTTCCAGCTTTGAAAACGTGACACTTGCCCTCCTGGTATTTGCAATCTAGATGTTTAGGTTTTGCTTTTGGGTATCTGCCATTGATTTGTTGAACTCCCATGTTGAAGTCTCAGGATATAAGGCAGTAAATCAAGATTGTTGAAAAGAAATAAAAAAAAAATAACAACAACTGTTTAATCTATTAAAAAGTAGATAAAGTCTTACCATTTAGTCAACTAAAAGTTAAAGATTTCTGCTCAAAACCAGGAATCCGCCAAAGTCGGCCTGCAGCTGACTTCCAGATCCCCTTTCCCAACATACTGTGCAATTTTGTATACTGGGCCATGAGTGGCAATTCTAGAGCTAGGTGGGCATACTGGATAAGGAACAGGAAATTTTTTTTTTTGTTACATTTGTACCCCGCGCTTTCCCACTCATGGCAGGCTCAATGCGGCTTACATGGGGCAATGGAGGGTTAAGTGACTTGCCCAGAGTCACAAGGAGCTGCCTGTGCCTGAAGTGGGAATTGAACTCAGTTCCTCAGTTCCCCAGGACCAAAGTCCACCACCCTAACCACCAGGCCACTCCAGGAAAGTCAGGAATGGAGATGAAAGAGATGTTGGCATATCAAGGAATATGTCCCTCGCATCTCCTCCCAGTTGGAGGTAATTTCTTACATAAAAATGATTTAAATGGTCAACTGTCGAAATGGTTATTGGCTCCTGTTCAGTTTAACCAAGCCAACTGTGCCGGGAGCACCTATTCAATGGCACTGAATATCTGCTCTGATCGCTGAGGCATTCTCCAGGAGTCATCCAGGCAAATGTGGGGAAAATGTGGGATACAAAAGAACTATAAATAAATAAATGGTCTCCCTCAGGCTGGTCCAGATGAAGTAGATTGAATATAAATACCACAATATTATAGTTACATTAAGAAAAGTATTCATTAAAGAAATGTTTTAATTTCCTTTCGAAAAATAAAATAAGTCTGCAAAACACAGATCCCCACTGGTAATGAATTCCATACCAACACTGTCTGATAATATATCAAAGAGTCAAACATTCGTTGTTGTTTGATTTGTTTAACTGAAGGAAAACTACTTAGCATTTAATTGCATGTTCAACTAGTAACTAGTTGCAGGCTCTCAACCCTTCTTGATCCAGTCACTCAAACTTCTCCTAGTCAGACCTGTACTCCCTATTTAAAGAATTTAAAAAAGGAAATTGTCTTCCTTTCACCCTATCTCCCTTGCACACTGGTCAGGATACCTAATATTTTCTTTTACTCAAAGATAACATTGTCTTAGTTTATTTTGTCCCTTGTGCTGGTGTCTTACAATAAGAAGCTCACCATTACATTGCAATTCTCATTCAATTAAATGTACATGATTTTTTCTGTACTTAAAAGTTATCACTTACACAACACTGATTGACCTTCCAGTCCTCCATTTATTATTTACAGTCCACCTAGCAAAAAACATCATCAAGGTGGATTCCAACCAAACATTCATAAAATAACAGTAAATCACAGACAATATAAGCCAAAAAACAACCTCCCCAAATTAGCAGATATTCCTTCCCCTAATAAATCATGCAAAAGCCTCCCTAAACAAATGAGCCTTCAAAATTAGGTGCGGTTCTCCCCACACAAGAAACCCAGAAACTTAGTCCATAGCAATGACCAGCAACCAAAAACATAGGGCCCTGTTTACTAAGCTACGCTAGAGGCACATTAGTGCTTTTAGCGTGCGCTAACCATTAGCGCGCGCTAACTGTGTAGGTGTCCACAATATTCCTATGGGTGCCCACACAGTTAGCATGCCCTAATTTTGTGCATACGCTAGCGCATCTTAGTAAACAGAGCCCATAGTGACATAGACCCTCACCACGCTCACAACATGCAATCCTGGCACCACCAACTAATCAGCTCCCTGAGACCATAGGAAACAGTCTTACTAATCCAACAGTTGCCTAGGTAACAAGACAGACCCTCATGCAACACCTTGCTTGTAAGGGTGCAAATTTTACAATGGATCTGCTAATATACTGGCAGCCAGTGCAGGGATTTTTAATTCAGGGGAAAAGTTGGCAAATCAACTTACTCCAATCAAGAGACACACAGCTACATTTTGGATCAACCGCAAGGACACTAATGACCTCACCTAGAAGACCAAGGAAATCCCACTGCAGTAGTTCAACTCTCCTAATTAGAGTCTGTAATAAAAGAAGAAATTGAGCAAAAGCATATAATATCTGCACTGTCATAGCAGACAAGGCTTAAAAAGGGCAGCATTAATCAACGCCTGAATCGGCACCCCATCCACAGACTATGAGGATGAAAAAGCACCCTCTAGCCTACCCAAGAAGGTCAGTTTTTTAAATATTCAAGATCCATCCAATCCCATATGAACTGGAGGCATGAACAGTCCCTGCAACCTCCAACAATTCTCCTACTGAAATAATAAGTTGTAAATCACTGGCAAATATATGAAACAATCTATCCTTTTCCTCAAGAAAAGCTTTTCTAGGCAAATCTGGTTGCTCCAAGTAGTATCAAGTCCTTAATTCCCAACAATCAATCATGTTTCAACCGTCATTGGAAAACACAAATGAAGTATTTATCGTCTTCAAATTTCACATAGCACTAATAAATCAATATGTTGCAATTTTCAGCCCAATGTGCTGTGGCTACTAAAAACGCAAATAGAAAGTTAGGGATTATTCAAAAAGGGATGCAACAAAACTGAGAATATCATTGTACCTCTGTACGAGTCCTTGGTGCAACCCACACCTTTAGTACTGTGTGCAGTTCTGTTCACCTCATCTCAAAAAGAATAGAGTGGAACTAGAAAAAGTTCAGAAAAAGTTGACAAAAATGAGGAAGGAGATAGGCTAAACAGGTTAGGGCTCTTTGGCTTGGAGAAAAGATGCCAGAGGAATTAGAATACAAGTTTTTAAAATCATGAGTGGGGTGAAACAGTTAGTGAACAGTTGTTTAACCTCTGAAACATAAAAACAAAAGAATACGAAACAATCAGCAGATTGAAAACAAATCTTAGACATTTTTGTTTTCATTCAGTGCATAATTCAACTGTAGAATCTGTTGACAGAGGATATAGCCAAGGCAACTGACATGTTTACTAAGCAGTTTTATAGACTTAACCATGTATGTGCCTACAATATCCCTATAGGCGCGCTAAAAACACTAACGCACCTTAGTAAACAGGGCCCATAGTGGGGTTTAAAAGAAGTTTGGTCAAGCTTCTGGAGAGAAAAAAAAAACATAAAAAATTATTAGCCAAGCAAACTTGGGAGAGCCCTAGAAAGGAGCCTTGTTCATCCCTAGAAATGAGCTATAAGAAATAGATCTACTTTAAGGGATCTGTCAAATATTTGAGACCTAGACTGGCCACTACTGGAGACAGGATGCTGGGCTCAGTGAACCCTGATCTGACTTACTATGGCTTTTCTTATATTCTTATGTTTTCTTATGTCTTTCAGCAAATCACTTAATCCTCCATTGCCTCAGGTATAGAGTAATACTGAATCTGGACCTTGTACTGTTACTGAAGAGGAGTGGCCTAGTGTTTAGGGTGGTGGACTTTGGTCCTGAGGAACTGAGTTCAATTCCCACTTCAGGGGTCACTTGCTAATGATAACATTAGCACATTAGCACATGGCCATAAATAAAACAAATAGAAAAGAGGCCATTTTACGGCTACACATATTTTTTTTATTTATAGTTCAACATTTTTATTGATGACAACTCAAAGGAAAAACATCCGACAATATGAACACACATAGATTAAAAACTGAACATGTACTCCTTCAAAACAGAATGATACAGTCCGCCATCAAACTTTTAACATTCTATCCCCACCCCTCTATTTCATGTTTTATGTTTTAACAGTTTTATCGGGAAATGGCCTCTTACATTAACATACTCTGCGTTTAAGAACATATTGTAAACATCCCTAATACACAAAGCAGACTACTTAAACCAATTAGTATTCGGCAGACCACCCCCACTATTCCCCAACTTCTTCTTCTCCTCCCCACTCCCCCCTTATACCCCTTCCCTCCCCACCAACTCAGATCTATCTACGACCCCCTTCATCCCCTCCCTCTTTGAACTGCTAATCCACCCCCTCCTTTTTATACAATGTTCCATCAACTTTGTGTTAACCTTATCCCCCCCAACCCATAACCCCCCCTTACCCACACAAATTTGTAAGTTCAAGGGGATGTAACAAACGATCCAACATGAACAGGAAAATTCATCAGCTATACCTCAACAGCCCCCTTTACCCCCCTTCCCTAAGCAGGCTGCTACACAGGGTTCTCCCAAGGCACTACGCACTGGTAAATACCAAATATCACTATATCAAATTGTAAATAAACTTGGAACTTGGTACTACTACTACTACTACTATTTAGCATTGGTAAGGTGCACAAAGCCCATTTCGTAGCACAGCTTAGTAAAAGAGGCCCTTAGTTTGCTATACGATAGACTTATTAACTAAATACACTGAATACAGTCAAAGACATGGAAAAGCTCACATAAGATCAGAAAATCAGATAACATTCAGATTGCAATAGACCCCAAAACTCCTCCTGGGTATTTTCACTGGCATAAAATAACAAATTTGAAAATTCTACTGTAACAACCAAAATAAGTAATCTTCCTTTATAATCTCCCTTTGCAGGAATAAAATAAGACTGGAAGTTTTGAAGGGAGCAATTATGACTACCCACCATGTGCATCTTGGAAACTAAGCCCAGTACTCAACAGCATTTTCTTTTAAAGTTTAGCTTTTATTATCATGTTGCTATGACTACCAATTTTCCCCCATTCATCTCCATGGGAAATCACATAACATTGGCCATGTGGATGTATACACCAGCCTATCTGAGTTATTACAAAAATATCCTCTCTTTCCTTCAGGATCATGGCTCTGCATCACCACACTAATATTCAGACATTATCTTGGAATGGGGAAGGAAAAGTAGCTTGCCTGTAACATACACACATTCTCTAAAGGGAGAAGTTCACTAGCCACACATATGGGCCACATTACTGCACTCAGGTCAAATAGATTCATCCAGAGTACTCTAGAAAGGCCTAAAAATCTTTCTCTACCCATGTGTGGTAGCTCTTGCCCTGTCACAGCCACAGAACTCCTCTCACTAGGTTTGACTGGTAAGAAAATAATTTCAGAGGAGAAGGAGGGGGGTTTGTCTGACTGATATCTTCAGAAAATACTGCTTTCCCTGAAGACAACTAGTTCACCATGGTCACACACTCGGACAGCGGACACTAACTAAAAGTGCTTTTCAGGATTAAAGGGGACCAACAAAAATAGTCAATTGATACAGAAACATTTTTTTTCTTAGTAAATCCTTTTCTAGTTTGTAATTTTAAAAAATGTATTTGAACAATGGGAAAGACATTATAAAATGGGTGCAGGAAAGGGTGGAGTTGGGCTCTAACTCTCAAGAGACTATGGAAAATTAACTGTTCATGTCTCATTCCATCACAGACCATGTCTAGACAGTAATGGAATGCAAATAAATACATGGACTGAAATCTATATCATAGTCTTGCGTGTAAATCTTAATGCTAATTGGTACTGATAATTGCTTGTTAATATCCAATTAACAGCGCTGATTAGATAGTCAACCGATTTAAATTACGCGCTTTGTTACAGAATACGCTTCAATTTCCGCACAGAAAGTTTGGTGCCATAATCAGGCACACTGCCATGAAAAGTCCCAATTTTCAAATTTTAAAACAGATTATCAATATAAAAGCACATGTCATCATGTAATAAATGCAAAATGATAATTTAATATCTAGCTTTGTGCCATGGTCTTTGGACAGAGTACGGGTGTAAAATGGACTACCATACATGAACCCAACCCAGTACTGAGTAAGATTTAGGTTTCAAAAACATTTCATAAATGGAAGAAACAGAAAAATAGTATTTAGCTTTCTTTGGTGCCACTGAAAGGACAAAGTGCAGGCAGTATTATGACAGCTAATTAGTAACCTGGGTAGTAGGATAGGTAGTTTTGAGGTTGGCAGGTAGTTTCACTGTATATAAGTTTCTATGCTGCAGGAGATAGAAGTCCTCCCATAGAACTGCACTGGGCCATATTTGGAAGCTTATTTTTTGGAACCCCCTGGTCTGATGTGGCCCACTTGTGAACCAGTTTTTTTCTATGCCAAATTTCATCCATTCTATTACATTTTTTTTTTGAGAATTCTTTTGCCTCCAGATATATGTTCTCAACCCCTTTTGTATAATTCTTTCCAACTTCTTTTAGGTTGAAAAAAAAAGAAGAAAGAAAGGATCATCTAAATTTCCTAGCATTAAAAAAAAAAGAAAAAAAGAACTTAGTTTTAAAAAGTTTCATGCAAAGTATGCTGCTAACACAGAAAGATGAAAAACAACTGCAGCTGTGTTAGGTGGTTAAAAAAATATCTATATCTATATATATATATAGGCAGCAATGGTTTGCATACTTACCACAAGGCACTGTACATGTGGGTTTATAGAATGGAGAAAAGAATACTGCAGAAAAATTAAAGAAGTTAAATATTGAATTCCAGTGTTGTTAAATGTGTATATTTTTTATACTGTTCCACAGTAGTTCTATTATTAGGTTTCAATTTACTGTTTTCAAGTTTACCTCATTTATTGTATTACAGTGGGGGAAATAAGTATTTGATCCCTTGCTGATTTTGTAAGTTTGCCCACTGACAAAGACATGAGCAGCCCATAATTGAAGGGTAGGTTATTGGTAACAGTGAGAGATAGCACATCACAAATTAAATCCGGAAAATCACATTGTGGAAAGTATATGAATTTATTTGCATTCTGCAGAGGGAAATAAGTATTTGATCCCCCACCAACCAGTAAGAGATCTGGCCCCTACAGACCAGGTAGATGCTCCAAATCAACTCGTTACCTGCATGACAGACAGCTGTCGGCAATGGTCACCTGTATGAAAGACACCTGTCCACAGACTCAGTGAATCAGTCAGACTCTAACCTCTACAAAATGGCCAAGAGCAAGGAGCTGTCTAAGGATGTCAGGGACAAGATCATACACCTGCACAAGGCTGGAATGGGCTACAAAACCATCAGTAAGACGCTGGGCGAGAAGGAGACAACTGTTGGTGCCATAGTAAGAAAATGGAAGAAGTACAAAATGACTGTCAATCGACAAAGATCTGGGGCTCCACGCAAAATCTCACCTCGTGGGGTATCCTTGATCATGAGGAAGGTTAGAAATCAGCCTACAACTACAAGGGGGGAACTTGTCAATGATCTCAAGGCAGCTGGGACCACTGTCACCACGAAAACCATTGGTAACACATTACGACATAACGGATTGCAATCCTGCAGTGCCCGCAAGGTCCCCCTGCTCCGGAAGGCACATGTGACGGCCCGTCTGAAGTTTGCCAGTGAACACCTGGATGATGCCGAGAGTGATTGGGAGAAGGTGCTGTGGTCAGATGAGACAAAAATTGAGCTCTTTGGCATGAACTCAACTCGCCGTGTTTGGAGGAAGAGAAATGCTGCCTATGACCCAAAGAACACCGTCCCCACTGTCAAGCATGGAGGTGGAAATGTTATGTTTTGGGGGTGTTTCTCTGCTAAGGGCACAGGACTACTTCACCGCATCAATGGGAGAATGGATGGGGCCATGTACCGTACAATTCTGAGTGACAACCTCCTTCCCTCCGCCAGGGCCTTAAAAATGGGTCATGGCTGGGTCTTCCAGCACGACAATGACCCAAAACATACAGCCAAGGCAACAAAGGAGTGGCTCAGGAAGAAGCACATTAGGGTCATGGAGTGGCCTAGCCAGTCACCAGACCTTAATCCCATTGAAAACTTATGGAGGGAGCTGAAGCTGCGAGTTGCCAAGCGACAGCCCAGAACTCTTAATGATTTAGAGATGATCTGCAAAGAGGAGTGGACCAAAATTCCTCCTGACATGTGTGCAAACCTCATCATCAACTACAGAAGACGTCTGACCGCTGTGCTTGCCAACAAGGGTTTTGCCACCAAGTATTAGGTCTTGTTTGCCAGAGGGATTAAATACTTATTTCCCTCTGCAGAATGCAAATAAATTCATATACTTTCCACAATGTGATTTTCCGGATTTAATTTGTGATGTGCTATCTCTCACTGTTACCAATAACCTACCCTTCAATTATGGGCTGCTCATGTCTTTGTCAGTGGGCAAACTTACAAAATCAGCAAGGGATCAAATACTTATTTCCCCCACTGTATGTTAATTCTTGGTTATTTATTGTTATGCTGTTAAACTGTACCTGCTGTACACTGCCTTGGATTCCTCCCTCTCCTTCTCTGCGCATATCCAACAGACTGCCAAGACCTGTCGCTTCTTCCTCTTCAACATCAGCAAAATTCGCCCTTTCCTATCTGAGCACACCACATGAACTCTCGTCCACGCTCTCATTACCTCTCGCCTTGACTACTGTAACTTACTCCTCACCGGCCTCCCACTTAGCCATCTATCCCCCCTTCAATCCGTTCAGAACGCTGCCGCACGTCTTATATTCCGCCAGAACCAATATACTCATATCACCCCTCTCCTCAAGTCACTTCACTGGCTTCCGATCAGATACCACATACAATTCAAGATTCTCCTCCTTACCTACAAATGCACCCGGTCTGCGGCTCCTCACTACCTCTCTACCCTCATCTCCCCCTATGTTCCCGCCCGTAACCTCCGCTCACAGGACAAATCCCTCCTTTCAGTTCCCTTCTCCACCACTGCCAACTCCAGGCTCCGCTCATTCTGCCTTGCCTCACCCTATGCTTGGAACAATCTTCCTCAACCCCTACGCCAAGCCCCCTCCCTACCCATCTTCAAATCTCTGCTTAAAACTCACCTCTTCAATGCTGCTTTCGGCACCTAACCTTTCGTGAAATATAGTATGCCCTATCAGACGGACTCTACACTTGTCTTTAGATTGTTTAGATTGTCTTCAGATTGTACACCTGTCTTTTAGATTGTAAGCTCCTTGAGCAGGGACTGTCCTTCCATGTTAAATTGTACAGCGCTGCGTAACCCTAGTAGCGCTTTAGAAATGTTAAGTAGTAGTAGTTGGGTGAACCTCTTCATAAAGGCGATTAATAAATCCCAATAAAGGGTCCTTTTACAAAGGAGCGTTAACGTTTTTAGCACGCACTAAACATAAGGACATACTAAATGCTAGAGACACTCACAGGAATATATGGGTGTCTCTAGCATTTAGTGTGCGCTAAAACTTAAAATAGGTTTGTACTTTTACTGTTTCCTGTCTTACAGAATGTTGGAAAGAAATTATACAAATGGGTCAAAAATGTTTGTCTGGGGACAAAATAACTCTCCAAAACCTTAACAGAATGGGACCAAACGTGGCAAGGAGGGACACCTAGGAAGACACATCAAGTATGAATATAAACCAAATCAGACCTGTGGTCTCAGAGAAATACCCAGGAGTATTTTGGTGGGGGAGGGAGTTTCATGCAAAGTATGCTGCTAACACAGAAAGATGAAAAACAACTGCAGCTGTGTTAGGTGGTTAAAAAAATATCTATATCTATATATATATATAGGCAGCAATGGTTTGCATACTTACCACAAGGCACTGTACATGTGGGTTTATAGAATGGAGAAAAGAATACTGCAGAAAAATTAAAGAAGTTAAATATTGAATTCCAGTGTTGTTAAATGTGTATATTTTTTATACTGTTCCACAGTAGTTCTATTATTAGGTTTCAATTTACTGTTTTCAAGTTTACCTCATTTATTGTATTTACAGTGGGGGAAATAAGTATTTGATCCCTTGCTGATTTTGTAAGTTTGCCCACTGACAAAGACATGAGCAGCCCATAATTGAAGGGTAGGTTATTGGTAACAGTGAGAGATAGCACATCACAAATTAAATCCGGAAAATCACATTGTGGAAAGTATATGAATTTATTTGCATTCTGCAGAGGGAAATAAGTATTTGATCCCCCACCAACCAGTAAGAGATCTGGCCCCTACAGACCAGGTAGATGCTCCAAATCAACTCGTTACCTGCATGACAGACAGCTGTCGGCAATGGTCACCTGTATGAAAGACACCTGTCCACAGACTCAGTGAATCAGTCAGACTCTAACCTCTACAAAATGGCCAAGAGCAAGGAGCTGTCTAAGGATGTCAGGGACAAGATCATACACCTGCACAAGGCTGGAATGGGCTACAAAACCATCAGTAAGACGCTGGGCGAGAAGGAGACAACTGTTGGTGCCATAGTAAGAAAATGGAAGAAGTACAAAATGACTGTCAATCGACAAAGATCTGGGGCTCCACGCAAAATCTCACCTCGTGGGGTATCCTTGATCATGAGGAAGGTTAGAAATCAGCCTACAACTACAAGGGGGGAACTTGTCAATGATCTCAAGGCAGCTGGGACCACTGTCACCACGAAAACCATTGGTAACACATTACGACATAACGGATTGCAATCCTGCAGTGCCCGCAAGGTCCCCCTGCTCCGGAAGGCACATGTGACGGCCCGTCTGAAGTTTGCCAGTGAACACCTGGATGATGCCGAGAGTGATTGGGAGAAGGTGCTGTGGTCAGATGAGACAAAAATTGAGCTCTTTGGCATGAACTCAACTCGCCGTGTTTGGAGGAAGAGAAATGCTGCCTATGACCCAAAGAACACCGTCCCCACTGTCAAGCATGGAGGTGGAAATGTTATGTTTTGGGGGTGTTTCTCTGCTAAGGGCACAGGACTACTTCACCGCATCAATGGGAGAATGGATGGGGCCATGTACCGTACAATTCTGAGTGACAACCTCCTTCCCTCCGCCAGGGCCTTAAAAATGGGTCATGGCTGGGTCTTCCAGCACGACAATGACCCAAAACATACAGCCAAGGCAACAAAGGAGTGGCTCAGGAAGAAGCACATTAGGGTCATGGAGTGGCCTAGCCAGTCACCAGACCTTAATCCCATTGAAAACTTATGGAGGGAGCTGAAGCTGCGAGTTGCCAAGCGACAGCCCAGAACTCTTAATGATTTAGAGATGATCTGCAAAGAGGAGTGGACCAAAATTCCTCCTGACATGTGTGCAAACCTCATCATCAACTACAGAAGACGTCTGACCGCTGTGCTTGCCAACAAGGGTTTTGCCACCAAGTATTAGGTCTTGTTTGCCAGAGGGATTAAATACTTATTTCCCTCTGCAGAATGCAAATAAATTCATATACTTTCCACAATGTGATTTTCCGGATTTAATTTGTGATGTGCTATCTCTCACTGTTACCAATAACCTACCCTTCAATTATGGGCTGCTCATGTCTTTGTCAGTGGGCAAACTTACAAAATCAGCAAGGGATCAAATACTTATTTCCCCCACTGTATGTTAATTCTTGGTTATTTTATTGTTATGCTGTTAAACTGTACCTGCTGTACACTGCCTTGGATTCCTCCCTCTCCTTCTCTGCGCATATCCAACAGACTGCCAAGACCTGTCGCTTCTTCCTCTTCAACATCAGCAAAATTCGCCCTTTCCTATCTGAGCACACCACATGAACTCTCGTCCACGCTCTCATTACCTCTCGCCTTGACTACTGTAACTTACTCCTCACCGGCCTCCCACTTAGCCATCTATCCCCCCTTCAATCCGTTCAGAACGCTGCCGCACGTCTTATATTCCGCCAGAACCAATATACTCATATCACCCCTCTCCTCAAGTCACTTCACTGGCTTCCGATCAGATACCACATACAATTCAAGATTCTCCTCCTTACCTACAAATGCACCCGGTCTGCGGCTCCTCACTACCTCTCTACCCTCATCTCCCCCTATGTTCCCGCCCGTAACCTCCGCTCACAGGACAAATCCCTCCTTTCAGTTCCCTTCTCCACCACTGCCAACTCCAGGCTCCGCTCATTCTGCCTTGCCTCACCCTATGCTTGGAACAATCTTCCTCAACCCCTACGCCAAGCCCCCTCCCTACCCATCTTCAAATCTCTGCTTAAAACTCACCTCTTCAATGCTGCTTTCGGCACCTAACCTTTCGTGAAATATAGTATGCCCTATCAGACGGACTCTACACTTGTCTTTAGATTGTTTAGATTGTCTTCAGATTGTACACCTGTCTTTTAGATTGTAAGCTCCTTGAGCAGGGACTGTCCTTCCATGTTAAATTGTACAGCGCTGCGTAACCCTAGTAGCGCTTTAGAAATGTTAAGTAGTAGTAGTTGGGTGAACCTCTTCATAAAGGCGATTAATAAATCCCAATAAAGGGTCCTTTTACAAAGGAGCGTTAACGTTTTTAGCACGCACTAAACATAAGGACATACTAAATGCTAGAGACACTCACAGGAATATATGGGTGTCTCTAGCATTTAGTGTGCGCTAAAACTTAAAATAGGTTTGTACTTTTACTGTTTCCTGTCTTACAGAATGTTGGAAAGAAATTATACAAATGGGTCAAAAATGTTTGTCTGGGGACAAAATAACTCTCCAAAACCTTAACAGAATGGGACCAAACGTGGCAAGGAGGGACACCTAGGAAGACACATCAAGTATGAATATAAACCAAATCAGACCTGTGGTCTCAGAGAAATACCCAGGAGTATTTTGGTGGGGGAGGGAGTTGCAACAGCACATAAATATTGATATGCTGATCACACACACACGAGTTCTAAATTATTTCATGAGGCATACTCCTCATGCTTTCCCTGCTATGCAACCCTCTCCACTCTTATCTTGCTGAGCAAGCTTTTAGCGATTCTGATGAGTATTTCATTTTATTTGTTGCAAATTCTACTGTGATACGTGGAGGGGCATTTTTGAAACAATGTCCAAGTCAGAATTGGGATGTTCTGCGCATAACACACAGAAAAAATCATCCACATCACAGCCATTTTCAAACGGGAAACACATCAGGATTTCTGTTTCGAAAATACGTCAAAAAGACATTCTTGCACTGGAAACATCCAAAATGAACTGCCTTTTTTCCAAAACGAAACATCCAAAATATGAACACCAAATATGCAGGCACAAAAACATCTGTCTGATATCATTTGTATACAAATGGCCACACAGACGTATCTGCAGAGCAGAGGGGCAGCACTAATGTACAACTGGACCCAGGTACAACACCCACCTTATTGCCATTATATTATTGTGAGCCCTCCAGGAACAGATAAAAACCTACTGTACCTACAGGTGACCCACTACAATAGCCCTCATGCTTGAGGTGGTTTATAAATTCAGGCACAGTAGGTATTTCCATGTTCAGGAGGGCTCATATATTGTACAGAAATAAAAGAGTTAAAGTGGGAATTACACCTGGGTTCTGGCACTGACAACTAGGCTACTTCTTGCACTTGCTTGCTGTTTTATTAGTATTTTATTTATTTAGATTTTGCTCACACCTTTTTCAGTAGTAGCTCAAGGTGAGTTACATTCAGGTACTCTGGATATTTCTCTGTCCCAGGAGGGCTCACAATCTAAGTTTGTACCTGAGGCAATGGAGGGTTAAGTGACTTGCCCAAGACCACAAGCAGCAGCAGCGGGATTTGAACCCGCCACCTCTGGATTGCAAGACTGGTGGTCTAACCACTAGGCCACTCCTCCACTAATAATGGCCATAATACCTGAAGCTGTCGTGTATCCACTGTCACTATTTGGACGAACTACGGTGTAAAACTTCCAAATTTTGACTTTCAAAAATCGTGATTTGGATGATTGACAGGTGGACTTTTTTGGCCATTTTGAGACGTCCATCTGCTTCAAAAATGAGCATCCTTGTGTCTTAATTTTCTCAATGGTTGCTATGTACAATGACATCTAATAAATGAACTGTATAGTTTGCTACTGGTTACCACATTATAGTGGCTGCTGTCTGGTGCATTGTTGTTTCTATATGTTCAAATGTTTATTAGAACATGATATGCAATGCATGGTAATTTTCTTTTCATCTTATATATACACAGGAAATATTATCATTTTAAATTCACTGTGCATGTTATTTGGGGATCATGCTTTAACATTTTTCATAGTTTATCAGTTTGACCTGCGGCATCAGTTCTTAATCATTTTTGTTGGTTTATACTTTTCATCTATTTTTTGCTTTATGTCAATGATTTTCTAGAAATAACATTTTCAGACTTCCATAAAATGATATGATTTGTTGCTTTGATTGTCCTGTTCTGGTCGTTCAGGGCCCAATTCTATATATGGTGCCTAAAATTAACGCACACTAGGCAATTACACCTAAGTGTATTTTAAATACCACAAGTAAATTTACATGCGGTATTTAGAATATGCTTAGGCGTAGTTCATGCGACTGAATCTACGTGCATCCATTTACACCAACGAAAAGCTGGTATAAATCCCTGTGCATAGATTTTCACACACTGGGTCATATTTTATAACAACACGCGTAGACTATGGAATGCCCACAAAATGCCCATTTCTACACACCTAAGCGTGCCCCTTTTTGCCTGTGTGCGTTAGAATTTAGGCGCAGTACATTACAGAACACGCTTAACAATGTACACACGTAAATTCTAATTTTTGCCAATTAGTGCTCATTATTGCTTGTTAAGAGCTGATAACAACACTTAACACCTTGTTAAAACAATTAATCTATGTGCATAGTTACAAAATACGCCTAGATTTATGTGTGGAATTGTGCACAACTCTAGGTGTGCTAGTTAGAATCCAGGGGTTAATGTCTATTTAGTTTATTTTTATTTTCTTGATTAATTCACATTTCCCTTATTTAGCTTATACTTTGTTTATTTCACTTGCTGTTTTGGTTTTTTCACATCTTATCTTACTATATCGAGCTTTAGTTTCACATTGGACTGTCACGTTTCCTGGCTGTTCTGAGCATGAGCACTGGTGGCCATCTTGGATTCAGGCTTATGCCAGGGTTTGGCGGCCATCTTGGAGAGGGCCTGTGAGGCCAGGGCAGCTATCTTGGAGGTGGCAGCTGCAGGAAGGAAGCCCTTATTTGGTCACAGGGTGTTCCCGATGGGGGCTGCCATCTTGTTTTCAGCTGTGCCTCATTGAGCCTAATTCCTTCCTATTTAAGGCTCTGCCCTCAGTCTATCAGTGCTTCGGCTTCTATTCGGTTCACTGACTAGTAGCAGTGCTTTGTATCTACTTCTGACGGATTCCTGGTTCTGACCCCTGCCTGTTCCTGGACCTGCTTCTGTCCGCTGCCTGATACTGACCCCTGCCTGTTCCTGGACCTGCTTCTGTCCGCTGCCCGGTACTGATCACTGCCTGTTCCTGGTCCTGCTTCTGACCGCTGCCTGGTACTGACCACTGCCTGGCGTTGACCTGTTGCCTAGCCCTGGTTTGCTGTTATCTGCTGCTTGGTCTAACCCTGTGGACTTTGTGCTGGACTTCATTCTCTCTGCTGCTGGCCGCCCGAACTCAGGGGCTCAACTCCTGGGGAACGGTGGGAGGCACAGGGAGGACTCAGGGTTTTGGCCGACAGCCCGGTGAGGGTTTCCTTCATCGTGTTCAAGGGCTCACCTCTCCTTGGAGATACATTACATGGACCATTATACAAATTTCATATCGCACTTTTATATCTTTTAATATTGAGTTCTTTTTCCAAATAAATTGTTTTTAATGTTTCCCCGCATCTTTTAAACAAAAATAGGAGTAGGTAGCTACGTTATTAGGTATATAACTACTCAGAATTTATCTTGATATATCACCTTGAGGTGTATGATTTTATTTCTTTTTCTAAATACCAACAGATATAAAACTAACTTGTATTTATTGTCTAAGTGGCTATATTCTTCATGACACACTTTTGAAGCATAGCTATACCAGTGTACATTATTAACCCTTTTCTTCCCTAGAAGGGATGTCCATCATTGTTCATATGATGTTGCTTTCGGCACCTAACCTTTATACCTATTCAGGAAATCTAGACTGCCCCAATTTGACTGCCCCTATTTGATTGACTGTACATTTGTCCTTTAGATTGTAAGCTCCTTGAGCAGGGACTGTCCTTCTATGTTAAATTGTACAGCGCTGCGTAACCCCAGTAGCGCTTCAGAAATGTAAAGTAGTAGTAGTAGTAATAGTAATGTCTGTTAACCCCTATTTTGTCATTTCTTTTATATAATATCTCATCGCTACATATGATCTCTTTTACATAAGTTTTTCTCTTGGTTTATTGGAGACATTATCTTGGTTCATTTTATGAGTCTATCATTTTTCAATTTTTACGTTTTGTGGTAACATTTCATTTTGAAGATCAGTGCGTCTTCGGGGGTGCACACCTATGTTATTAAGTGTATAGCTACTCAGAGTTTATCTTGATGCGTCACCTTGAGACTCCTGATGCAGATATTTCAGCCAAAACACGACCCTTGTCAAGTCAGCGGAAATTACAGTAAAGGACTTTTAAGCATATTTTGCTATTGTCCTTTGTCATCTCCACTGTTTCATCTGCTCTGTGCTTCATATGGAGACTAGTTCTTCTGTTTTATTTGGTTGTTAAGTGTATTGCCCATCAGTGAAGCATAACAATACCTATTGCCTTCATACAGTGGCACCTTATGTGTTTTTCTTTATGTTCTATTTTTACTTTCACAATTTAAATATAATTGCTCTTGATCCAGAAACAGAGAACATAACCAAAAAAAAAAAACGCAAATACAGTGGATCATAGTTAGTTCATGGTGTTGGGAATCAATGTTATGTAACCACGTATAAATGGAGCACTTGTAACCAGAACAATAAAATAGCATCAAAGACCAAGTGCAAGAACTTTTATTTACAGTACTGTATATACTGACAGAAATATACAGTATTTCTGCAACAATAATTTATAAAACAAAACAAAAAAAAGTTCTGTACAATAAAACAGATGGCTATAAGAAAATTAAACATAAAAACATGACAGCAGATAAAGGCCAAATAGCCCATCCAGTCTGCCCATCCTCTGTAACCCCTAACTCTTCCTTTTTCTAAACAATCCCATGTGCTTATCCCATGCCTTTTTAAATTCTAACACAGTCCTCAACTCCAAAAGCTGACTATATCTACAATATGTTAAAAGAACTTTGGTTGTCCCCGCGATGGAAAGCAGTTGGGGACGCCCAAAATCGGCTTTCGATTATGCCGATTTGGGCGACCCTGGGAGAAGGACGCCCATCTTCCTATTTGTGTGGAAAATGGGCGTCCTTCTCTTTCACTTTCGAACATAAGCCTGATAGTGTGTTTTTCCTTATATGCCCTGGGGAATTAATGTCAAAAATTTCAAATTATCCCCCAGATTCTATACAGCACAGCTTAAGTTGCACACACAAATAAAGTCATATTCTGGATTTGCGCACAAATTAATTAGTTAACAAGCCAATCAGTGCTGATAATTGCCAAACAAGCAATTATTGACTCTAATTGGCATTAATTAGAATTTACATGCACAACTGTAAGCGTAATGTGATGTGCATAAATTCTAAGTCGCACAGTTGAAACGGAGGTGTGGCCGAATTTTTTTTCCACACGGATTTTTTACACATGATATATAGACTCTAGCCCTACATGCCACAAAACAAAATAAAAATGATGCAAAAGCAATTCCTATAAATTTTTTATGCAATATATTAAATAGACCTATTTCAACAATCTTAGAAACATATCCAGATACTTTTAATACATTATGACAATATAGTAAATGTAGTGAAGTTTATATCATTCCAAATGAAAAAAAGAATATTCATGGAACACGTGCCTCAGGTCATTAATTTTATTTATTTATTAGGATTTATTTAACGCCTTTTTGAAAGAATCCACTCAAGGCGGTGTACAGTAAGAATACATCAAACACAAGCAATAGCCAGTTACAGCAGTAAACTGTATACCATTCACCTCTCCTATGTGCACACAAAACACAAAAGTAGTCACATGTGGCTGCCAGGAAGATTCTATATCCAACATGGCATTTTGACACTATCGCTACAGCACAAGAATAAAATCTTGTATTTTGCAATAAACACTATTTGTGTAATCTTTGTGTCTAGTGACTTTTTTTTTTAATTTCTCTGCAGCCGCGTCACTCTTTCACCACTTAACACTATTACTTCTCCCCTGTGCACAGCTCCATCCATCTCATCCTCCTTTCCTCACCTTCCACCACAAACCCCCTTAACTCCTTTCTCCCCCAACTTGTCTCTCTCCCACATTCTCCTTTGTAAACTCTTCATCAACTCCATCTCTCCTCCTCACCTTCTGAGGCTGCAAACACTTCAGTTATTTTCTTCCTGCACCATGCAACTCTCTTGATGCCCAAAATCCAGTGCTGTTCTCAAAGGATAGTGAGAACAGCATAGGACATGAAGCACCACATGACTCACAGGCTGAGGGGCCGATGCAGAAAGCAACCGCAGGCTTAGCTATGGGGTTACCATGGGTTGAACACAGATTGTATGCGCCGAGCAATGCAGAAAGGATTTGTACACGGGTGTTAACTCTCATGAAAGACACAGCCGTACAAAATGTATGTTGATGAGTTAATTTAGGTATTCGATGCAATGCAGAGAGTATGCCACTCACTTCTGCCATGAACACAACGTGATAATTTTTCTGCTAGGGGTGGTGAAGAAGGTTTTGTGGAGAGGATTTCTTGTCAATCTTTCAAACGTAACTGCCGGGACTGTTTTGTTTTGTAAGTGGAAGGAAGCCCCTGCAAAGTTTAAAGACAAATGGAAAGTAACAAAGATGTGCACTTATTCTTTTGCACCTAAATATGAGCCTCACAAACATTTTTTGTGGAAGCAGTTTTTGTGGGGTTCATATTTGGGCAAAGAAGAACAAGTGTTGATGGATGCTGACACTTCTGGTTTTTGTTTGGACATATGCACGAGAAGCTGCGCTTACCGTGAAACCTTGTGTGAATGCACTGACACACTGCCCCCACATTTGCCGCAGGTTTTCTGCACATAAAATTTGCATGCAATTAGCTTTTCACATCCTGCAGTATCACACTTATAATAGAAGCCATGTACTGCGACATTCGCGCACAGCTCTACCATGAGCTTTTCTGCATCAGTTCCTGAGAGAGCTATGCCAGCAGGAAGAATTGCGCTACCCACAGCCCACCCCCTCCTCCTCCTGCTAGCTTGCAGGTAAATTCCACACCCTGGGAGAGTTCCCCCTAGTATGCTGCCATAACCACTGCCTTCCACTGAAGTACTAGATGTGTTTCAGGGAATTATATGACTATGTGTGCTCTCACTGATTATGTACAACATTCTCAAGGCGCATAATCATATAATTCCTTGGAAGCCACTAATCTTATCTTTCTCCTTCAGGCAGCTGCTGAAGCTTGGCTATCAGGAGCTGCTCCTTAAATTTGCCCCATGCTGTTTTTTTCGGGGGTGTTTGGGTATTTATTTTATTATTATTTTACTGCACAGTATCCATGGCCAGCCTTAAAAAGGAAACCATCATAGAAAAATTACATTTATAAAATGCTGCTCAATATGCCAAATGTGTATAAATGCATGTTGTTTACCTTAGGGAGAAGGAACTAAATCCTTGGCATTCTGCTCCAGGCAGCCCATCCAGAGCCCCAAATGATCAACACCACCTGCAATAAAGTTAATCGTTTAATTCAATTTTATTCCAGTCTTACAACAATCCCCAGGGCATGTCACAATCAACATACCAGATAACTCCAAACAATGACATACACTGCGACCACTCTAAGCAGACAAACAGAGGTGCAGCCAATAAATATTGCCCTAAGGGGCCCTTTTACTAAGCTGCTTTAGGTGCTAATGTGCACCTATCGTGGGTTGCACTAAAGCATTCCGCATTAGTTTGCTCTCTCGGTATTCATTTATTTTTTTTAGAAGGGAGCATGTCAGGGGTAGTAAATGGGCATGAATGCACTAATCAGCTAGCGTGCTAACATTACTAACGCGCTAACTGGTTAGTGTGTCCATAATACAAGAAGCCCTTAATGTCTTCTAAATAGGAGGTGGTTAGTGTTCCCGAGTAATTTTTTTTTTTATGGCTACATGCTAATGCTAACATTATTGCATGGCCTGTGTGAGGAATATGAAGGTGAGAGGGAGAATGAGGGCACATGTAGGAATGAGGAGGCTCGAGAGGGAGGAAGACTGGGTAGAGAAAGGAAGGAGTCTTTTCCCCTAGGGGATTGGAGAAAAGGAAAAGACTACAGTTCCCAGCAACCCCTGAGTAGGTCCCATGGTAGAAACAGGGCCTTCAATCCCCAACAGCCCCCAGAGGAGGTCAGGAGAAAGGCAAGAGAAGGGAGTTGGAAAAACTGTCCCAGAGAGCCAGGATGAGGGAAGGCGTTTTGAATCTGCCCAATCAAGCAAATGGAGAGCAGCTGAGCAATGGGTGTGGGGAGGAACCTATGGACTGGCAAGGGGAAGAAAAGGAGGAAGAACTAGAGCAAGAGGGGCCGATGGAGATTGCTGCTCTGACTAAACTGGAAGGAAAGGAGGTGAAACAGCAGAGGGCTGCTTGGGAGGAGAGCCTAGTAGAAGAAGGGGAAAGGCGGCTATCCCACGAGGGGAGCTGAGAGAACAGGTTTACCACGGAAGGGTCATGCGGGTGGTGGTCAGGGTATAATGCTGGTCTGGTTGGGGAGGACCCTTGCCACTCTCCCTAGGTCGATTTCTTTTGAAAGGGAGAGAGAAGGCATGGTGGTTTTGGGCATAACTGCTATACATGAACTGCTGAGAGTTTGAACCCTTTCTGGAGCTACTGTGTTTGGAGAATTACTTTGCATACCTGCTATACATGAACCGCAAACTACTGAAGACCCATCTCTTTAACAAGGCATACCACAAAGATCAACAAATATGAACTCCTCCACACATATCCAGAACTGTCTTATAATATTTGCTGTTACTCTACTATCATGCTTATCATTATCACGTTACCCAAAATTCTTCTGTAATACTGAAAGTTGACTTTCTCATATATTTCCACTATTCATGATGTATTGTAAGTCACATTGAGCCTGCAAAGAGGTGGGATACAAATGCAATAAATAAACTGCTGAGAGTTTGAGCCCTTTTTGAGCTACTTTGTTTGAAGAATTGCTTTGCATAACTGCTTTATATGAACTGCTGAGATTTTGGAACCTTTTGGCTTTTTTTTTTTTTTTTAATACTATGCTGTTGAACTGCTGTGCTACTTGAGAAATGCTGTGTTGGGAACTACCTTTGGAGGAGCAGTTGACACAAAGGGATTACAATAAAGTATAATGATCTGACCTTGTGGATTGCTGTGCGCTCTTTAGGAGTGGATTACAGCACACAGCTCAGCTAAAGGGCTGAGGGACTCAAGTATCCCGGTGCAGGAGACTTTTCCAAGAATCTCCTCTCCCGGTGGTGGAGACCTTACACCATATATTCTGGAAATAGAACAAGGCTGAATTTACTAACAATGGGCTTAGCACGCAGGAAATCCCCAATTAAGAATGCATTAAGCCCAATTTGAAGCACAACTTATAATAAGGCCCTTAAGAGAGGCATGTTTTGAATAGGGAAAAGGAAAGAGAATGAGACTTGATACACCACTTTTCTATGGTTTTTGCAACCACATTCAAAGCAGTTCACATATTATATACAGGTACTTATTTTGTACCTGGGTAATGGAGGGTTAAGTGACTTGCCCAGAGTCACAAGGAGCTGCAGTGGGAACTGAACCAAGTTCCCCAGGATCACAGTACACTGCACTGAACACTTGGCTACTCCTCTACGCCTTCTTTAAAAAAAATGCCATTCAGAAGAGCTTCACACACATTGGCCTCATGCAGAATGAACGGTGTTTGAACACACAGTTTCCCAACACACATGCAACAAAAAATATTTTGTACCCAATGCAGTAACCAAATGGTATGCAAATAAAAGAGGTACACAACAAAAAGGGGGAATTCTATATATGGCAACTTAACTGATTAACAAGCCATTTGGTGCTGATACTTGGGTGATAACAAGCAATGATCAGAACTAATTAAAATTTACATGCGCAACTTTCTAAGTGTATTCTGTAAGGTGGTACATGTCAATTCTAAAGCATGGATCTCAAAAAGGGGGCATAGCCATTGGAAGGGCAAGGTCGGGCTGTGGGCATTCCTAAAAATTATGCGCAGTGTTACAGAATATGCCCGATCCGCACCAAAGTTAAGCACGGGCATTTACACCAGGTTTTAGTTGGTGTTAATGGCTGCGCCTAAACTTTAGTCACAGGGACGGGTGTACATATATTCTGTAAACTACGCCTATCTCTAGGCAAGATTTATAGAATAGCGCTAAGCGTAGTTTTTTTTCTGCACCGATTTTTTTCGGCACCATATATAAAATTCACCCCAAAATATGTGAAAATACCAGAAGCATGCCCACTTGAGTCTGAACTAGCAACAGCTAGGTTTTGCACCCAAAATATGATATCTGCAAATACATATACACATGTGCTGGAATGCTATTCTGTGCATAAATATTATTGCTATCATTTGCATGTTCATAACTGCAGCACCTCCCTTTCATTTCCTCTGCCCCTATCATTTTTTTTTTACCCATACACTTGAACAAATCAATAAAAATTTGCAAGTTCTTGACGCTCACAGAATGAAGAAGAAACAGACATCAAATCTGCATTAATGCCAGCCACGAAAGACCAAGCTAACTATTTACTCCTCAAAACCTGCCTTAAACAACTGTATGTGCAGCCTTCAGGTCTTTTGTGCACTTCTTTGCATCTGGGTTTAATAATTAATATCTTCACTATCAAATTATTTAAATGAACTGTGAGCTGATGACAGCTCTGGAAGCACAGAAGATTACATTCAAACTGTGCACAACACATCAGAACCAAAGGAAATTCACATTCTGGAGAAGAAAATCTAAAAGTTTTATTATAACTGTTAAATACCGAATGGTAACGTATTTCAGCAGTCAAACAGAACCACAAAAGAACTGACGTGATTTTGCGAACAGAATCATATAGAAAAACTAGCCCAAAGGACTTTGAAACCAAAAATAGCTCAAAGAGGCCCGTCGCCAAGACCAAAATGGTTAGAAACAAACACAACTGGAAACTGGCAGCCAATCATATGAACTGGAAAACATCTGTCTTTTGGATATGTCCCCTCTATGCACAGCCACTCTCCTTTAGGAAATACGTGGTGCGAAAAACACATTCTTCGCTGAGTATGTAAAAGTTCTATGAAGTCAGGTTGGGTGTACCCTCCCCTCTTACACCAAAGAATAGGATAGAAAGCTCGGAGCTGGAGAAGCCAGTAAGCAATGGTGCACCCTGCTTTTTAACACGCTCCAACAGTTAAATCTCAGACTCAGGCAGCGCTGTCTGAATTCACACTTTCTGTGTACGTGAAACATCAGCAGCAAGCCTTAAACTCACCAACTGGAGACAGCACAGAAGTGTCCTCTCTTCAGTCCCCAGCCCTCTCCTTCTTCAGGTCTCGACTAAAGCACTAAGGAGACCCTCCTGCTCTCGTACCGCACACCGACCTCTCTCTGTCTGGCTCCGCAGAGAGGATGTCCCACCCTGCATCTATCCTTTCACTGCTTGATGCTGTGTGCCTGTCCTCAGGAAATAAAAAAAAACCCTGCAGTCTGATCTGGAGGATCTGGCTTCCACTAACACATACACACACATTGAAACAGGAAACTGTCAGATTAGTCAGAGAGGTGCATGCTGGCCCAGCACTGGCTGTATGTGTTGTCTCTGCTCTACCGTAGGCGGGTCTTTCACCCGTCAGCAGACCTGATGCAAGGAGGCTCGAACAAATTAACCCTCACCTGATCGCTTTCCAGTGTTCTAACGTGTTACTGGAAGAAGTCATCAGTCAGCTCATAAAACTCAATGCAGGCACAGTAGCAGTGAGCTAGTGGCTGGCCACTTCATACCTTAAAGGCACAAAATCCATACTTCAACTATGCTGAGGGACCAACTGAACATAGGTTATTAGTTAAAGAGGTATGGGTTATGGCAGGACTTAACTTTTTTACACAAAAGTGCACATGCAGCAACTTTTTCTTCCCTTTTTACATTCTTTATTTTTTGAAGAATAGCTCCTCTCCCCCTTTTTGGGGGGGTAAGGGACACAGTAAAACCTTACCCCTTTTTCACCATTTTTTGGGGTTCTCCTTGTTACTGAGTACTTTATTATTATAATAATTATTATTATTATTATAACAAAAAGTGTATAAA
This sequence comes from Microcaecilia unicolor, assembly GCF_901765095.1. Lineage (NCBI taxonomy): Eukaryota > Metazoa > Chordata > Amphibia > Gymnophiona > Siphonopidae > Microcaecilia > Microcaecilia unicolor. The sequence continues at coordinate 84,868,274 of NC_044036.1, forward strand.
GGCACCCCACCTTTTTTTTTTCTTGGTTCTTTCATGGGTCAAGTCCATAGAAGGTTTATTATGTAGGACCTGAAACAGAGATAAGGCAGACATGAACACAGAAGAACAAGCCTTCACAGCAAACAATGTTCAGGGCCCTGCCACTTCCCCTCCCCCTGGCAGCAGCAAATGAGAGAGAGTGCTCTGCCAGCTATAGGTCCTTCTTCCTGCCATGTCCAGCTTCCTATGAAATAACTTCCTGTTTCTGCATAGGCACGATGCAGCAGGAAGAAGTACCTGTGGCAGATATGAGAACCAAACAAAAAATACATTAAAAACGTAATTGAAATAATCAAAACATTTCCCACCCTCCCCTAGGTTAACGCTCCCTATAGAGAAACATCCAGAGACAAGTATCTTTGATAAACCCTACAAGACCTACCTCTAGTGAAATCATAATGCCTTGAATCCTGTAATCCACTGGATTCCAAAAACCTTACTATTTTCTGTTTTAAAATTGGTTCTATTAATTTACTTACCACAGAAGTCAGACTTACTGGCCTGTAGTTCCCAACCTCTTCCTTAATTACTCTTTTGTGGAAATTAACCATATTTGCTTTCTCCAGTTCTCTGGGACCACTTCCAGCTCTAGAGAAGCATTGAAAAGTTCAACCAGAAGAGCTGCTAGAACTTCTGAGTTCCTTCAGTACCCTCAGATGTATGCCATCCGGGCCCATCACTTTGTCCACATCTAGCTCAGTCAGCTCCCCACAAACACAATTCTCTATTTGTGTTTCTCTTCTGTGGTTCTGCTCCCAGCCCTTCAGCTGTGAACACAACAGAAATATTTGTTAAGTAATACCACCTATCTTTATCAGCTTCTACATATACCTCCCCTTCACAGTTGAATCTCATAATACCACTTTTGTACTTCCTCCTATCACTAACATATATGTAAAAAAATGTATTGTCCCCACATTTTACTGTAGTGCCTATTTTTTTCCTCCCATTTGCATCTTTGCTTTTCCAACTATTCAACAAGTTTCTCTTAACTTTTCCAGATATTGTCACCTGACTTCCTCTTTCTGCAATCTCTTCTAGTTATAAAGCACTAACCTCTTTTCCATACCTTTTCAGCAACTACTTTTGAGAACCAAAGTGGCCTCCTTTTCCTCTTACTTTCATTTACATTCCTTACAAAAAGGTTTGTTGCCCTTACAATAGCTCCTTTCAGTTTTGCCCACTGCTTTCCAGCTTCTTCCTGATGTTCCAATCCAGACAACAGTTCCTTGAGGTAATCCCCCGCATCTGAATAAAGTTAGTTGTTGTTTTTTTTTAGTCTAGAGCCTTCACTTTGGAATGAACCCTCTCCACACCTATCTTAATATTAAACCACACCATCTGGTGATCACTGGATTCCAGATGATCACCTATTATAACATCAGAAACACTCTCCCCATTAGTAAGCACTAATCCCGTGTGGATTCCATTACCAAATGCTGGAATAGTTCCTCCTGTAGAGAATCCAGGATCTTCCTGCTTATAAAAGAGCCTGCAATAGGGATACCTCAATCAATATCTGGCATATTAAAATCACCTATTAGTAGTACTTCCCCTTTCACAGCTATATTTTGATTGTCTTCAATTAAATCTATGTCCACTTCTGTCTGTGAAGGAGGCCTATATATCACACCAATGTAAATACATTTGCCATTCCGTCTTTCCAGATTGACCCACAGTGCCTCTTCCTTACCATATAGATCCTTCAATTTTGTGGCTTTAATATTATCTTTAACATATAATGCCATTCCCCCTTCCAATCATGGTTCTCTATGAGCCATGTCTCTGTGATCGCCACTAAATTTAGTCAGCCTCTTCCGTCAAAACCTGTTGATCCACCATTGCTCTGCAGGCATTGAGTGATGTCCTTCCCTTGGATAGGAGGGTACTCGAAGAACCTATTTGCAGGAGACCCACACTATTACAGAGGCAGAGGTGTAATGATTTTGGAGTGGCACAATAGTGTGACTTTCAACAATTCCATTTAGTTGAGTGAAGGACTGACCATCCTGCTAAAGGAAACCTCACAGGTTTAGGTTCTGCACTCCTGATCTACTATGCCAGGCCAGGTGCTGCACCTCCATGACTGCAGATGCTCAAGCAGCAAACAACATAGCAGACCAGCAGATTGCAGTAATACAGATTTTATTGAAACCAAAGCCCAACCTGGTTCCTCTAATTCTGTTTTACTATCTATGGGGTCCTTTTGCTAAGCACTAACATGTGCTTACTGCAGGTTAAAATGCACTTCTGCGGGAAGCATGAAGGCATTCCATGGTAGCTTTTGCATGTGCATGCACTATTCATGCACTAAAAGTAGTTTTTATTTATTATTTATTTACTAGGATTTGTTTACCACCTTTTTGAAGGAATTCACTCAAGGCGGTGTACAGTAAGAATAGATCAAACATGAGCAATAGGGAATTACAACAGTAAAAATATTCAAATAACAATACAAAGTATGGTATAGTATACTACTTACAATGTCACCACAATACATAATAGAACATTTTAATTAACGGTGAAGGGTATAAGCAAAGATAGAACATATAGATAGGTAAGAGAGTAAGAAGAGTTAGAAAGTAAAATGACTAATTTAAAGAAAGTCAGAGAGATGCTTAAATATTATCTCAGCTAGGAATGGGTAAACAGTATTTATGTATTTATTTATTTATTTATTGCGCTGGGGGGGGGGGGGGGATGGAGAGTAGGCGTGTTCTGTGCTAAATCATTTAGTGCAGCTAAATTGCTGCGTGCTGATTAGCAAGTGGTTAGTGTGTGAGACCTTAACGCCTACAAAATAGGTGTTGGTACGTGCTCAAGCACTAATGGACACACGCTAATGGGATAATTAACATGTGGCCATTATTGTCAAAATAGAAAAATTGGCCATTTCATACCAGTGCTAAATGTGGCCTTAGCGCGTGGGAAAGACCAGTGCTGGGGATAGTATATTGGAGAAAAACCCCATTGATCAAAAAAACTTCCACTTTAAGACATGGAAAACTTTGATATTGAGCTACAGAGTGTCAAGACATGAAACAAAATAAATACATACATTTCAGCTCAAATATTCAACAAAATAAGCTGTGCTCCAAAGTGGACACTGCAATACTGTCTGTTGTGACAAATATCAGATGTTGTGTCCGTGTTTGGAGTATGTCACAGTGGACAGAATTTATATGACTATAGATAAGTTCCCAACCTATTAATAATGATGATAATGTGCTTAGCTTATTTTGTTGAATATTTGAGATGAACTTTCTACTTTTGTTGTTTTATGTCTTGACACTCTGAGGCTTTATACCAAAGTTTCCCTTGCTTTAATGTTGTGGATGTTTTTTTGATCAGTGAGTTTTTCTCCAATATGAAGAGTTTTTCACTACACTGCTCTTTTTTTCTTCCACTTCGATTGGGACTGATAAATATATGAGCCTTTGACACAAGATTGAGAACAGTTTTAAGTTCAGTAAAATCTGTGAGCTTTGAAGTCCCTTTTGATAACTATAGTGTATGTTGGGTATTGTGTATTATCTGAGATAATGCTTCTGAAAATTACTGACTGGCATGGCTATTTGATTAGCAGTACTTGCTACCTAGGTAAGTAGCTTTGAATAGCAGACCCTGAACATTTTTGCAGGGACAAGAAGTCAGTGTTCTACATGAAATGATGGATTAAAATAAAATGTGGATTTGTTTTCTGAACTGAGAAATATCTCCAATACTATGCCCTGGGGCTAGGGCAATGGTTCCCAAACCTGGCCCTGGATGCACCCAGCCAGTCTGATTTTCAGGATATCCACAATTAATGAGAGAGATCTGCATGCAGTTGCCAGGTTTGGGAATCACTGGGCTAGGAGAAAGCTGAGGAAGGGGAGGGGGACAAGGAGTTTGGGGGTTGTGTGTGCTTTACAAACTCTGGTTATATTATGCAGTCGTACATTTGCAAATCAAATAAATTAAAAGTAAAAAAAAAAAAGATAGATGAAAATATCTAGATCTGATTTGCACTGGCAGAGAGTGTAGTTTTATAATAGGTTGCCTAGGCTGTGATGGGATACAGGGGCATAAGAGTAAACTTTTGAAAATGATTAAGGCTGAATTCATGAACTCATGATCCCAGTTGGAGCTTTGCACAGAAGGATCCAATTCCAAACCTCCCAACAGCTAAGTTATTTCTGGCTACATTCATATACTTCATAGCGTTGCTGTGTTTACTTTTAGACTTTCTGTTGCTTATTTCTACCTAGGTTGCTCTCCTTTACATATATTGTTACAATATTTTTCTGACTAGATATACCTTAAAAAAAAAAAATCTGATTTTCTTCCTCCAAAAGTTAACTATGCTGCTAATTTCTGTCTTTGATCTCCTATACTAAAATATACTGTTAATTAACTGAACTGTGTTCAGTTGTGGAGGCTGTAACTTAGTAAGAATATAAGTAGCCCAAAGCAAAACCAACCACCATGATGCAAGGTCTGCACCAGAAAGCATATAATAGACAAGGACCTAGTTCAAGGGTGGGCAACTAAGGTCCTGGAGGTCCATAACCCAGTCAAGTGTTCAAGATTCCCACAATTAATATGCAAAAGATCTATTTGCATACAATGGAAGCCAGACATGCAAATTAATTTCATGCATATTCATTGTGTAAATCTTGAAAACTCAACCGGGTTGTGGCCCTCAAACATGATTGCCCATCCGACCTAGATATATATATACTACAGACGAGGAAGAACAAAAGAAATATGGTACAGATGATTAAATACTTAAAAAGTATTAATGTACAAGAAACAAACCTAATGGAAGTGATATGAAAATGTAAGGCGCGGGGAAAGCATGCAGAGACATTGCATCAGGAATGCTTTCCAATGGAGATTTGCAGAAGAGTATAGGGGTCTTAAAGAATATTACATATTCCCTCTGATTCAATAAAGATTGCCAAAAATTGTGCACGCAAATTGAGGTGTGGTTCTAATTTGCGCATGCAATTTAATTGAATAACAAGGCAATTAGTGCCCAGGACCGGCGTTAGGGGTGGACAAACAGAGCAACTGCCCTGGGACCCCATGTCACTGGGGGCCCCAAACCTGCTTGAAGTTGAAAGAGGGACAATCTGCAAGCAAGTTTTGAGGCCCACCCCTAACGCCTGCCCAGGGCCCCATCATATCTAACACCAACCCTGTTAGTGTCAATAATAGACTTTTTAACAATAAATGATTGGCACTATTTAGCCGGTAGTGGGAGGCGGGGCTGGAGGTTGGGAGGCGGGGATAGTGCTGGGCAGACTTATACGGTCTGTGCCAGAGCCGGTGGTGGGAGGCGGGACTGGAGGTTGGGAGGCAGGGATAGTGCTGGGCAGACTTATATGGTCTGTGCCAGAGCCGGTGGTTGGGAGGCGGGGCTGGTGGTTGGGAGGCGGGGATAGTGCTGGGCAGACTTATACGGTCTGTGCCCTGAACAGCACAGGTACAAATCAAAGTAGGGTGTACACAAAAAGTAGCACACATGAGTTGTCTTGTTGGGCAGACTGGATGGACCTTGCAGGTCTTTTTTTTTCTGCCGTCATCTACTATGTTACTATGTTACTATTTAGATTTAATTGGGTGTTATGCATGGTACTGATTAGTGCACATAATTTAATTGAATGAGCCAATTAGTGCCAATTGACTCTTTATCAAGCAATTATTGGCACTAATTAGATTTAATTGGGCATTGTGTGTAAAGTTAGGCACAGGATCCGCGCCTAACATTTACGCATGGCCCAAAAAAGGGGGCACATAAAGGGGATGGTTAAGGGTGTTTGGGGTTGGAATGGGTGTGTGGTTTTGAGTTACATGTGTAGTAATTACAGAATAAGGGTGCTCCACGCATAAATGTAGGTGTGGGCACTTGCACCACAGTTTCATTGGTGCAAATGGTCGTACCTAAATTTATACATGACCATAATGCTTAAGCGCTATTCTATAAACCGTGCTGAACTTTAGGTGTGGTTTATATAATATTGCTTAAGCGGGGGGGGGGGGGGGGGGGGTCGGCGCTGATTTTTTTTTAGGCGCCATTTCCTGGTTCAAGCCGATTATGTAGATGTCAGGTCTGAGTAGGTTTTTTTTTAATTACATTTGTTGCAAGATGTTCAAATCAGTGATTGCAAAGAAAATAAACAAACCTCCTGGAAAAGACAAGGTAGAGGTTGATTTAGGATACAACATACTATTTAATAAGTGACTTGAAAATTTGCCTCTAAGCTCTCAACTCTGTTGGGAGGGAGACAAGTCACCATCTTTGCTCTTTAGAAACTCTAGTTTTACATAGGCCATAACCCCCCTCCCCCCAGAATGTTTCAAAATTGTTGTGGTTGTTAGCACTGAAACATTACAGTCTTAGAAAGACCACTTTTATTTGTATAATCAGCTGTGGTTGTTGTGATATGTAGAGATAAGGGTTTTGTTATTTATTTCCAGTGGTGTACCAAGGGCAAGGTAGTAGGTGTGGTGTGCCCTGGATGCAGACAGTAAGGGGGTGCATTGAGCATGCAGACAGCTATCAGCTCTGTGGTCAACTTCTAGTTGAAGGCCAGGGGACCTGCAGGGCCAACAGCACACAGCTGGAGGATGGTGATTTGTTCCAGGTGGCAACTAAGCTATGTACACTCTTTCCTACACACACACCCTCCCCCTGCAACCACTACCACAGCATGGGAATTAGGTGCCTCTCAGCCATACCTCATCCTCCCCTGCACATCTCTCTCAGACAGATTCCTTGTGAATTTTCTCACCATCTAAGTGGCTGGGGTGCCCCCCCAAGACCTGGCAGTGGAATATGTGTCCTAATGTCTTATCTCAGGAAAAGCCCCACTCACAGATACCCTACAGCCATGAGCTGGAAGGGACTGGAAAGGGAGACAGCAGTCATGTGTGCTTCCCTCCTACTGTGGAACCTGGTAGCAGCTTCCACATACCTCACACCTGTGTCAGGTGCTGGAGTAGTCAACCTAAGTCAGCTAGGGTGGCATATAAAGTTTTACTATCATCCCCCAAACCACCCAAGCACACCTAAAACACCTCTCACTCAACCTACCCAATATCTGCACATGTAAATCCTCTTCACCTCAGCTTATGATCAATTGTATTTAAATCATGCACTGACTTTATAATGACCTTACTCTGTAAGCCACATTGAGCCTGCAAAAAGGTGGGATAATGTGGGGTACAAATGCAATAAATAATAATTAATAAAATGCTATTGCTGGCTGTGGCAGAGTATCAGACATTCCCTGTTACCTCTTTTCTAGCTACTGGATGTTTTGGAGTATGGGTAGGATCCAGGGAGGTAGCAGGTTCAAGTCCCACTGGGGCTTCTTGTGATGCAGGCCACATTAGATCCTTCTCCATTGGGCAACCTTCTGGTTGAGCACTTAACAAGTAAGGAGGAGCTGCTTTCAGGGCCGGCCCAAGGCAAGATGCCGCCTGATGTGGAGCTAACATGCAGCCTCCCCCCACCGGGCCGAGATGCTGCTCCTCCCTGGGCCGAGGTGCTACCCCCTTGGGTGGCATTTACCTCTTCATATTCTAAATCTGGCAGCGATTCCCATACACTGTCCTGCCCCTGGCACCTGCCTCTGCCCTTTATTACGACTGCCTGAGCCTCTGACAAAACAGGAAGTTACATCAGAGAGGTGGCCGCAGTAAAGGGAAGAGGCTGTTGCCAGCGGCAGGACAGCATATAGGAAAATGCTGCTACAGACAAGTTTAGAACATTACGAGGTAAAACGCCACAAAGGGGGAGATGCTGCTCCTGAAAAGTGCCACCTGAGGCCCCTGCCTCAGGTGGCCTAATGGTTGGGCTGACCCTAGCTGCTTTGATCCTAGACACTGAGGGCCCTTTGGGCACTTCTCTCCCCTGTCTCTAACCTTCCCCACCTTGTTCTATAGTCTCCCTTCCCAGGGATTGGCTAGTAGTGTTTAAACCACAGTAGTTGTCAGGGCATCAACACATATTTTGGAAAATGGAGACACAGATCTTAGTATACATATATCAGAAAACATTGTAATTGGAACAAAAATACAACTTTAAACCTGGGGCATAGCCAGACACCCAATTTTGGGTGGGCCTGGCCCAAGATGGGTGGGCAGAACTCCACCCTGTCCCACAAGTGATTTGGTCTCTCCCTCCCTCACTTGCATGCCATTTGGTCTGGTCTCTCCCTCCCTCACCTGCATGCCATATGGTCTCTCAAACATCCCCCCCTCCTCCTTCCTGTTTCTGCATAGACAGAAATACATCAGAAGGAAGGCTGTGGGGCCGATGCGAGCAGTATATATCAGTCGCTGCTTGCTGAAGGCGAAAATCTGCTATTTACAAGGTATGCAGGAGGGACAGTTGTTGGGGAGTTTTCGTCTGGTGGGGCTTAGGGATCCCTGCCAGACACATCATAGGAGTGCTGCTACTAGGTGGGGCTGAGCCCAAAGTGGGTGTGCCTGGGCCCACCCTTAGCTACGCCACTGCTTTAAACTATTTTCAAGAGTTCTTGTCCATTGACTTCATTGTGACTGCAGCCACTGCACCTCACAGAGCATCTTGATCTCCCTCAGAATTTATCCCTAAATGTGGTATATGGCTGCTAGCTCCTGCTGCACGTCTCTGTGCATGCCTGTGATTTGTAGCAGGAGCTGGGCTAGAGTGGTTGGCAAGGGGTGGCTGGCAGGCATGGCAGCTGTTTCCGGGGGGGGGGGGGGGGGCTCAGCTGCTCTGACTTCCTGCCTAGCTGTCTGGGGCGAGGCCTCTTCATCTGCTCCCATCTTTCAGGAATCTCCTTCTCTAGTTCAGTCTGGTGCTGGGTATGGCCTTGTTTGGAGTAAGGGGCATCACCCACTGGCTAGGATCTAACAGCACTTCCTCCCTGGCCTTCTCAGCAGCAGGTTGGGCTGACTAGGCCAGGCTGGTCAAAGCCGGGCTGTGTGGAATCTGGAGGGTGACCTGAGTGTTTAAAGGTTTACAATTGAGATCAGCACATCCTACATGGCTTGTATGGTGGTGCAGCTGGCTATCAGTAGGCAGGGAAAAGGACAGCTGGGGGCTCTTGGTTGTTACCTGGGGGTATGTATGATCTGTGACACCAATGAGATGACATAGCAGGGAACCCCAGAGCCATTGATGTGATAGGGAGACAACCCTCTCAGGGGACAAACAACTAACAGCATGCAAGATGGGTCCTGGCCCTGCTGGAGGGCCCTAGGTGACCAAGCACTGTCTAGGAGGTAGTGTGCCACTGCGCTTTTGCAGGGATGGGGCCATTGTAACAGCTCTTTTTAGGCATCCGAGTGTATATGTGTGTCCCTATGCCTATGTGGCCTACAGCTGGCTGGGAGATGGCAGGAGACCCTGTTTGCTCCTCCCATCTTAACTGGCTACTTCTGTTGGGACCCTTATGAGAAAGGCACTAGCTGATTTGGGGCCCTTGCTGATGTCAGTGGCTGCATATCACCCCATGACTCATGGGCATGTTCTTGGGGGGGTACCGGGGGTGGAGGTGGGATGGGAAAGAGTACATATAGGTGGTAGTTTCTCTAAGGAGGGGTTTGTGTCCCACTATCATGTAGAGGTTTAAAGGATTCCCAGCGTTGGCCTTGAGGGATGTTCACAAGACAGCATGCCTAACTTTGGTATATACAATCAGTGTGGGCTCTGAGGCATAAAAAGCCAGCCATTTGGGTGGCAACATGTCCCCTTTCTGCAGAGCAGATGCACTGTTGCTGGGAGGTGGGGTAAAGCAAGTATGCCTTTGGGTGGTTGAATGTACTTTTATCAGCTGCTGCCAATGTTCCCATCAGTATGTAATGGCTAGTGGAAGGGCCCCCATGGGATCTGGGGGACATGTTCTGGGTTGTTCTGCAGATGTGGGCAATGAGCAGAGGGCTTGTCTTCCTTTAGAACTTATTGTATCTGACCCTGCCTATGTATGGTGCTTGCACAAGACTGCTGATGTGATCCTGAGGGGCACTGCTTCACACTTAACTGTCCAGGCTGCTGCTGCTGCTGCTGATGGATCTCTATGCCTTCATGGAGATTGTAGGGTGGCAAGTGGTGGTGTCTTTTAAATATTGCTCAGGAGGTCCAGGCGCTTAGACTCCTCCACAGAGAAATTGGGCGCTCTCCTGTGAAACATGGCTTTTTTTTGTTACATTTGTACCCCGCGCTTTCCCACTCATGGCAGGCTCAATGCGGCTTACATGGGGCAATGGAGGGTTAAGTGACTTGCACAGAGTCACAAGGAGCTGCCTGTGCCTGAAGTGGGAATTGAACTCAGTTCCTCAGGACCAAAGTCCACCACCCTAACCACTAGGCCACTCCTCCACTCTGTTGCCCAGACTGAGGGATGCCTTTTCACACGCATCAGTATATATGTATCTTTTGCATGTGGAGGAAATGTCCTGCCATTGCCATGGATTTTTTTCAAGGTGGAGACCACTACCACACGTTTTTCGTAGTGTATTTCCCATTGGCGAAGATTAGTATCTCAGACTGTCTCTGTAATTTGCAGTACATCCTTTTATTGCACATTTTTCTTATGTATTTTTTAATATTGGAAACATTTATTTACTTCTTTCATTATGGACTTAATTTTTTTGATGATTTTCTGATAGACATTTTTCCCCCATTTAGACATATCGAAAATGTCCCTCCACACTTTTTTTTCTACTTGGTTTTCTTTTGACTATTTGTTTAAAATATTTGTATTCTGCGTTCTCTGCGCATTCTCACTGGATTCCACTGTATTTGACACAATAACATATGGAAATAAAGGTCAGTAAAGAAGATGTAAGCATAGGTGATTGACTTTTTATAGGACTAACTCAACACTTTGTGACCAGTTTGTGGGCATTATCCTCTATTCAGCTGGAAGAAACAATGATGAAGAGAGGATAGCTCTCAAAAGCTAGTCATAGATGTATAGTTAGTCCAATAAAGGTATCACCTACAGCTTGTTTGACTCTTGTTCTCTGTTTCTGTAATCAAATTTATTTACTGTAAAACAGTTTTATTAATTTTTATCCAAGAACTTAACAAATAGCAAATACAATATAGGTCAGTCAATACAGAACATCACCCCTCTCCCTCCCCCAAGCCGAAACACTTTAATTTGAGCATCATCTTCAGCCTGGTTTCTTATGGCTTCTGGTGATTATGGTAAACCAAAAAGAAAAGAAAGAGGTAAGGGATTAGTTACTAGAGAACAAATTGCTACTAGATCCCTGTTCCAATCAACACTACAGTACTTATACCTGTGTGAGTTCCAGAGACGCTTGTTCCAGAAAGTAGTTTCTGAAATGCCATAGTACTTGTTCCAGTGAGTGGAGTGAAGTATCTGAGATACTTCAGCGCTTATACCTGAGAAGCCTTAACACTTGATCCAGAGAGAGTAGCTCCTGAGATACCACAGTGCCTATCCCATTAATGGCCACGTGCCAATTTTCCCATTAGCGCATGAGCCCCTAACGCCACTTATGTTGTAGGCAGTAGGGACTCACACACCCTAAACCTGCACTAATCGGTTAGCGCATGGCAATGCTGATGCACTAACCAATTTCCATAGACACGCCCCCTCTGCAAAAAAACCCCCAAAAACTTAGCATGTGCTTTGCGTGCACACATTCAAAAATTACCACAGGATATCTCAGCGTGCCCTGCAGTATGCCATTTTAAGCTGAGGTAAGCTTTGTAAAAGGGCCCCTGAATTTGATTTACTGCCTTTTTAAAGACAATGAACGCAATTTACAGTAACATCTGGTCAAACACCACAGAAAAATAATAAGAACACAGAAAAAAATATAAACCTAAAAATAAAATTCCCATATATAGCTATACATCTCCTGGTTGATATTCAAAACAATTTAAATGGTCAAAAAGATGCTGCTGATTGGTTAAGATTGATTATTCAGGGCTATTCACTAATTTTCAGTAGCACTCAACTGGTTATCCCAGCAGAAAATTAGCGGTTAGCGCCTAAGTGTGAACCAGCTATTTTAGGGGCATTCCAGGGGCAGAGTCAGCACTTAACCGGCCAGGGTAACTGATAAAGGGGCCCGTATAAAACACAATCCTATCTTTTATGCAGTAACCCATAGTTGCTTAAGGTCTGAATATTGACTTAAAGAGCTATGCGTTAGCTGCCTCCACATAAACCAGATATTCAATGCCGAAGCCCGGACATGGCCCAGAAATAACGCTGGCAGCAGTCAGCAAAATGCTCACTGCTGCCGGCTGAATATTGACCCCTTCCAAATCTAAATCCCCTTTAAAGAATGTCTGAAGTTCTAAAAGCTGTTTACAAGTTCATGAAAGCCATAACTAAAAAAATAATCCATTCATCTCTTTTTCAAATGGGAAAGATTTGTTTCCATTCTTAAATATTGTGGTAGAATATTCCATAAAGAAAATGCCAAATAGAACACAACTTCCTTGAGTTGAGTCTTCCTCTAGATAAAGAAGAATTCATCAATCAATTCTGTATTTGTGAACATAAAACTCTTCCAAGAGTAGAAGGAACCAAGAGAGTTGCCAGATACTATGGACACCCAGATTAGAAGGCTTTATGAGCATTCTTACCTTTAGTTTGGTGAGAGCAAGGCAACCAATTAACTTCTTTTAGCAGTGGTGATACGTGCTCATATCGAGATTCACCAGCAATAAGTTTGATGGCAAAATTTTGAACAGATTGCGATTGTAATCAATTGATAGAATACTTACGAATACAATGCTCTCTCACAGCAAGCATAGAAATAAAGGTTAATAAATAAATACAAAAATAAATTTAAGCTTATATATTTTTGTTGAACAAAAAGCAGTCACATTAACCAGAGAAATGTACAAATGTTGGATACTTGGAATGCCCTCCTGCGAGAGGTGGTGGAGATGAAAATGGTAACAGAATTAAAAAATGCGTGGGATAAACACAAAGGAATCCATCCACAGAAGCTTAGCAGAGATTGGGTAGGAACACCGGTAATTGCGAAGCAAAGCTAGTGCTGGGCAGACTTCTACGGTCTGTGACCTAAAAATGGCAAAGACAAATCAAGGTCAGGTATACATATAAAGCAGCACATACGAGTTTACCTTGTTGGGCAGACTGGATGGACCATACAGGTCTTTATCTGCTGTCATCTACTATGTTACATCAAAACATATAGTATAAGAATCAATATAAGAAAATCTGCCATCAAAAGTTTTGTTGTTTTTAAGTATTTAACCTCTTAGATCTGTCCCTAATCCCCCTTCTCCTACTGTCCATATCCCCCACCCTCCCTAGCCAACCCATAAATTATCAAACCTCTTCCCCCCTCCTTATCACAATCATTATTCTCTTAATAAATTATCCCATTAGCACAACTAAGAGAACCCAAAGCTATAGAGACTTAAGCTCTTCTACTCCCTCCAGCAGCAATCAGTGAGAGAAATTAAACTGTCAAAAAATGTGTCCCTCCCCTCAGCTATCCACAGGCTTAAAAAAATAATAATAAAGAAAAAGTGTCAGTCTAAGAACACAAAGATAGGCAGCTCAATCTGGGCACAGTACAGGAACCACAAATAGAGGAAAAGAATGCAATGCCTAACTCAGCAAACAGTCCACTAACTGAAGAGCATTAAACCGTGCCTACGTTTAGTACAGTACTGAAACCAAGAGAAAATAAAGAAGGAAGAAACCACAGCAAAGTAGTGCACAACTACTCATAATCTGTAATCACAGAAATGCTAAAATACCTTCCAAATTGTGATTCATTGTAACCAGGGTCCTAATGTTAGGGCTTCATGTATGGTTAGTGGAAATTCTGCAGTCTTATATCCTCACCATGACAAGCATGACAACTACTGCTTAAAGAGAAAGCTTTTTTTTAATAAGAGTTTCTGACATTTAAGGTCCTTTTACTAAATAGTAGTAAAAGGGGCCCTGAGTAGTGGCGGCTGCCATTTTTGCCACAGCAGGTAAAAAGGCCATTGTGTAGATACAGACCTTACTACCACCCATTGATGGTCTCCTGAGCTAACCCGGCAGTAACCATATAGCGTTTGGCACTGCCTGATTACCGACGGGTAACCTCCTGTGGAAATATTTCCACTAGCACTAGAAATGCCAGGCACTCGGTAGTTCCAAATTTGCTTGTGGTAATCAATGGGGAAGTTTAAAATAATAAGACCATTCTTCCCGAGGACTGTCTTCCGCAATCTAGTACAATCATTAGTACTCAGTCATCTAGATTACTGCAACTCACTTTACGCTGGCTGCAAAGAACAAATACTCAAAAAAACTCCAAACAGCTCAGAACACGGCAGCCAGACTCATATTTGGGAAATCAAAATACGAGAGTGCAAAACTCCTATGAGAGAAGCTACACTGGCTCCCATTCAAAGAACGCATCATGTTTAAAGTATGTACCCTGGTACATAAAATCATCCATGGCGATGCCCCAGCCTATATGTCAGACCTGATAGACCTACCATCCAGGAATGCTAAAAAATCTTCTCGCACATTCCTTAATCTTCATTTCCCCAACTGTAAAGGTCTAAAGTACAAATTAATGCATGCATCAACCTTTCCTTATATGAGCGAGCAATTCTGGAACGCAATGCCACATAACCTGAAAGCGATCTATGAATTGACCAACTTCCATAAAGTACTAAAGACTCATCTCTTTGACAAGATATACCATGTGAAACTCTCACACATATCCAGAAATGTAAAATAATGCCTTCTGTTTTATTATTATCATGTATTCCATTACCATGTAACCCAAAATCCTTCTGTAACACCAAATGTCTACTCTCTTCTCATTTCCACTATCCATGATGTATTGTAAGCCACATTAAGCCTGCAAAGAGGTGGGAAAATGTCGGATACAAATGCAATAAATAAATAAATAAGCCCACGGCGGTAGTTCCAAATTTGCTTGTGGTGGGCTTACCACTGCTTCGTAAAAGGGCCCCTTACTTAGGTCACAGTCGAATGTAAGCATACATCCATGTGGAGGAGTAGCCTAATAGATCAGCAGGTTGAAAACAAGGGAAGTCAGAGTTCAGATTCCACTGACACTACTTGGTGACTTTCGGCAAGTCACTTAGGGACCCTTTTACTAAGTTGCATTGGGTGCTAACACGTGTCTAACGCACCTTACAATGGTGTACTGTGGGTGCATTCAGGCACCCTGTGATGGGTGCAAAATTAGTGTGCGCTAACCACTGATTTTTTTCCCCCTAATCTCTGACACCAGTGATAGGAATTGGACTTCCTGTATAACATAGAAACATAGTACGTGACAGCAGAAAAAGACCTGTATGGTCCATCCAGTCTGCCCAACAAGATAAACTCATATGCGCTACTTTATACGTATACCTGACCTTGATTTGTATCTACCATTTTCAGGGCACAGACCGTAGAAGTATGCCCAGTACTAGCCCTGCCTCCCAACCACCAGTGCTGCCATCCAATTTCCGCTAAGCTTCTGAGGATTCACTCATTCTGAACAGGATTCCTTTATGTTTATCCCACGCATTTTTGAATTCCGTTACCGTTTTCATCTCCACCTTATCTGTGGTCTCCTATCGGGAGTTTTGAGGTGTCAATTGTTTAATTATGTAATATCGTTGGTCCTTTAAGTGAATTGCGTATAAGGTATAGCTGGTACAAACCTAGGCAATGTTGCAGTTTTACTTTTTGGTAAGGGTTTGTTTCTTCTGTTTTTTTTTTTTTATTGTTTACACTGCTTTGTTCATAGCAGTTTCCCTTTGGATTTGTGTTTCTTTGGTTTCCTGGGGGGAGAAGCGGGTAATCCTACCAGGTAATGATTACTTTCCCCAGATGGAGGCATTGAGCACCAAGCAAGTAAGGGACTGACTTAGAAGGCCTTCAGGAGGCTCCAACTGGGTCAGGCTCTGAATTCAGGAGCACTGACTAAGGGGTGTTACATATATTTGTCTATAACAATTGGTTCATGTGCTTGATATGGGCATAAATATCTGAAGCCTCACCTTTCCACATGAAGACATACCCCTTAAATAAAATAATCTGAGGGTCTTTCCCATCTCTGTCCTCCCCTTGAACCTCAACTAATTTCACTAATGTTCCCATCCCCTTAGCCCTCTTGGGCGCTACTCATGAACAAGGCCGCATGTTAGACTTCATGTCCTCCTATCCCACTGGATTCATCAGCTAATTTGATTGGAAGCCAGTACCTTGGTTAGATCACTTCCAACTCCACTTTACTATGGATCTTGTATGTCAACTTAAACAAACACAAACCATTCAACCTCATACCCACTAGAGGTTAAATCAATTATGCCATCTTCTGGTTAGTATTGAGCAACTCCCCTACCTCCTGTACTCCTACACAAGACTCAAATCCATCTGGGACAGTAAGGCGATGACAGTGCTGGACAAAATCGCTCCACTTACAACAAAAGATCCAGAGAATGAGACTCTCTCCATGTTTTACGGAAGAACTAATCATCCTGAAACGGAAATGTAAACACCTTGAAAACAATGGAGAAAGAACAATAACATATCTAACAAACTTAAAAAACTATTCTCATAATCAAAAGCCTAACCTCTACCAATTCTGGCGATTCTACGCATCAAGTAGGCCCCTCCACACAAGAATTAGCTGATAAATTCGCAAATATCATTCAAATTGAGAACAGGATATCTAAAGACACCCCAAACAAGGAGTTCTGCAGGGTTCCCCGCATCCTGTTCAATTACTTTATGTCATCCCTCAGCACAATACATCTGAGACTCAATGAACTAGTACTATCATATGCTATGACATCCTACTTCTCCTATCATTACATAAGTACATAAGCACTGCCACGCTGGGAAAAGACCAAAGGTCCATCAAGCCCAGCACTCCGTCTCCGACAGCGGCCAATCCAGGCTCCAAGAACCTGGCAAAACCCCAAAATTTAATAACGATCAATTGACCGCTGCAAATAAAGACCCAACTCAATCAGTAATGGCAGGCATGAATGTTGTCAGTAGCTGGGCCTTGACCAACAAACTAAAACTGAATGAGCAAAAAACCAAGATACTATGGTTCAAGAATCAGGGAACTGTGGTTCCAGCTTCAGTAATATTGTCCAATGGTCAAAACTTTGCAGTAGAGTCAGAAGCCAAAGTACTAGGAGTCTTGATGACTCCTCTCTCACATTCTCCTCACATATTAACTAGCTGTGGAAGAAATCTCTATTCAAAATGAGGCAGCTTCGTGTTGTTAGATCACTCTTTGATCAAACGTATTTGTGCTGCTGGTACAAATGCTGATCCTACTACACCTGGATTATTATGTCTTATTTCTTGGTATTGTGACAATATCAGTGGAAACTACAGATCATGCAGAACACTGCTGTCACCTTTTTTTTAATCAAACTTCACTGGCTTCCATATCAGATAGAATCAGGTTCAAAACTGCCTACTTAGCCTTTGAAATCTTACAGGGTTTTACATCAGATCTAACTAAAGTGGCTTCACTATGCTAGGAAACAGAGATTAACCAAATGGCTCCCTTGCCTACAACGGACTAGACAGGTTCACTTCCACTCCAGACTATTAAACCCCCTTCAAGAGTTGTCAGGTAAGAGGAGAATAAAGAACCGCAGCACTGGGTTGGACCGGTGATCACTGCATACCGTGAGTGGCGCCAGCCATCAAAACAGAGAAGCGCACGTCATGTAAGTAAACTAATTATCCCAAGAACGCTAGATCCTGCTAAATCACACCCCTGCGACATAACGCTACCTTCGCAAGACAGAGACTTCGCAACTCTTAAGGAGGACAAGATTGCCATGTAAATACGAGGGTCCGGGAGAATAATCTCCAATGCTGAATACAACAATAATCTTCTTTTAAATATAACTGAAATGATACCATAATGAACACCACCAAACTGCTCCTTCCAATCTACTCCTAGATGACCCATACCAAAAAATTCAAATAGACTACGTCAATGCCAGATCCGTAGTAAACAAAACAACAATAATAACAGACTGGATCACGTCAGAGAAACTTGAGCTACTCTTCATCACTGAAACCTGGATCCACGATCAGAAGGACCCTATCAACTTAAATCTAAGTCCTCTAGGATACAAAATCACCCACTGGACTGGAAAAGAAAAAAGAGGAGGGGGCATAGCACTCATATACCGATCTCACCTCACAATTGAAACCACTGCGGAATCTATAACAACCAAATAGGCTCAATCAGAATCCACCATAGAACCCTGCTCAACCACCTAAATTGCGTCCTATTCTACAGACCACCATGTAACTGGAACGAAAGCCAGGCGGACTTCATGGACTTCATTTCAAATACATGTGTATCTAACTCCAATACACTAGTATTAGGAGACATTAACCTTCACCTTGAAGACCCAAACTCTACCAACGCATGAGATTGCAAGGACTTTCTTCACTTATGTGACCTTACATGGCCACACATGCAAACAACCCACGTGAAGGGTCACACACTCGACCTCATCTCATATAAATTGTCCACTGATCAGAATCTAACCACAACACAAACTAGTTGGACAGAAACACCATAGACTGACCATTACAAACTAAACCTAGCCCTAAAATGGCAAAAAAGGGGTTCTCCCCACACACGAGAACACACAACTTATACCACAAGAGGACAAATAGACCCGAATACTTTCTGGCAACAGATATACAATGATTGGACAGCACAAACAGAATCCATATATTACCTCTTAGAATGGGACAAAAGATGGTTAGTGTATCAGGGTTTAAGAAAGGTTTGAATAAAATCCTGGAGGAAAACTCCATAGTCTGCTATTGAAACAGACATAGGAAGCAATTGCTTGCCCTGGGATTTGTAGTATGGAGTGTTACCACAATTTGGGTTTCTGACAAGTACTTGTGACTTGGCTTGGCCACTGTTCATTGACATGTTCCAAACATTTTATTGACCATGGGTACTATCTCCATAGGCCACCACTACTCCAATGGCGTCTACATAAGCGAAAAGATTAAAATCATGTGACTGCTGCAATGTATCCAAGGTCTGGAGAAAAAGACTGAAGGGGAGAAAGCACCAAGCCTACATTTCTTGTATCAGGCGGTAAACCTATTTTTGTTAACCCAAAAGTTCTCCCTTCAAGAAAAACAGACCTGCAATGTCTGACAGTGACGCTGTAATAACCATAAAGGGGCTCAGCCATGTTCTCTAATGTATGTAGTTACCTAGTAAATAGTCAAGAGACTCTCTAAGCAAACGGGATTATAGTACAAACGGCCTGGCTAGGCCATACGGTCTTTATCTACCGTTGGTTTGTAAAAGGCTCGCTCAGGTCTGGTGCAGTGTCACAGTTGATCGCTTCCCCTTCTATCAATATCGCTTTTTCCAGGGACGTAAGGCTAATCAACAGCAGAAACATTATATGAACAGAAACTATGAATTTTTATCATCTTTATAGCCCTTTGTTTTAAAGAGAAGGCAGATGACACTATCTTTAGCCTCGCAGAAGAGTGCACAGGCCGTAGGCGCATTTCCCCCAGCAGAGGGCGGCAGCGGATTTCTGATCGCTGCAGCTGGTGGTGGTGGGGGGGGGTCGCCGCCGGGAGTGATTCGCTCCTCCGTTTAGGTTGGGGGAGTTAACGCTCGTCTTGGGCTGCCTTCGAGGCGAGCGTGACTGTTCTCGGAGGGCCTGCGGGGGAGGGGTGGAGGAGGGAGGTGGCAGGGGCGGCGGGCGGGGATTCTCTATGCCCGCACCCGCCGCTGCAGCAGCAGCAGGGGAGGAGGGAACAAGGCGACAGCCGCAACAACAGGAAGAACAAGATGGCAGCAGTGCAGGAAGAGGAGAGCCCGCTGCCGGCCGCCGCCGCTGTCGCCGGCTCGGCGAGAAGCTGAGAGGAAGCACTGAGAGACGGAGCTTCGGCAGCCGCCCTCGCCCCGTGAGTTCCGGCCGCGCGCTGCGCTGGGGAGAGGGGACGTGCGGGGCCCCGGGGTGGCGGAGGAGGCAGGCCGGGCCTGAGGCCTCTAGGCCCCCATCCTTCATCTCCGACGGAGCCGCAAGAAATAGGCCCGGGGTGGGTGTACTTTGTTACTCCTCCTTATATCAGCTGCGCTCTATAGCATAGTCAGGGCTTGGCCTCAGTTGTAATCAATTAACATTCACTGGGGGGGGGGGGGGGGGGGGGGGGGAAATATAACGAGGTGGAGAGAAATGAAAAAGGTTAAGGTTTGTGGAGGGATGATTTAGAGCTCGTTGTGGAAATTATTTTCATTTAGTTAGGGAAAACTGAGATGCTTGTTTCACCCAAGCAACCGAAGCTCTAAGGCTATCACAGCGAGCAGGCACTGTAAAGACTAACGTCCTTCTAGTGAGTGATGCTTCAGAACGACACGAAACGTCAAGCGGGGAAAGGCCTTAAGCATTGCCATCGATTATCAGATATGTTTAAGATCCCTTTTATGTAATGTTTTTTTTTGAGGGGTGGTTGTTTCTTATCATAATTCACATTAGGGCAGACTGGTATTCCTTCTTCCCAATTTCTCATTTTTTAACTTCCTGGTTAGGTCCCATCAACACCCAGAATTTATGGTTTATTGTAGTCCCTTTCATGGTAAAGATAGAGCAGGCAGGTTACTGTAATCAGTTTGCATGCTTCATGAAAACCGATTATATTTGTTTGGCTCTCTCATTCAGCTGACCACCTCAACTACACTGAAGTTACTATTGAGGAAACTACACTTCTCCTTTCTTCCTCAAAATGTACCACCTGTTCCTCTGATCCCATTCCCACCCACCTTCTTAATGCCATCTCTCCTGCTCTTATTCCTTTTATCTGTCACATTCTCAACCTCTCACTTTCCACTGCGACTGTCCCTGCTGCCTTTAAACATGCTGTGGTCACACCTCTCCTTAAGAAGCCTTCACTCGACCCTACTTGTCCCTCTAATTACCGACCCATCTCCCTCCTTCCTTTTCTCTCCAAATTACTTGAGCGTGCTATTCACCGCCGCTGCCTTGATTTTCTCTCCTCACATGCTATTCTTGACCCACTACAATCTGGTTTTCGCCCTCTCCACTCAACCGAAACTGCGCTTACTGAAGTCTCCAATGACCTATTACTGGCTAAATCCAGAGGTCAATATTCCATCCTCATTCTTCTTGATCTTTCTGCTGCTTTTGACACTGTCGATCACAGCATACTTCTCGATACCCTGTCCTCACTTGGATTCCAGGGCTCTGTCCTTTCCTGGTTCTCTTCCTACCTCTCCCTCCTCACCTTTAGTGTTCACTCTGGTGGATCCTCTTCTACTTCTATCCATCTGCCTGTCGGCGTACCTCAGGGTTCTGTTCTTGGTCCCCTCCTCTTTTCTATCTACACTTCTTCCCTTGGTTCATTAATCTCATCCCATGGCTTTTCCTACCATCTCTATGCTGATGACTCCCAAATCTACCTTTCTACCCCTGATAACTCACCTTGCATCCAACCAAAGTTTCAGCGTGCTTGTCTGATATTGCTGTCTGGATGTCTCAATGCCACCTGAAATTAAATATGACCAAAACCGAGCTTCTCATTTCCCCCCCAAACCCACCTCCCTGCTCCCCCCGTTTTCTGTTTCTGTTGATGGCTCTCTCATTCTCCCTGTCTCCTCAGCTCGAAACCTTGGGGTCATCTTTGACTCTTCTCTCTCCTTCTCTGCTCATATCCAGCAGATTGCCAAGACCTGTCGTTTCTTTCTTTACAACATCCGTAAAATCCGCCCCTTTCTTTCCGAGCACTCTACCAAAACCCTCATCCACACCTTTGTCACCTCTCGTTTAGACTACTGCAATCTGCTTCTTGCTGGCCTCCCACTTAGTCACCTCTCCAGTCGGTTCAAAACTCTGCTGCCCGTCTCATCTTCCGCCAGGGTCGCTTTACTCATACTACCCCTCTCCTCAAGACCCTTCACTAGCTCCCTATCCGTTTTCGCATCCTGTTCAAACTTCTTCTACTAACCTATAAATGTACTCACTCTGCTGCTCCCCAGTATCTCTCCACACTCGTCCTTCCCTACACCCCTTCCCGTGCACTCCGCTCCATGGATAAATCCTTCTTATCTGTTCCCTTCTCCACTACTGCCAACTCCAGACTTCGCGCCTTCTGTCTCGCTGCACCCTACGCCTGGAATAAACTTCCTGAGCCCCCTACGTTTTGCCCCATCCTTGGCCACCTTTAAATCTAGACTGAAAGCCCAGCTCTTTAACATTGCTTTGACTCGTAACCACTTGTAACCACTCGCCTCCACCTACCCTCCTCTCTTCCTTCCCGTTCACATTAATTGATTTGATTTGCTTACTTTATTTTTTTGTCTATTAGATTGTAAGCTCTTTGAGCAGGGACTGTCTTTCTTCTATGTTTGTGCAGCGCTGCGTACGCCTTGTAGCGCAATAGAAATGCTAAATAGTAGTAGTAGTAGTAGTAACAATGCTATAATATTTATTCCCTAACATAACATATTAATGCCTATTATCATTGGTCCAGACTAAGGGGCCCATTTACAAAGGTGCAGGAGGGCTAACGTGAGTAGCACGCGTGCCCAATGGTAATTCTGAGTTTGGCGTGTGCTGAATCCCTCGATAGAAAATATTTTTCTATTTTCTACTGGGGGGGGGGGGGGGGCATTCCTATTAGTAACTGGCAGCACGGCCATGTTGGTGAATGCTGCATGGTTACTGCACAGGTAGTGCGTGGAGCCCTTACCACTGTCAGTGGCTGGCGGTAAGAGCTCAGGCCGTAAATAGGTTCGTATGCCAGTTTTAATTTTTGTGCACGCCCATTTCCCGGCCCATTAGAAAAAGGCATTTTCCCCAGCCAGGGCAAAAAGTGGCCCAGCACGTGCCCAAAAGACACGTCCACTTTACCGCAGGCCACTGTTTACTGCGGGTTTGTAAAAGGACCCCTAAGTAATTAGAGCGGTGAGTAAGCAAATTTATATATAGTAATGGCTTTTATAGAACAGGAAGGAGATGAGCTGTCCATTTTGATTGAACACCTGACATTCTGCTTGTCTGTATTATGTATGTACCTAGCTAGAGGAGAAAATTCCAGTGGAAAAGTTTTTATTTATTTCAAAATGTGCAATAAAACCCCACAACTGTTTTATTTGAACTTTTGAGAAGTATTTGGTAGTGATCTGTATTTTTCCCCCAAATTGTCTTCTCATCCTATGTGGTTTGCTGTAGGTAGCAGAGGGACCTACACCAACTCAAGGGCTCAAAAGATGATGCCTCTGAGTGACTCTCAGTACCATTCGTTTGGCAATAGGAGCTCCTAGTGAAGCAGCTACTGGCATCTCCCACTTCCTTTGCTTGAGTATATCACCTTTATATCATATCTAGGCCTGGATGGTGCCAGGACATCAAAACATAGATCCTTTCTTCAGGCTGACTCTATTTGTCTGCTGTATTAGAGCATGAAGCTCCTTTGAGCAGTGTGGAGCCAATATCTTCCATTCCCAGAACCTGTCTTTCTCTCTCTCTCTGGTTGATGGCAGCAGTTTTCTTCTGCTCTTGTTTATTCTAGCTCAGTCAGAACCAGGATGGGATTTAGTGCCATGAGTCTTAATACTCCTGAGGGATTTTTCTTTTGTTGTGGCTATATTCTGGCTCAGAACTTGACAACAGTGAGCTCCTAAGTATCTGTCCAGGTGTCATTTCATAGAGTGACCACATCTCTCTCCTGCCTTCTCAGTGACCAGATTCTTCTGGAGATCTCAATGTCCTCTCTGAATTGCTTTACGCCATCATTGTGGATGTTCTAGAGCAGCCATTCCCAATCCAGTACCCGGAGCACGCTTAGTCCGATTGGGTTTTCAGGATAGCCATGTGAATATGCATCAGACAGATTTGCATGCAATTGGGGTAGTACGTGGCTTGGATCTCTTTCAGGGAGAGAAAACTAACAACTTATAGCAGCAGCTTCAGAGAGCATTTTCCATCTCACAGATAGGCTGCAGAGAATACCTTCTCCTGCTTTAGACTTACCCCTCTACCCACCCACCCCTAGAGTGACATGTCTTATATAACCTCCCTATCAACCCACTCATTACTTTACCTCACCCATTTCTATTCTTCTATCACCTTCTCCCACTACTCCAACCAGAGTTACACCTAATCACACTGACCACCCTTCAACATCTTCAGTCCTTCTGTGACTGTTCTCTTGTGCTTGACTGCTTAAATATTTTAAATTTAAATGCTTTACTTTTTGTCTATTAGATTGTAAGCTCTTTGAGCAGGGACTGTCTTCTGTGTTTGTACAGCGCTGCGTACACTTTGTAGCGCTCTAGAAATGTTAAATAGTAGTAGTAGTACGTGCTCACATCTTACCACATGGCAGTAATGATATGGGCAGAGGCAAATCTGGAGGTATTGCTTTATGCAATATTTCATGCACTGGCAGTGTGCTGGTGGGCTTTCTAAGCTATCATTGGCTGAAGGCTGGAGAATGGAAACTCGTCCAACAGATCTGTGAAAAGGATCCAGAGGAATAGGTATCATGACAATCCCATGGCCTTACAAGCTGTTGTATATTTTTCTCCTCTGGCCCTTTTAATAGATTAATATATCTCCACACAACACATAGGGCCTGATGACCCTAGATTGAGCAAGGTGCCTCTGATATAGGGCCAAGAGAAGTCATACCTCAACAGTTTGCTTAATTTCTTTGAAGGTGTGAGTAAGCATGTCGATAAGGTGACCCAGTTGCGTGTATCCAGATTTTCAGAAAGCTTTATACACAATTCTTTATGAGAGACTTCTGAGAAAATTAAAAAGTAATGGAATAGGAGGTAATGTTCTGTTGAGGAATAGGAATTGGTTATTGGACAGAAAACAGAGAGTAGGGTTAAATGGCCATTCCATAGCGTCCCCTCAGATCAATCCAGAGACTTGTGGGTTATGCCCCTCCTCTAGCAGGTTAGATAGAGAGAACTCAGAAGTTTGCCTCAACTGAGCATGTGCAGCCATTCCAACTTCAGTATTCTCTCAATCTAGCAGGTAGAAGGGAGCATACCCTCTTCTCTTCCCCACTTTCCGTCTCTGTTGACAACACCCTCATCCTCCCCGTCTCTTCAGCACGCAATCTCGGAGTCATCTTCGATTCCTCCCTCTCCTTCTCTGCCCATATCCAGCAGACAGCTAAGACCTGTCGCTTCTTCCTCTATAATATTAGCAAAATTCGCCCATTCCTCTCTGAACAGACCACCCGAACCCTCGTCCACTCGCTCGTACCTCTCGTCTTGACTATTGCAACCTTCTCCTCGCTGGCCTCCCGCTTAGCCACCTATCCCCCCTTCACTCTGTCCAAAATTCCGCCGCACGTCTTATCTACCGCGTGAACCGATACTCTCATATCACCCCTCTCCTCAAGTCGCTTTACTGGCTCCCAATCCACTACCGTATACAATTCAAGCTTCTCCTATTGACCTTCAAGTGCACTCAATCTGCTGCCCCCCATTACCTCTCTATCCTCCTCTCCCTGTATGTTCCCACCCGTAACCTCCGCTCTCAGGACAAATCACTCCTATCTGTACCCTTCTCCACCACCGCTAACTCCAGACTCCGCCCCTTCTGCCTCGCAGCACCTTATGCCTGGAACAGACTTCCTGAGCCCATACGCCATGCGCCCTCCCTGCCCATCTTCAAGTCCTTACTCAAGGCCCATCTCTTCTCCCTTGCTTTTGGCGCCTAACCACCTTCCCCATTCCTGTTACCTACACTGACTACGTAGTCTGTTACCGTTAGATTGTAAGCTCTGTTGAGCAGGGACTGTCCCTCCCCGTGTTTAAACTTGTACAGCGCTGTGTAACCCTGGCAGCGCTATAGAAATGCTAAGTAGTAGTAGTACAGTGCAGCTCTGTGGAAAAGACTCCTATCCCGTTCCCTCGGGTGTGTTGAGATCTTTCTGGGGTTGAGGTGCTGTGGCACAGCTTGGGATACACCTGGTGGTGCCAGGTCCCTACCCTTCTCCCCCTGTCAGCCTGAAGAAAGAAATTGGCTGTTTAGTCTCCTGTCTTAAAAAAACCCCAAAACAAAACTCTAAAGCTTGAGCCTGACGGGCCCCCACAGCATTGTTGTTTTCCTATTACTGAGAAATTGCAGTTCAACTTGCTGAACGTGAGTAACACTTGGGGGAAATCAGATAGGGCTTTGGTTATGTCTGTGCTGTCAGAGTCAGTGAAGCGATGCTCGCGTTGTGGATCGCGGAGGTCGGTGTCAGGGTCCTGTGAAGCTTGTTTAGGAAGCATAGGAAAGGCTATTTCGGAGCCAGAGGACGCGGGGTAACCGCTGAGGCATCGGGGGGGGGGGGGGACCCAAAAGAGTTTGGCGGGAAAACTTACCTCCGCGTCGACGCGCACCTCCGCCAGTGCCATTTTTTCTTTGGGGCCTTCGGAGCAAGGGCAGTGCGTTAGTGGGCTCTCCGGCAGTAGCGATGCCTGAAAACAGACTGGTATTGAGCCCAGATCCGGCGGTTTCGGGTTGTTTTCCCCCAGAATTTGTTCTTTTATTACATAACGCGTTTTTGCTCCGTTCCGGGAGCGCGCGTCAGCCGCAGGCTATGTTGAATGGGCCTGTTTCCTCATGCCCAGATATTCCTCAGCAGCCTTCAAAAAGAGCTCGGGTGTTGCTAGAGGAGGCGGGCGACGTTTCGAGTCACTCAGACTTCGAGGGTGACCCGGGGTCAGGGAAACTCGGGGCCTGAGTCCGTGGAAGAAGGTGAACTGCCTGCGGGGGAGGGGGATGACCCCACCGCGGCTAGATTGTTTAAGGAAGATGAACTTCATGGGCTTATAGGTCAGGTGTTAAGTGTTAAACTTATCGGCTCCTGATACTGCTATTCCGCTCGCGGTGAGCACGTCTATTATGTCAGGAACTAGAGCTCCGCCGAGGTTTTTTTTATATTCATGAGGTGATGCACGTGCTCATCAGGGCGCAATGGGATTTTCCAGAGGCTAGTCTTCGAGTGGCACGGGCGATGGGCAAGATTTGTCCTTTGCGACAGGAGGACGTAGATTCCTTGCGTTTGTCCGCTGTTGATTCTTTGATTTCAGCGGTAGCGAAAAAGACGGCTTTACCCGTGGAGAGCGGTGCGGCGCTCAGGGACCCGCAGGAGAAAAAGCTCGAGTTTGGGGAGGAATGGGCCAGGGTGACTACAGACGTGGGTTCTGGATGTGATAAGTCCGGGTTACAAGCTAGAGTTCGCTCGTACCCTGCGAGACAGTTATCTCGAATCTCCTTGCAAATCTGCAATAAAGTACGCGGCAGTAAAGATACCTTAGCAGAATTGCTGCGGTTAGAAGTGGTGCTATCACTGCCAGCGGACGAGGTAGGTCTTGGTCGTTACTCGTTTCTTTGTGGTTCCAAAAAAAGGAGAGGGACCTTTTGTCCAGTGTTAGACCTAAAGGCGGTCAACAAGGCCCTGGCATTGCGTCATTTCCGGATGGAAACTCTTCGCTCGGTGCTAGCGGCGGTACAGCCAGGAGAGTTTTTGACATCCCTAGATTTAAAAGAGTCCTACTTGCACATTCCGATCTGGCCTCCTCATCAGAGATTTCTTCGTTTTGCAGTGTTGGGACAGCATTTTCAGTTTCAGGGCGCTGCCATTCGGGCTCGCCACAGCTCCTAGCGCATTCTCAAAGGTAATGGTGGTAGTAGCGGTCGCTCTCCCTACCAGAGGGTTTCAGGTTCACCCTTATCTCGATGATTGGTTGATCCAAGCTCCCTCTTATGCAGAGAGTATGAGGGCAACTCGAGAAGTAGTAGTTCTTCTGCAATCTCTGGGCTGGGTGATAAATTTTCAAAAAGTCATCTAGCCCAACTCAGACATTGGAGTACCTGGGTGTTCTCCTGGATACCGGTCGAAGCAGAGTTTTTCTGCCGGGTCAGAGACAGTTGAAATTGTCAGATCAAATTCCCGCATTCTTCAAAAGATGGCTTCAAGGGCCTGGGAATTATGTTCAAGTGCTCGGGTCCATGGCATCGACTCTAGAAGTGGTGCTTTGGGCTCGGAGTCACATGCGTCCGTTACAGTGGCATGTGCTCAGCCTTTGGTCTCCCCTGTCCGAGGACTATGCGATACAGATTCCGTGGTTGCCACAGGCTCGTTTTGCTCTAGGGTGGTGGCTACGACCAGAGAATTTACTTCGGGGTATGCCTCTAGCCACCCCGGATTGGCAAGTGGTGACGACGGATGCGGTCTGTCGGGTGGGGAGCTCACTGTCTCGGGCATGCAGCTCAAGGGACTTGGTCACCAGCAGAGATCAATTTGCTGGAACTTCGAGCGATCCGGTTAGTGCTTTTGGTCGTTCGAGATGTTTCTCAGAGGTAGTCCGGTTCGAGTCCTCTGCGACAACGCAAGGACAGTAGTGTATGTCAATCGCCAAGGGGGAACGCGGAGTGCTCCTCTGGCGAAGGAAGCAGCAGTGCTTTGCCGTTGGGCAGAGAGCCTTGACGCTGTTGTCGGCAGCCCATATAGCAGGAGTTGTAAATGGACAGGCGGATTTTCTCAGTCGGAATCGTTTGGACGCCAGAGAGTGGGAACTTTCTCCGTCGGTCTTCCATCAGGTGGTGGATCGGTGGGGAGTTCCTGTGATGGATCTGAGGGAGGTCCAACGCCAAAGTGTCCCGGTTTTTTTCAGCAGGGGCAGGGAGTTTGGGTCCGAGGGCATAGATGCTCTCCTTCAGCCGTGGCCGACGGATCTTCTCTATGTTTTCCCTCCATGGCCGATGTCAGACGCACGGTGGCCAGGATTTCTCGGTATCCGGGTGCGGTAATTCTGATTTGCTCTGGATTGGCCCAGGCGGTCCATGGTATGCGGATCTGATATGTCTTCTGGTCGACTAGCCGTTTCATCTGTGTCGGTTTCCGGACCTTCTCGTGCAGGGTTCAGTGGTAATGGAGGATCACTCTCCATTTGCGATTACGGCTTGGCTATCGAAAGGTCGCGACTGAGGCGTAAGGGTTACCTGGAAGCAGTTATTAGGACGATGTTGCAGGCTCGTAAGCGTTCTACTTCCACCGCGTATGCCAGAGTATGGAGAATGTTTGTGTCTTGGTGTGATGGGACGGGGATTTCTCCCAGGCAGCCTCTTTGCAGTCTATCCTAGCCTTTTTGCAGGCAGGGTATGGGAGTTGTCGTTGAGCACTTTGAAAGTTCAAGTGGCGGCTTTGGCATGTTTTAGAGGCCGCTTGGGGGGAAACAGTCTTTGGCCTCTCACCCAGATGTAGTTCGTTTTCTCCGTGGGGTAGGACATGTGAGACCTCCGCGAGTTCCGGTAGTTCCAGCTTGGAATTTGAATTTGGTACTCAGGGCCTTACAGCGGTCATCGTTTGAGCATCCGGCTAAGACTTCTTTGAAAGATCTCACCTTGAAAACAGTTTTTTCTGGTAGCGATGTCTTCGGCTCGACGGGTGTCGGAGATTCAGGCACTGTCGTTTAGAGATCCCCTTTCTCCGCTTCTCGGAAGCGGGGGGTATCGGTTTAGGACGGTTCCCTCCTTTGTGCCTAAGGTAGTCACACGATTTCATGTTAATTAGGAAGTGGTGTTACCTTCTTTCAAGCGAGAAGATTATCCGGATTCCTTCCGAGAGTTGCGGTATTTAGATGTTCGCAGGGTGCTGATTCGTTACCTAGAAGCGACGAATCCATTTCGGAAGTCATCACCTGTTTCTTCTCTTTGCTGGCAGTACAAAGGGGAACATGGCCTCTAAGGCCACAATGTCTCGATGGCTTAGGGAAGCAATTGAGTCGGCGTACCTTTTGATGGGAAAGATTTCTCCTCTTCACATTAGAGGGCATTCCACTAGAGCTCAGGCGGCTTCGTTTGCTGATGCCCGTCTGGTTCCGGTGGAGGACATTTGCAAAGCGGCATCTGGTCATCGCTACATCCTTTTACAAGACACTATCGTATTGATGTGGTTGCGCGTTGGGATGCAATTTTTGGGGCGTTGGTTTTAGCGGCCGGGTTAGTACGGTCCCACCCTTGATGAGGATTGCTTTGGTACATCTCACAAGTCTCTGGATTGATCTGAGGGGACGCTATGGAAGGTCTGATAATTTTCTTTCCATTAGTCCCTCAGATCAATCCAGAGTCCTGCCCTGGGATCAGTTGTTGCGCTATCCGATTCAGTAATGTCAGTTTGTTCATGTTCCGGTTATTGTTGGACCAATTTGATGTTAGTGTGATTTTCTGTTAGACGTTCTATTTCATAGCAGCTTGGAGAATTCTCCAAAAAGTTTGGCTGCTCTGTCAGAGGCAGGAGACTAATTTATAGTTTAACTAGTATAAAAGGCCCGTTTTGGTAGGCAATGAAACGGGCGCTAGCAAGGTAATCCCCCCCCCCCGCAGCGTCCTTCCTGTCTCCCCTGCCCCCCCTGCAGCCTCCCATCTGGTCTTAGGACCCCCTCCCCACCAACCCTCCTCTGCCCCTGCAGCCACGCATGTGCAGCGGCCCCTCCTGTCTCCCCTGCAGCCTCCCATCTGGTCTTAGGACCCCCTCCCCACCAACCCTCCTCTGCCCTGCAGCCACGCATGTGCAGCGGCCCTCCTCTCTCCCCTGCCCCCCCCTGCAGCCACCCATGTCCAGCAACCCTTCTCTCCCCTGCAGCTACCCATGTCCAGCGACCCTCCTCTCCCCTGCCCCCCTGCAGCCACCCATGTCCAATGACCCTCCTCTCCTTTCCCCATGCCCCCCTGTAGCCACCCATGTCCAGCGACCCTCCTCTCCCCCTGCCCTCCTGCAGCGTCCCTTCTGTCTCCCCTGCCCTCCCTTTCAGCCACCCATCTGGTCTCAGGACCCCTCCCCACCTCCCTCTTCCCTGCCCCCCCTTGCAGCCACCCATGTCCAGGCACCCTCCTCTCCCCCTGCAGCCACCCATGTCCAGCGACCCTCCCCTACCCCCTAGGCGCATCACCCAAACCCCTACCCCTCCCAGCGCATCACCCAAGCCCCTACCCCCCCCCTCCCCCCCCCCCGGTGCACATCAACCCCCTCGCCACCCGCAGCTGCCAATACTAACGTCTGTCTGGCCGCTGCTGCGTCTCCTGTTAGCAGCAGTGGCCGGTAGAAAAAGAAAAAAGCCAAAAAAGATTTTAAACCTGAAACACGGCTCCATAGACAGCCATCTGGCATTGTCTGTCATCTCTGCAGCCGCTCCTTTTCTCCCCTCTGACATCGCAGCGCTCCTCCGGGGTCTTCCTGCAGGGGTAGTGACGTGGAGGGAGAGGAGGAGCAGCTGCAGTGACGAACAGCAATGCCAGATGGCTGTCTACGGAGCCGCGTTTCAGGTTAAAATCTTTTTTTGGCCTTTTTCTTTTGTACCTGCCGCTGCTGCTCCACAGGAGAAGCATCAGCGGCTGGATAGCGTTAGTATGGCGGCTGCGGGTGGCGAGGGAGTTGATGTGCCCGAGGGGGTGGGGTTAGGGGCTTGTGATGCGCCGGTAGGAGGGTTCTTGGGTGATGCGTCGAGGGGGGGTAGGGGCTTGGGTGAGCGGAGGGGCTTGGTGTTGCGCTGAGGGGGGGGGGCACTGAGAACTGATGGTAGGCAGGGGAGGAGTAGTTTTCCCCCTGCCTGGCTCGCGGTTTTGCAGGGCAGGGGCTTTTGGTGTTGCGCTGAGGGGGGGGCACTGACAGCTGTTTCCAGGCAGGGAGAGGAGTAGTGAACACGCTCTGCGTGTTTCCCTACTCCTCCCCTTGCCTTGGAATCAGCTGTCAGTGACATCACTGACGTCAGTGCATTCTAAACTGCCTAGCAGACCACCTCCGAGGGAGCCACGGTCCCAGGCACATTAGAACTTTGGAGGTCGAGAATTATTATATAGGATTTCCTACTGCTTTGGTATCTTATACTGAAGTTGGAATGGCTGCACATGCTCAGTTGAGGCAAACATCTGAGTTCTCTCTATCTAACCTGCTAGAGGAGGGACATAACCCACAAGTCTCTGGATTGATCTGAGGACTAATGGAAAGAAAAAATTATCAGGTAAGACATAATTTTACCTTTTTCTCAATGGAGAAGGGTGAATAGTGAAGTGCCGCATGGATCTGTACTGGAATGTGCTATTAATTTAACATATTTATAAATGATCTGGAAATTGGAATGACAGATGAGTTGATTAAATTTGCAGATGACACAAAACTATTCAAGGTTTGTTAAAACACATGTGGACTGTGAAAAATTGCAGGAAGACCTTAGGAAATTGGAAGACTGGACATCCAAATGGCAGATGAAATTTATTGTGGACAAATGCAAAGTGATGCACATTGGGAGATCATTCCGAATCATAGTTACCTTATGGTAAGGCCCACCTTGGGGGTCCGTCACCCAAGAAAAATATCTAGGTTGTCATAGATAATCTGCTGAAATCTTCTGCCCAGTGTGAGTGAAGGCCAAAAAAGCAAACAGGATGCTAGGAATTATTAGGAAAAAGGATGGTAAATAATACTGAGAATACTATAATGCCTCTGTATTGCACCATGGTGCGACCTCAACTAGAGTATTGTGTTCTGTTCTGTTTGCTGTATCTCAAAAAATATATACAATTAGAAAAGGTTCAAAGAGTGACCAAAATGATAGGGATGGAACTCCTCCTATATGAAGAAAGGCTAAAGAGGTTAGGGCTTTTCAGCTTGGAAAAGAGACATCTGAGGGGGGATATGATGGTCTGTAAAATCTTGAGTGGTGTAGAACGGGTAGAAGTGAATTGATTTTTCACCTCTTTCAAAAAGTATAAAGACCAGGGGACACTCAATGAAATTACGTTGGAAATACTTTTAAAACAAATAGGAGGAAAATTTTTTCACTCAAAGAATAGTTAAGGTCTGAATTCGCTGCCGGAGGATGTGGTAACAGCAGTTAGTGTATCTGGATTAAAAAAGGCTTGGAAGTTCCTGGAGGAAATGTCCATAGTCTGTTTTTAAGATAGACATGGGGCAAGTACTGCTTGCCCTGGGACTGGTAGCATGGAATGTTGCTACCAATTGGGTTTCTACCAGTACTTGTGGCCTGGATTGGCCACTGTTGGAAAGCAGGATACTGGGCTAGATGGATCATTGGTCTGACCCAGTATAGCTATTCTTATGCTCTTATGTTTGCTTGTTCTAAAGAGTCATTTTTCATGGTGAACTGTTTGTGCCTTATATGAAGATGATTCCTGGTTCCAGACTTAAGAATACTTTTTCTTAATTTCCCCTTTTATTTTCTAAGTTCTGGAAAAAGAACATACTGACTAATTCCTGAAGTCAAATGTTTATGGCCTACACAGTTGATTAATTGGTTAGGTTGGCTGAAAACAAACAAGAGACCTGTCTTCCAAGGGACTTGGTTTTTATTTTTTGTAATCCAATGAAATATTGGAAAATAGTAAAAAAGGACCGTTTCTCAAAAAAAATGAAATGGGCACTAGCAAGGCTGTCTTGTAATGGTGATTATGTTTTAAGGCTCTCGTTGAAGTGATTTCTTCTCTCTCCCCTCCATATCCATTGATTCTTCCCTTCCCTCCCATCCCCTCCGTATCCCGCGATTCTAACCTCCCCTCCACGTGCAGTGATTCTCCTGTGCCCTGCCGTCCCCTCCGTGTCCCGCAATCTGGCCTTCCCTCCATTTTCCAGTGATCCTCCTCTGCCCTGCCATCTGCTCCTTGTCCCGCGATTCTGGCCTCCCTCCATGTCCAGCGTTTCTCCTCTGCACTGCCCTCCCCTTGGTGTCTGCGATTCTTCTCTGCCCTGCCCTCTCCTCCATGTCCTGTGATTCTCTCCTCTCCTGCCATCCCCTCCCATGTCCAGCGATTCTCCTCTACCCCTGCCCTCCCATCTGTGTCCAGCGATTCTCCTCTACCCTGCCCTCCCATCCCTCCATGCCATCGATTCTTCTCTGCCCTGGCCTCCCCTCCATGCCCAGCAATTGTCCTCTGCCCTTGCCTCCCCTCCATGTCCAGCGATTCTCCTTTGCTTTACCCTGCCCTCCTTTCCATGTCCTGTGATTCTCCCTTGCCTCCCATCCCGTCCATGTCCAGCGATTCTCCTCTGCCGTGCCCTCCCATCCATGTCCCGCGATTCTCTCCTCTCCTCCCATCCATATCAGTTCTCCTCTGCCCTGCCCCTCCCCTCGATTCTGTCCTCCCCTCCCATGTCTAGCATTCCTTTGCCTTTACTTGTCTTGCTTGAGTTCGTAACATCCTGACATCAGTTCACCTCCAGCGTTCCCTTCCCTCTCACTGTTCCACCCTCTGACGTCATTTCGTCTTTACGCGAGGGCGGGACAGTGAGAGGGAATGGAACGCTGGAGGCCTGCAGACGTCAGGATGTACGAACCCAGCCAGCCATGGGACGTTGACGGTACAAATTTTTCATAAAGAAATCCTGGGGGCAAAATAATTTTCCAAAATGTAATGGAACTGGACTGTATTTAGCATGGAAGAAAAAACTGGTGAAAAGAAACAGGGTTTGAAAATGAGCTAAGTCAAACTGGGGATTTTATAGAGAGCCCTCCCCTCTTCCCCCAGATGGCCAAATGCATTTCTTGGGAGAATGAGTTCAGCAGCTTTAATTCACTGTTATAGTGGTTAGGGATCTGTATCTTTCAAACTACCCTTTCTTCTCATTTCTCCCGATCACAGACACCCAGAGAGCCAATACAGATGCATGTGGCTCATGTACGCGTGAGCATATGCATCTGGATCCTAGTGATTTATTCCTCTATTGCATTTCCTTTGTTATAAATTCATCTGTGAAACCTAGTGACTGAACTATATAGCTTTCTTAATGTTTGCTGTGTATAGTGATACCCAGTGTTCAAACTGAGTAGTTTGCTTTTGGTTGCTATGTATGTGTCATTACTGGTTGCAATGTTCTCCCCAGTAAATTGGTGCCAGCTGGGTGGCAAGAAAGAGTAGCTGGGTTGGGGCAGGCAGTACTGCACAGTAATCTAAAATTTATGTCAAGTTAGGTGGTCATTAAAGTAAGCCAGGTAGATATGCCCATTCAGAAGGTCTTGAGGAGGAGAACACTGCTGCCTTGGAATTGTGTCTGTGGGTTAAACTGTAAAATCCATCCTTTGAAATCTGCTAGTGTTAATAACAAAAACTGTAACCTGCCTGTTAAATAATCATGATGAAGTAATAAAAAATCAAAAGGGATCCTGTGGAATTAAGTTTAGTAAAGTTTGGAAGGATTTATGGATATGAAAGGTGCTGCTGTCGGCTAGAAAAGCGAATAGAATGTTGGGTATTATTAGGAAAGGTATAGAAAACAGGTGTGAGGTTGTTATAATGCCGTTGTATCGTTCCATGGTGCGACCGCACATTGAGTATTGTGTCCAATTCTGGTCGCCGCATCTCAAGAAAGATATAGTGGAATTGGAAAAGGTGCAGCGAAGGGCGACAAAAATGATAGCGGGGATGGTACGACTTCCCTATGAAGAAAGACTTAGGAGGCTAGGGCTTTTCAGCTTGGAGAAGAGACGGCTGAGGGGAGACATGATAGAGGTATATAAATAATGAGTGGAGTGGAACAAGTGGATGTGAAGCGTCTGTTCACGCTTTCCAAAAATAGTAGGACTAGGGGCATGCGACGAAACTACAATGTAGTACATTTAAAACAAATAGGAGAAATTTTTCTTCACCCAACGCATAATTAAACTCTGGAATTCGTTGCCGGAGAACCTGGTGAAGGCGGTTAGCTTGGCAGAGTTCAAAAGGGGTTTGGACGGTTTCCTAAAGGCCAAGTCCATAGATCGCTACTAAATGGACTTGGGAAAAATCCACAATTTCAGGAATAACATGAATAGAATGTTTGTACGTTTGGGAAGCTGCCAGGTGCCCTTGACCTGGATTGGCCGCTGTCGGGGACAGGATGCTGGGCTTGATGGGCCTTTGGTCTTTTCCCAGTATGGCATTACTTATGTACTTATATCTGTTTTAAAGGACTGATATTTTGAAAATAGTGTACCATATATAACATGGTATATGATGTATTTTGAAAAGTATTGGAAGTAATAATGGGGTGAAAAGGTTCCTCTCTCCTTCCTTTCATACATAATTTTATATGTTATGTGATACTGTTACATGTTCTACGGAAAAGAAATAAGTCCTCTTTTCTCATTCTTGTTCACATTTGATAGTCTGTGTGTAAGATTTGCAGACAGCAGTTTACAGTACCAAGCCTGTACCTATATAATCTTCAGCAGTTTTTCTGTGATCTCTTAGACTGCGGGTCTTGGCACTCGGGGTCCTTTTACTAAGCTGCGGTAAAAGGGGCCTTGCATTAGCTGCGAGAGCCATTTTTGCCACGTGCTAAGGCTCCTTTATCGCAGCAGGTAAAAAGGCCGAAAAAAGAAATGGCCATGCTGTAAGATTTCACTTACCATGTGGCTTCCGGGGGGAGGGGGGGAGGGAGGGGGAAGCACTTATCACCAACCATTGAGGTAGCGGTAAGGGCTCCCACT
Source organism: Microcaecilia unicolor (assembly GCF_901765095.1). Lineage (NCBI taxonomy): Eukaryota > Metazoa > Chordata > Amphibia > Gymnophiona > Siphonopidae > Microcaecilia > Microcaecilia unicolor. Next base: position 84,904,820 of record NC_044036.1, read on the forward strand.
CTAACCCAGAGATAACTGGGTAGCGCGTGGCACTGGGTTAGTGCCTGCAGAAATGTGTTTCAAATATTTCTACTAGTGCCGGAACTGCTGGGGGTGGAACTATTGCTGGCACCCATGTTGGACTGGCGGTAGCTCCAGATTGACACATGGTAAGCCCACAATGGGCTTACTGCCGCTTTGTAAAAGGGCCCCTAAATGTGTTGTGCCTTTGAGGAGAGCATTGGACATTGCTTTTAAAGTATATAAAGAATGAGGAAGCACTCCTCTAAATTTGCTTGTCAATTTGACTAGAAAACTTCCTCTTGCCAATCCTCTTCTCTTATGCCCTGATGATTGAAAGCCCTGCGCTGTTCCAAACAGTGCTCTAAAAATAGTGTTGGAACAGTGCAGGGCTTCACCCGCCCCTATGATCAGAGATAATAGCATGCAAATTTATACACACTATTATCTTTGATCATAGGGTAAAGTGCAGGAGGATTGTGCCTGTCCTCCCCCACTTATTTGACAGGTTTGGCTGTCAAAAGCCCAGACCTGTCAAACACCGGGCTGGAGGTCCATGGGACCACCAGACCTGAAACAGCAAGGTCTTGGTGGCCTAGTGCCCCCACTGAACCTCCACCCCAAGCCAGTGACACAGGAGCTGGAGGTCTGGTGGACCTCCAGTTCCCCTGATCGCCCCCGACACAAGTTCACAGGGGATGGAGATCCCCCTCGCATCCCTCCCCCCAAAAGCTCCCCAACCTGGTGGTCTAGCGGCCCTCTTCCCCGCCCCCGTACCTTTGTTAGTAGTACACTCCCACCTCTTCCAACGCTGCCTTGAAAATGGCGGTACCCAGCCCTGCCCAGTGCAGATGCACTGGGCAGGGCTGGGCGCTGCCATTTTTAGGCGGCACTGCTGGAAGAGAAGGGAATGTACTACTAACAAATGTACAGGGGGCAGGGAAGAGGGCCACTGGACCACCAGTTGGGAGGGGGGCTTGATTTGCGACCCACTGGGCCACCAGGGCTTTTTGGGAGTGTGTGAGGGGGATCTCCAGCCCCCCATGAACTTGTGTCCTGGCTTGGGAGGGGTCAGGGTTCCTATGGGGGGGGGGCTGTATTGGGGGGAATGGGGAGTCTGCTAGCATGCAAATGCTGGTTTGCTGCGGACATTGGTGTGCTGCTCGCTGATCATTGAGTAGGAATATGTTTAGCATGCATTTGCTGCTACTTGTGCTAAGAGCCCTGTTTAACATGCATTTGCATGCTAGTTGCGGTCAGAGCCCATGAGTGCGTTGTTTCATGCGCTTGGGGGCTCTGATCATGGGGTGGTAGCAAATGCTGATAGGCTCTAGTACCTGCATTGCTTCTGGTCATCTGTCCATTAGTTCTTTGAGAGACAGATTAGCCAGAATCACAGATTAGTACCTCCAGTGCTGCTTTCATGGAACTACCTAAAGGAAGGTAAGAAAACCTTTTCTAGGGTTTTAGCTAGAATCATCTCTTGGAGAAAAATGAAGAATTTATTTTACTTCTCTTGTAGTTTCATTTTCACATGTGATTCTGCAGAACAGGGTGTGGAAGTGTTTGTATAATATTTCCTTTTCAGTGCTGCAGTTGTGTCTTTGTTTTTTTTTTTTTTTTAATGCTACACCACGGACAAATATAGAATGTAATTTTGAGTAACAAAAATGCTAATCTGTTTATGTGTATCCCTACTTGTTATGAGCCAGGTGTGAACTATACAGTGAGTGGAACTGTGCAGTAGATAAATAGGGCTCCATTTAGTAATTGGGCTGAGTTCTCTATTCTATAGTAGACATCTGGATGTTGCCATGAATATTGTGTTAATTTATTCTTTATGTTTCACGTTTAGCAACCTTCAGTAGCAAAGGCGATTTTAGTAGTAGCATCACAAATAATACAAAAATTAAACAGTAAAATATAATAGCTTATAATTTAAAAATGAAATCAGCATATTAACCTACCCTGTCTCCATATACTTTAACAAATAGCCAAGTTGGTAGCTTATTTTGAAGAGGGTATGTTTTAACCACAATGAGTAGTTCATTCAGTAACATGGACTGATGTAACCAAGAGCATTAAAGGTGTTTATCCCATGCTTGTTCAGTTTAGTATAGTCCTTGTCTTCACACCTCCACTAAGAGACTGTTCCATGGATCTACCACCCTTTCTGTAAAGAAATATTTTTCTCCTGGCTATATCCCCTTTCACCCTTTTCTTATAAATATAACCCCTAGTTGCATAGCTTGCTTTTAATGGAAAGAGACCTGCCTCTCCTGCACATGTACCATAGGTATTTAAATGTCTCGTGATCTTGCCTTTCATGGGATCTTTGTGTCTCTCTCCTATGCTTGGGAAGATCTGATGTAGTGAAACTCCTTGACATTTCTACAGCCTTTGATACGGAAAACTTTCAGATTGTAAGGGAATTTATAGGGATTCCTTGGGAGCTGGGGAAGTGTTAGCGTCACTGTCTCTTTCGTTTTGTTAGTAGAGCAGACTTCTCTGAAAAATGTTTCTATTTTTCCCTTACCTGTTGACTCCAGGATTCTCCATTGTCCCCCAGTACTTGTGTAGATGTAGTCATTGGGGTCAGAAATGAAGCCTCTGGGGAGACCCAATGCAGATGACAGCTTTGGATCCTCTAGTAAGAGGAGGTGGGAGTTTAAGAAATTGACACTGGTCTTGCCTTGTTGTTAAACTAAACTGTCCCTTTTGACTAACTTTGCTGCTTTGTTGCTACAGGGGGGGGGTTATCTTAGATTCAGGCCTTATAGCACCAGGTGAAAGTTATGGTTCAGAAGTATTCTGGGAGGTTATGTTTGGTAAGACATTTTTGGGCCTTTTTACCAAGCGACGGTAAAAAGTGGCCTGTAGTAGTGTTACATAAGTACATAAGTAATGTCACACTGGGAAAAGACCAAGGGTCCATCGAGCCCAGCATCCTGTCCACGACAGTGGCCAATCCAGGCCGAGGGCACCTGGCAAGCTTCCCAAATGTACAAACATTCTATACATGTTATTCCTGGAATTGTGGATTTTTCCAAGTCCGTTTAGTAGCGGTTTATGGACTTGTCCTTTAGGAAACCGTCCAACCCCTTTTTAAACTCTGCTAAGCTAACCGCCTTTACCACTTTCTCCGGCAATGAATTCCAGAGTTTAATTACACGTTGGGTGAAGAAAACTTTCTCCGATTTGTTTTAAATTTACTACACTGTAGTTTCATCGCATGCCCCCTAGTCCTAGTATTTTTGGAAAGCGTGAACAGACGCTTCACATCCACCTGTTCCACTCCACTCATTATTTTATATACCTCTATCATGTCTCCCCTCAGCCGTCTCTTCTCCAAGCTGAATAGCCGTAGCCTCCTCAGTCTTTCTTCATAGGGAAGTCGTCCAATCCCCGCTATCATTTTAGTCGCCCTTCGTGGCACCTTTTCCAATTCTACTATATCTTTCTTGAGATGCGGCGACCAGAATTGAACACAATACTCAAGGTGCGGTCGCACCATGGAGCGATACAACGGCTTTATAACATCCTCACACCTGTTTTCCATACCTTTCCTAATAATACCCAACATTCTATTCGCTTTCCTAGCCGCAGCACCACACTGAGCAGAAGGTTTCAACGACGACACCCAGATCCCTTTCTTGGTCCGTAACTCCTAACGTGGAACCTTGCATGACGTAGCTATAATTCGGGTTCTTTTTTCCCCACATGCATTACCTTGCACTTGCTCACATTAAACGTCATCTGCCATTTAGCCGCCCAGTCTCCCAGTCTCGTAAGGTCCTCTTGTCATTTTTCACAATCCTGTCGCGAGTTAACAACTTTGAATAACTTTGTGTCATCAGCAAATTTAATTACCTCGCTAGTTACTCCCATCTCTAAATCATTTATAAATATATTAAAAAGCAGCGGTCCTAGCACAGACCTCTGAGGAACCCCACTAACTACCCTTCTCCATTGTGAATACTGCCCATTTAAACCCACTCTCTGTTTCCTATCCTTCAACCAGTTTTTAATCCACAATAGGACATTTGCTCCTATCCCATGACTCTCCAATTTCCTCTGTAGCCTTTCATGAGGTACCTTGTCAAACGCCTTTTGAAAATCCAGATACACAATATCAACCGGCTCCCCTTTGTCCACATGTTTGTTTACTCCTTCAAAGAATTGAAGTAAATTGGTCAGGCAAGATTTCCCCACACAAAAGCCGTGCTGACTTGGTCTCAGTAATCCATGTCCTCGGATGTGCTCTGTAATTTTGTTTTTAATAATAGCCTCTACCATGTTCCCCGGCACCGACGTCAGACTCACCGGTCTAGTAGTAGTAGTATTGACTGGCCTTGGCTTATTATTATTATTCTGAGTTTTGTGATCAGGGTGGTTATGACTGTTTCAGTGCTAGAGCATGGTCTGAAGCCTGATTGAGAGCCATGAAGGACTGAGTAGTGCATTAAGTATTCCATTGATTGTTGTGCTACTGGTCCATCCATTGTTTTTGTCAGCTTGTTTAGTGCTTTAACTGAGCTGGTTGTTGCTATTATAAAGAAGGGCCAGATTCTGTCTGCCTTGATGTGGTCCTCATTGATTTTACATTCATGTAGGCAATCTATGAGTGTTGTTTGTGTTGCAGCTAAGTTTGATCATATTTTTTTTATTTTCTTCAAAATATTGTGCCAGCTTGTCTGCTGTTGGTGGTTTTTTGTTTGACGTTAGCAGAGCTTGTGTGTTCAGTACGTTTTTCATTAGTTCATATATTTTTTTGTGTTTCTCTCTTCTGGGCACACATATGTGCTATAGCATTCCGCTTGGATCTTTTTATGGTGTGTTTGTACATATTTTGGGCTTTCCTCCATGTGGTTTGGTTCATGTCTGAATTATTTTTGGACCGTTTTCTTTCCAGTTTCCTGCACAGTTTTTTAATCTCTAATAGGTCCTCATTGAACGAGGGGCGCGGTTGTCATTTCCTCTTAGTTTTCATTTTGAGTGGTGCTAGTTTGTCGTGTGGAATTTCCACGTGAGAAGGCCACTTCTTACTGCAGTGGGAAAAAGGCATTTTTTGTTTTGGAGTTGTTAATGGCCATGTGCTAATACAAAAATTAGCAGGCAGCCATTTACTGCCACCTATTTAGCAGGCAGTAAGAGTTCATGTGCTGACCCAGTGTTAATCGAGCAGCGTGCAGCACTGCCCAATTACTGGCAGGAATTTCTACTCCCTGTCCTACTGAGCAACTCTGATTTCTCATTGGAAGATAATGGTGCTCGTTTTCAAAGCACATAGACTTACAAAGTTGCATAGTAACCTATGTAACTTTGTATGTCTATGTGCTTTGAAAATGAGCTTCAATATATCTTGACTACAAAAGGGTAATTAGTAACTGTGACCTTGAGAACATAGTCAAATATTTTTTAAACATTTGTTTCACTGAACACAGATGTAACCTTTGCCTTATAAATTTTCAAGTCACAACATTTAGCTGAGTTCTCCAAATTTTTCACTTTGTCTCAGTGCAGAAGTTTCTTTAAGAATCATTGCTTGCTTGCACCTCCTTAACTGCAGTTAGGGATTGTTCATTCTGTTCCAAACAATTTTTGCATTGAGACACGTCATAAAAATGTTTACTATATCCTCCATGTTTTCAGTTTTTTGAGCCAGATCATTCACGTGTAGAAATAATAATTTAGTCAATTCTGAAACTGCTTCCCAGATTACCTCAAGACTGACCACTGTAGGATGAGAAAATAGAAGACTGGGCCGCCCAACTTATATCAATACTGAGGGGTTGTGAACTTCAGGTCATGCTCCACCCTGTCCGCAGCATCCTCTGAGGTCAGGTCCATGTGAACTGGGCCTCTGCTTGGTGGTGGGTCCAGTAACTGTACCTCCTCTCAGTCCCAACATTTTTGCATCTTCCTACAAAACGCAGGGGTTACCGAGACTGGCTAGATGCTCACAGTTGAGAGGGTTTGGTCTGTGATCCAGGCTCAAGGTCTCCACCATCATCGCCCAAGCTGGGATTGCTCTGGATATAGCTTGCATTCCGCTTTGCACAACAAAAGTATTTATGGGGCCTGTCTCTGAAGAGGTGGTCATCTTGAGAGGGAAATGATCCATGCCCTCCTTTGTACTTCTCTGTCCCTAATTTACCTAGGAGCGCTGCTGCTACATCTAGAGATTTTGTAAATTCTGATGCTAGACTAAAGGACCATATGCGATACTCGTGGTGTATTTCCCTATATGAATCCAAGATACTTCCTGAGATTTGAATGTATTTCTATGTGGGTATAAGCTTCTTGTAGGTACAGGGAGAACAGCCAGCCTCTCTCTTTTGGTAGAGGGGGAAGAAAAGGAGATTAAATTGTCCAGGGAAACCATCTTAAAATGTCTATGAGAAAATTCATTCTAGGTTCTTGGGTCTAGGATGGAATGGAGTTCCTTGTTTTCTTTGGGATCAAGAAATACTTGGACTAAAATCCCTACCCGCCTTCCCCAGGTGCAACAGATTTGGCTGCACTATGTAAGAAGGAGGCAAGTTCCTCTTAAAAGTACATCCTTATGCCAGGAATTTGATGAGGATACTCTTGGTGGACAATCTAGCATGATTTCCTTTGGGAGCATATTCTGTAACCATTTCATACTATACTGAGAACCCAAATGTCTGAAGATTCATGCTGGCCCAATAGTTTACATAAAAAAACAACTTTGTATTATGGTAACAGGAGGATTCTGTAGAACAGATACCATAATACTGCTTATGTCAGTATCGATCCAGTCAAAGCCCCATCCCTATTTTCTGGTTGAGAAGTGGGCTGTAGCTTTTTGACCCTCTGGTTGACAGGATCACAGGGCCTGAGGATAATGCTTCTTCAACAGGTTAGCATTGTCACGATCTTGGGGGGCCTTTGCAATCTGTCATGGCCATGGGGGCCTTTACAATCTGTCACGGATTCCGGGGTGGTGAGCCCTTCTACCACAGCCAGAGCTGTGGCAGACAAGTCACTTGGGCTAGCATTGGGCAGGAGTTAGAACAAGTCAGGACTAGACAAGGCAGAGGTAACAAGATACAAAAGACAAGGCAAGGACTGGATCCAGATGAGGCAAGGAAAGCAAGGCAAAGGGGCTAGAACTGGAACCCAGACAGAGCAAGGCAAGACTCGGAACTAGATTAAAACTGGGACTGAGACCCAGGCAATACAAGGCAAGGCAGAACAAGGTAAACTAGATTAAAACTGGGTCCAGAAAAGGCAGGACAAGGCAAGGACTGGATCTGGACAGGACGAGACAAGGCAAGGCTAGGCACAACTGAACAAAGCAGACAGGCAAGACAGAAGCTAGATCCAGCCATGACAAGAAAGCAAGGCAGAAGGCTAGAACTGGACCCAGACAGGAACACGGCATAACACAGGAACAGGGCTAGAACTGGGTTCAGACAAGGCAAGGCAGAACAAGGTAAACTAGATTAAAACTGGGTCCAGAAAAGGCAGGACAAGGCAAGGACTGGATCTGGACAGGACGAGACAAGGCAAGGCTAGGCACAACTGAACAAAGCAGACAGGCAAGACAGAAGCTAGATCCAGCCATGACAAGAAAGCAAGGCAGAGGGCTAGAACTGGACCCAGACAGGAACACGGCATAACACAGGAACAGGGCTAGAACTGGGTTCAGACAAGACAAGGCTAGACAGGGCAAGAACTGGATCAAAACACGAGAAAGAGCAAGACTATAGACAAGACAGAAGCAGGGCTTGGCTTGGCAGGAACCAGGAGCAGGACTTGGCTTGGCAGGAGCAGGACTTGGCTGTAGCAGAAACAGGAACCAGGAGCTGGACTTGGCTTGGCAGGAACAGGAACCAGGAGTGGGGCTTGGATTGCCAGGAACAGGCACCAGGAATGGAGCTTTTTCTTTAGCAGGCACTAGGAACGGAGCTTTTTCTTTAGCAGAAAGCAAGAACAGGGTTTGGCAGTAGCAGAAAGCAGGAACAGAGTCTAACTGTGTAACAAGAGGCAGTAGCAGGGTAGATTGTAGCAAGAGTCAGAAGCAGAGTCAAACTGTAACAGAAACCAGGAGCAGGGTTTGGCTGTAGCAGGAGCAAGACTTTCAGGAACAAGGTTCAGAAACAAGACACACAGGGACATGATTCACAGGAACAAAGCCAGGCAGGAATCATAGCATACAGGAATAAGGCTTCCATGAACAAGGTGTGCAAGAGCAAGGCTTTCAGGTACAAGACTCCTAGAAACACAGGTAGACAGGAGCAAGACTACATAGGAGTAAAGCTTCAGGAACATGGTTTACAGAAGCAAGGCTTTCAGGTACAAGATTCATAGAAACACAAGTAGGCAGGAACAAGACTACACAGGAACCCAGACTAGGCAGGAACAAGAAACATACAGGAACAAAGCTTCAGGGACCAAGCAGAACTTGACAGGGGAAGACTGGAGCAGAAACTAGCGCCAAGCAGGGAAGGCAAAGACAAGGCTAAAAGACCTCTTGCAAAGGCAAAGCATGAAAGTTCTAAGGTGCATTGTAAAGAACTCTCCTGATGATGTCACGACTTGGAATGCGGCTTGGAAGCAGGAACACCAGAGTGAAGCTTGGAAGCAGGAACACCAGAGTAAGGCTTGGATAATAGAGAAACGTACAGAAGCATCAATGCAGGAAAAGGGCAGTCCAGACAAGCCTCAGAGCCAGATCACAGGTAAAAGGTGAGTCTGGAATCGGGATGCTGGGGCACGGCCACAGCTGTGACAGTAGTCTCCTTAGTGCCCAGTTTGATTTTCTCTTGGATGATATGGAGGATGAGTCATAAGTAGCTGTAGAGAACGTCTGATACATAGGACAGTGATCTTTAATTTGATCTATTGTTTTCTCAACCTAATCTCTGAAGAGATGATCTTCTTTGCAAGGCATCAGCGAGCCTTTCCAGATTATTTTTAAGGTTTAAAGCCCAGAGCCAGAGTGTCTGCAGGCACAGACATCTGTGGTAGCTCATCTCGAAAACATTATAATCAACTTGAACATGGGTTTTCATATTTCCTTTCCATTGTCTTCTAGTTTCCTGATATTTCTATTCATCTCTTAAGGAAAATCTGACATATATTCTACTTTGTCCAGAAGGTTTTGCATGTACTAGCTCACAAAGAACTGGTTAAGAAGCCATACAGTAGATGAACAGAGTGTTCGGGGGGGGGGGGGGGGGGGGGACCTACCTCAACTTGGTCCAGTCTACATCATCCCCAGGGTGTAATAAGGAGTGGGTTTTTGTCTACTTAGACGTCACATGAGCTGATTCAGCCACTACTGAATCCTATCATAGCTGCTGTTTCTTAAATCTGAGAGCCTTCTGAACTTTGCAAACATTGGCCTTTTTTATTCACAAGTTGCACAGAGAGGGAGGTCTCTCACACTGTTACCTTTGACTCCTTAAAGATACTGTGAACAGGTCTTGTCACATGATTCTTGGAAATATGGAGCATAAAGAAATCAAAAGAGGTCCATTTTAGAGTGTAAGCCATAAGTATTGCCATACTGAGATAATCCTGTTACTCAATATCAACTGACTCTCCTTTATCCACATGTTTGTTCACTCCTTCAAAAAAATGTAATAGATTGGTGAGGCAAGATTTCCCTTCACTAAACCCATGTTGGCTTTGTCTCATTGTTCCATGCTTTTGAATTACTCTGTAATTTTGTTCTTTATAATAGTCTCTACCATTTTGCCCAGCACCAACGTCAGACTCACCGGTCTATAATTTCCCGGATCTCCTCTGGAAACTTTTTAAAAGAATCGGCGTTACATTGGCCACCCTCCAATCTTACGGTACCACGCTTGATTTTAAGGATAAATTGCATATTACTAACAATAGTTCCGCAAGTTCATTTTTCAGTTCTATTGGTACTCTGGGATGAATATCATCCGGTCCAGGAGATTTGCTACTCTTCAGTTTGTAGAACTGCCCCATTACATCCTCCAGGTTTATACAGATGTCATTCAATTTCTCCGACTCATCAGCTTCAAATACCATTTCTGGCATAGTATCTCTCCCAAATCTTCCTAGATGAAGACCGAAGCAAAGAATTCTTGGCTATGGCTTTGTCTTCCCCGATTGCCTCTTTTACCCCTCGGTCATCTAGTGGTCCAACCGATTCTTTTGCCGTCTTCCTGCTTTTATAATAACTAAAAAGGTTTTTACTATGTGTGTTTGCCTCCAACGCAATCTTTTTTTCAAAGTCCCTCTTTGCCTTCCTTATGAGCGCTTTGCTTTTGACTTGGCATTCCTTATGCTGTTTCTTATTATTTTCAGTCGGTTCCTTCTTCCATTTTCTGAAGGATTTTCTTTTAGCTCTAATAGCTTCCACCACCTCACTTTTTAACCATGCCGGCTGTCGTTTGGTCTTCCGTCCTCCTTTTTTAATATGCGGAATATATTTGGCCTGGGCTTTCAGGATGGTGTTTTTGAACAGCATCACTCCTGATATAAATTTTTAACCCTCGCTACCACTTCTCTAATTTTTTTTTCACTGTTCTTCTCATTTTATCATAGTTTCCTTTTTTAAAGTTAAATGCTAAAGTATTGGATTTCCTGTGTATACTTACTTCAAAGCTAATATCATAAAGGAATAACATAAAGGAATCCTGTGCAGAAGAAAGGGATCCTCAGGAGCTTAGCCTAGAATGGGTGGCAGAGCTGGTGGTTGGGAGGTGGGGCTAGTGTGGGCAGACATATACGATCTGTGCTGGGGCTGGTAGTTGGGAGGCGGGACTAGTGCTGGGCAGACTTATACGGTCTGTGCCGGGGCTGGTGGTTGGGTGGCGGGGATAGTGCTGGGCAGACTTATACGGTCTGTGCCAGAGCTGGTAGTTGGGAGGCGGGGTTGGTGGTTGGGAGGCGGGGATAGTGCTGGGCAGACTTATACGGTCTGTGCCAGAGCCGGTGGTGGGTGGCAGGGATAGTGCTGGCCAGACTTATACGGTCTGTGCACTGAAGAGGACAGTACAAATAAAAAAAAGTAGCACATATGAATTTATCTTCTTGGGCACACTGGATGGACCATGCAGGTCTTTTTCTGCCGTCATCTACTATGTTACTAAGTCTGATCATATTATGATCACTGTTATTAAGCGGCCCCAGCACCATTACCTCCCTCACCAGATCATACGCTCCACTAAGGACTAGGTCTAGAATTTTTCTTTCTCTCGTCAGCTCCTGTACTAGCTTCTCCATAAAGCAGTCCTTGATTTCGTCAAGGAATTTTACCTCCCTAGCATTCCCCGATGTTACATATACCCAGTCAATATCAGGATAATTGAAATCACCCATTATTATTGTGTTGCCCAATTTGTTTGCGTCCCTAATTTCCTTTAACATTTCTACATCCGTCTGTTCATCCTGGCTAGGCGGATGGTAATACACTCCTATCACTCTCCTTTTCCCCTTTACACATGGAATTTCAATCCATAGTGATTCCAAGATGTGTTTTGTTTCCTGCAGAAATTTCAATCTATTTAATTCATGGCTCTCCTTAACATACAATTCTACCCCTCCACCAATTCGATCCACCCTATCACTATGATATAATTTGTACCCTGGTATGAAAGTGTCCCACTGTTTATCCTCCTTCCACCAGGTTTCAGAGATGCCTATTATATCTAATTTTTAATTTAGTTCAGTATATTCTATCTCTCCCATCTTAGTTCTTAGGCTTCTGGCATTCGCATATAGACATTTCAAACCATATTTGTTGTTCCTATTTACATTATGCTCAGTATTTGACAGTATTAATTTGCAATCTTTTGTCTGATTTTAATTTGTATTTATGGACAACTGACCTACTATGGTCTCTTTTGCAACTTCAGTATCGGGATACACTATCTTCCTTGTTTTGATGATATCTTTGAAAGATACCTTATCCCGAACCTTGCGCTTTTGATTGACTGTCGGCCTTCCCCAGTTTCTAGATTAAAAGCTGGGGATACACTATCTTCCTTGTTTTGATGATATCTTTGAAAGATACCTTATCCCGAACCTTGCGCTTTTGATTGACTGTCGGCCTTCCCCAGTTTCTAGATTAAAAGCTGCTCTATCTCCTTTTTAAATGCTGATGCCAGCAGTCTGGTCCCACCCTGGTGAAGGTGGAGCCTTCCCCAGAATGTTGCCCAGTTCCTAACAAATCTAAAACCCTCCTCCCTGCACCATCGTCTCATCCACGCATTGAGACTCCAGAGCTCTGCCTGCCTCTTGGGCCCTGCGTGTGGAACGGGTAGCACTTCAGATAATGCTGCCCTAGAGGTTCTGGATTTGAGCTTTCTGCCTAAGAGCCTAAATTTTGCTTCCAGAACCTCTCCCACATTTTACTGTGTCATTGGTACCCACATATACTAAGACAGCCAGCTCCTCCCCAGCACTATCTGAAATCCTATCTAGGTGAAACGTGAGGTCTGCCACCCAGACAAGTCACCGTGCGATCCTCACATCCACCATCCATCCTCACGTCCACCATCCACCTAGCTATCTGTATGCCTAATCGAATCACCAGCTACAACAGCTGTCCTAACCCTTCCCTCCTGGGCAGCACTTGGAGACATATCCTCTGTGCGAGACGATAGTACATCCCCTGGTAGGCAGGTCCTGGCTACAGGAGTACTTCCTACTTCACCAAGGTGATGCTCTCCTTCTAAGAGACCTTCCTCCTCCAAGGTAGCACAGGGGCTACCAAACTGGAGGTGGGACTTCTCTACAAGATCCCTGTAGGTCTCCTATGTACCTCTCTGTGTCCCTCAGCTCCACCAAGTCTGCTACTCTAGCCTCAAGAGAACGGACATGTTCTCTGAGAGCAAGGAGCTCTTTCCATTGGGCACACACATATAACCGATCACCAGCTGGGAGATAATCATACATGTGACAGTGCAAAAGACTGGATAGCACCCCTCTCACTGCTGGACTGCTGACTCCATCTTAGTATTTTTGAGTTTTTCAATAATTTAAAACTTACTAAAAATGTCTTTTAGTTTATATGGTATATCCTGTGATTTATTTAGTGTTCCCTTCTTAGATGATAATGAAATGTATTTAAAACTCTGTAAGAGCACTCCTTGCTTGTTATCCCTATTACAATAACTGACTATAAATGAAGAGTTGTCCTAGTGGTGGTTGGGAAGACTAAACTAGATACTGCAGTGCCTGTTAATGATGTTTTACGAAGTTTAAGTTTTAAAACCAAGGCGAAAAGACTATGGAGATTAGTTGATAAAATTTGCATTTTTATATTTTTATTTTTAGTTTGCCTATCACTAACCTACAATTCCTCCTTTAAACCCCAGTCTTTAAGTTCCCAAAACACAAAGCAAAAAAGTGTTCACTTACCAGGGAAATGTTCACTTACCAGCAGTGGCGTTCCTAGGGGGGCTGGCACCCAGGGCGGATTGCCGATTCGCCCTGCCCCCCCGGGTGCAGCGCTCCCCCCCCCCGATGCAGCGCGGACCCCCCCCTGTCGGGTGCACGCCGCCGGGGGGGGGGGGGGGTGCTGCGCGCGCCTGTCCTCCTTTGTTCCATGCTTCTTCTCTGCCCCGGAACAGGAAGTAACCTGTTCCGGGGCAGAGAAGAAGCATGGAACAACGGAGGGCAGGCGCGTGCGGCACCCCCCCGGCGACGTGCACCCGGGGCGGACCGCCCCCACCGTCCCCCCTAGGAACGCCACTGCTTACCAGGGAAATGTCCTCTTCTCTCAGAACTTCTCAGAAAGAAAATTCAGTGGGACCTTTCCTCTTTATATGGTGTTGAATCGAAGGGGACAGAGAAATATCCTTTTCTCTCAGAACTTCTCAGAAAGTTCAGTGGGACCTTTCCTCTTTATATAGTTTTGAATCTAAGGGGACTTTTTCAAAACAGGCTCTTTCAAGCTAAATCAGTAATCAGGTTGCCCTTAGCAACCTATTCAAATATTCTACTTCCTCACACCTTAATTAACACCTAATTGAGGTCACTGGCCGTGCTACCTCAGAGAAATGTCCTCTTCTTTCAGAGCTTCTCAGAAAGCCCTCTGGAGACAGGAAATATCTACATACCTGAATGTACCATTCCTTGAGCTACAAGTGAAAAAGCATGGGTTAAATCCAAAATATTCCTTCCAGCATTTTTTCCCTGGGTTCAACCTTCTTCTCAAACTTAAATATTACGAACTTAGAATTTCCGTAACAAAATTAATGACGGAAAGGTCCTCTGGCAGAAGCTTTCTTCTTGTGGAGGATAAAGGACCAATGGGAAAACACTCCTGATCAGACGAAATGTGTCTTTCCATTACGTTTATTCCCAGTATTCCAGGACAAGTGGGTAGTTATGTCCATCGACCAGAAGGTGGAGATAGAGAATACAGAACAGAGCAGCACTGCATAGCTCCCTGCTAGCAGCTAAGCTGCTCAGTATCTTCCATCTCCAGCAGGTGCATGGACAGACTTCCTCTGTCTCTGCTTCTGAGACCTTTCTCCTGGTCCAGTTAGTCAACTGGTTCCCAGTTCAGCATAGTGAGCAGTTGAGCAAACATACCTGGTGGTGCTTTCCCCCTGGAGTGTTCTGCGCCTTTTTCCTGTCTTTCCTCTGAGTGGGGCAGAGAGGGAGCCTGCTCAGCAACCAGTCTGCATAAGATGATAAGGAACAGTCGCAGGCAACGCAGTGAGTTTGGTAGGCCGGTGGTGCTGTTCCCTGCCATGACAAGGGGGTGGCTTTGTCCACGGGGAGCGTGGACCCAGGGTGGTGTGTTCTTCCTGCTGTGCTTTGGGCCTCGGGACGTCCTTGGGAGTGCTGCGTGTCTGTGCTATTAAAAAAAAAGAAAAGAAAAAGCTTTAATGTTGAATTGTGCTGCGGTCCGGTCTGTAAAAAAACAGAAAAAAGTAGAAAGAAAAGCAGGTGTGCCACGTGTTTTCCCGCGCTACCTCAGTCTCCGGACATGGTACCCCTGCTGGGGGTGCGAAATGCTGCCCGTTTCTCAGTGGGTGATGTTTCCTCGGGTTGCTGCTCGGTGTGCAGACTGGTTCCCGAGTGGAGGGGCTTGTTTCAGGGCTCGTGCACTTAGGCCGCGCTCAGTCACAGCAGCGCGTTTCTTTCAACTCTGGTCCCCAGTGCAGCGTCTCAGTGTTTCACTTTAGAGGGAGGCAGGAATGGCAGCCATTTTGTTTTTCTGCAGACGTGAGGCCCCGTGTGAGCATCTGTAGAGAGGGGGATCACTTCGGGGGGGGGGGGGGCCTGGGGTCGGGGCCTGCCCTTCTGGTCTTGCTCTACAGCTCCTCTAGGCATTGGGTTGGTGCAAGGAGTCTCTTCTCTGGTGGGCCTGGCAGCTCTGCCTGCTCCCAGGAGATCATAGCTGCTGACCCGGGGAGTTTTAGTTTGCTTTTGCTGCAGTTGAGCTGCTTGGTGGGGTCCCCTCTGTCGGCGCCCTTGGTGGAAGGTGAGCTTCCTCTGGGGGAGGGAGATGACCCTCAGGTGCTGTTTCAGGGGGAGTTCGGCTCCCAGTTTTTGGTGGCCTGGCAGTGCTTCCCATAGTGCTTCCCTTGGGGGTTTCGGGAGGATAGTCTGGCGGCTAGCCTTACATACGGCCTCAGGGGCCCGTCCAAGGTGTTCCCCATGCACCTGCTCTTTGGGACTTGCTTACCACAGTGTGGAGTGTGTCTGACACAGGCCTGAAGATTGGGAGGACCATGGCCCGTCTCCTTTTTCTAGCGCTAGAGAGGAGAAGGAAAATATCCTTTCTCTAAGTTGGACTTAGTGTTTACAGTCACCTCGAAGTCTTCCTTCCTGGTTGCTGGCGGGATTGCCTCTGGGATCTGCTAGATGGGAAGCTGAATCAGGCCTTGCAGCACGCCTTGGAGGTGACTGCTTTGGAGCTGTAGGCTTCTATTTGCAGCCCTTTGGTCAAGGGCTACAGCACGGGCCTGTTTGCAGTGTCATCAGCAGTCTGTTTCCCAGGACAGTTCCTGGGCTGCCTGGCTGGAGGCAAGCTTGGCCTGTCTGGTGGACACAGTGTATTACATTCTGTGCTTTCGCCAAGGGTATGTCATTGGTGTTCTGTGCGAGGCATCAGTTCTGGCTGTGTGCGTGAGCAGTGGATGCCGCCTCCAAGGCCAGGTTACCCCTTTGGGTATGACCATGACATTTTGGTTCACGAGCTGGGTGAGTCAGGCCCCAGTGTCTTCCAGGGGATGTTCCTCATTCTTGGCATACCTTGTAGGCTCAGCAAGTCCCTGGTTTCGTGTCAGCACGAAGGGTAGGCCTGGTTGTCAGAACTTTGGTCAGAGGGCTCGGTTTCGGGCCCAGCAGCAATCCTTCTGGGGGACGGGGAACCAGCAGGGCACTCGGGGCGAATGTCTGCTGTCTCCCAACCAACCCTCGGTGGCCAGGTCAGCTGGCCTGTCCGGGCTGACAGGGGCTGCTTTCAGGCATTTTAAGATGTGTGACCTACCTTCCCCTCAACTTAGGTGCTGGATATTCTGGGTGATGGCTTCTAGCTGGAGTTCTCCTGTCCGTTAGCTCCTTACAGTCTTCTTGTCGGGGGTCTCTGTTGGCTCAGAGCAGAAGAGCAGTGGAGGCTTGTTCTTCGGGCCATTGTTCCCGTCCCTCCCGCCAAGCGCAGTCTGGGTCGGTACGCCACCCTTTTTGGGGTTCCCAGGAAGAAGGGAACTGTGCATCCTATTCTAGATCTCAAGGGGTCAATAGGTATCCTTTTTCAGATGGCGACCCTGAGGTCTCTGATTGCCTATGTTTGGGAGAGAGAGTTTCTCTCTGCTCTCGATCTCAGGGAGGCGTACTTATTTTCCCTGCTGTGGGCTGTTTTGTCAGTTCATTTCCAGTTCTGGATCCTGCCATTTGGTCCCGTCTTGGGTCCGAGGAGCCTTTTTTGAGGTCATGCTCGTAGTAGCGGTCTTTCTGCGGAGACAGAGGTTTCATGTTCTTCAGTACCTGGACGACTGTCTGATCCGGGCCTCTTCTTGCCAAGCCTGAGTGGAGACCCCTTCAGCAATGGTTCGCCTCTAGCTTTTTTGTCTGGTTTGGGTGTTCAATTTCAACTGGAGCAGGCTGGTGCTGGCGCACCACCTTTTGTTTCCCGGTGAGGTTGCATGTTTCTACCAGAGGGATAGTTCTTGAAGTTTGCATGCCAAATTCTCGTTCCTTCTTTGTCTCCATCCACAGGCCTGGGATTTCGTGCAGGTCCTTGGATCTATGGCAGCAAGCCATGGAAGTGGTAACTTCTACACTCATGCAGCTGCTTTGGGGGGGGGGGGGGGGGGGGGGCTGCTTAGCCGCTGGTCTCAGGTTTCAGAGGGCTGCGGCATCCGGCTCTTTTGCTCACTGGTGATCAGACAAAGCATGAAGGAGTTGCTGCTTCTCCAGTCATTGACCCTGGGAAGGTCCTCCCCAATCATGCATCGGGAGGTGGTGTCTATAGATGCCAGTTTCTCGGGTTGGGGGGCCCATTGCAGGGGTTCCCTGGCCCAGGGCTCTTGGTTTACAGAAGGATCACATTGGCCCTCTATCCTGTGGAGCTGTGTGTAGTGCGCCGAGTTCTGGAGGCCTTTGCCCTGCTGTTGGGAATGCCATGGTTTGGGCCTTTCGGACATTGCTGCGGCAGTTGTCTTTTTCGCCTAGCAAGGGAGCGGGACTCCTAACAGTCTGCTGGCAATGGAGTCCATCTTGTTAATGGCCAGGGCAGAGAGACTTTGGTTGTGCCTTTCAGGTGTTTTGTGGGGTTCCTCAACATGGAGACCGACTTTCTCACCAGCACGCTCTGGATTCCAGCAAGTGGGAGCTATTGATCGAGCCGTTTCAGCTGGTGGCCTAGTCCTGTGTCTGGGTTCCTCGATTCTTCAGCCGTTGCCGGGAATGGGACTCTAAGGATCTGGTCGCCCTGCTGCTTTTGTGCCTGAGCGAGGGACCTCCATACTCCTTCCCTCCATACTCCTTCCCCCGTGCCGCTGTTAGGCTGGGTGTGGGGAAAAGTGGCAGACCGGGGCAGAGTGATTCTAATCTCTAGCCTGGCCACGGCTCTCGTGGTATGCAGATCTCGTGAGGCTCCTGGTTGAAGAGCTGCTGCGATTCCCTTGGGATCGAGGTCCTTCTGTTGGGGCCTAGTGGCCATGGAGGATCCCTCTCCCCATTCCTTTGGTTTTGCGGCCTGGCCCTGGAGAGGGCTCGGCTGAGGAAGAAGGGTTATTTGAAGTCGTGGCTTCCGTACTTCAGGCCGGGAAGCGCTCTTATTCCTCAGCATCTGCCAGAGTGTGTTTCCCAGGCTGCTGTGCTGTGAGGTTTTGGACTCCTTTGCTGGGTTCCTTGAAGGTCCTGTGGCAGCCCTGCCTTGCTTTCAGGGCCGTTTGTAGTGGTCTTCTTTAGCAGCTATTCCAGTTTGGATTCGCCTTCTGTGAGGTGTGGGTCATCGTTTGCTACCCTTTTGGGTACCCCTTCCGGAATGAGTTCTTTATTCTTTTTTTTTTTTTTTACTTTAAATTTTTATTGAGAATTTTGGAACAGTCAAACCATTCAATATATAACCACTACTGTTTCCATCTCATTGCAGTGTCTCAACATACAGATTTTTCAACTTAACTGGTATTACAAAACATCATCACAACCTATTATTTCCAAACTATTCCCTTTACACAATTCCCTCCAACCATGTTCCCCCCGTGTTATCCCCAGCTTAGCTATTTGCTTCCCTAACACAGGTGGTGGAATCAACGTTGCCCCCAATACCTCCCCTTCCATCCCCCCCCACTCCATATACACCCTTAGTCCCCTAACCCTACCCCCTCTTCCTCCCCCCTCCCTGGAATATGTCCCAATCCCCGCTAAAGTCGCTCAATCATTTGTTGAAGTCTTGTTCATTCCCTTTCACGTCGAAGCTCTCCCTCCCTCCTATATACCGTTAAACGCTCCATATGCCACAAGAGTCTTACTTTAACCTTCCAATCCCCTATATTTGGGGGATCCACTGATTTCCAACAGCGCGCAATAAGACACTTAGCAGCTGCTAATCCCCACCACATCAGTTTACTCTCCTCCCACACCTCTCGCTCATTATACATTCCCAGTAAGCACTCACGTAGACCACACACCAGAGAAACTACCATGGTTCGGGCCAGCGCTTTCATCACTGCCTGCCAAAATAATACCACTCCCAGGCATGTCCACCACACATGGAGAAATGTACCTTTCTGTGCTTTACATCTCCAACATACATCCGATGCTCCTGAATGCATCATCTTCAACCTCTCTGGTGTGTAATACCACCGCGTGAGCACTTCATATGCATTTTCCTATATTAACACACACACCGAAGCTTTCTGTACTTCCCCACATATATCTTCCCATTCCCGCTCTGTGAATTGGCACTGCACATCCCTTTCCCATGCTTCCTGAAATGAATATTTCTTGTCCTCGTCCCCTTGAAAAAAAACGGTATATCACTGATATAGGTTTTGGTACTCTCTCCAACATAATCCACAAATTTTCTAAACTTTCCTTTTCCCGTGGGTATCCTCTCCTCCCTGTTGTCCGGTGGTCTCCGGTCTCAGGGACTTATGACCAGCTGGTGCTGTGGATGCCTCAAGCCAAACGGGAGTCTGACTTGTTGGCTTCTCCCTGCTCACACTCAGGTAAGATTGCCCTTACAGACTCCCAGTTGGTGGGTTCTTACTTCCAGTGCCAACCTCGTCAGATGGGGAGCCCATTATCTCCACTACTGCATAGGGCTGCTGGTCGAGAGTGGAGGCTTCCTGGACCATCAACAGGTTGTAACTTTGAGCTGTCCAGAAAGCTCTACTAGCCTTTGTGCTGCTTCTTTGTGGGAGGCCGGTGTGTGTGTTCTCGGACAGTGTCACAACCATGTCTTACATCAACAGACAAGGAGAAAGGAAGAATGTATCTGTAGCCCAGGAGGCACAACTGTTTTTCAGCTGGCGGAATTGAACATTCCTCAGCAGAGTGTTTTTGGATCCGAGGGAATGGCAACTGTCAAACTGCATTTCACCTCATTTCTACACAGTAGGGCCTTCTGGTTCTGGACCTCATGGCATCCAAACTCAATGCACAAGTACATAGATTCTACAGCTGCTTCAGGGAGAAAGACTCCCTAGGAATGGATGCACTGGTACAGCCTTGGCTGTCAGATGACCTCCTTTACGTGTTTCCTCCATGGCATCTTGTGGGAAGGACGTTGCACAGAATTGTGTATCATCCCAGGAAGGTCGCTCTTATAGCTCCAGACTGGCCCAGATGTCCTTGGTATGCAGACCTCATCCATCTTCAAATTGCTCCTCAGTTGGCTCTTCCTCCACAGAGAGGCTTATTGCACCACCAAGGTCCAGTACTTATGGAGGATCCCTCTTGTTTTGGTCTTGCTGCCTAGCTCTTGAGAGGGCATGATTGAGGAAGAAGGATTTCACAGATGATGATATTACTACCTTGCTGCAAGCCTGAAAGCAGTTCACTACTTCTTGTTATGCTAGAGTGTGGAGAACTTTTGAGATCTGGTCTGCAGAGAATGGTGTTTCTCCATTTTGTGCTTCCTTGTCTCAAACTTTATCCTCCCTTCAGGAGGAATTCAAAAAAGGCTTGGCTCTCATTCGCTCAAGGTTCAGGTGGCAACGGTGTCTCATAGAGGTAAGATAAAGAATGCCTCTGGCTGCTTAACCTGATATAGTGCAGGTCCTCAAGGGAGTCACTCATCTGCATTCCCCTCTCTGTAATATTTGTCCTCAGTGGAGTCTTCAAGTGGTTCTTAAGACTCTTCAGTTGGCCCCCTTTGAGCCTCTTTGTTCAGCAACTATCAAAGATCTTACTTTAAAGGTAGTTTTTCTAGTTGCCATTTCATCAGCATGGAGAGTTTCAGAGCTTCAAGCTGTCTAGCAGGATCCCTTTCTCTGCTTTTCTTACTTGGCAGTTTCCATACAGACAGTTCCATCCTTTTTGCTGAAGATTGTATTTCCTTTCCATGTTGGTCAGACTGTGTTTCTTCCTTCTTTTTCCAGGGAGGTCTATTTTGCAGAATATGCTTCCCTGCGACTGTTGGATGTGAAGCGCCTCCTTGTGTGCTATCTTACCGCTACCAACAATTTCAGGTGGTCTGATCATCTTTTTGTCCTCTTTTCGGGACCCCGGAAGGGTTTGCCGGCCTCCAAATCGATAGTGGCTCAATGGCTTAAGGAAACTATTTCTTTAGCTTACATTCTGAGAGGTACATCTGGTCCCTACTACTGCTACTACTGCTTATCATTTCTATAGCGCTACTAGATGTATGCAGCGCTTTACACTTGAACATGAAGAGACAGTCCCTGCTCGACAGAGCTTACAATCTAAGACAGACAAACAGGACAAATAACAGATAAGGGAATTAATAAGGTGGGGATGATAAGATAAGGGTACTGAACAAGTGAGTAAGGGTTAGAAGTTAAAAACAGCACGTCAAGGCTCATTCTATCAGGTCTTTGGTGACTTCTTTGGCAGAGTCTAGGGCAGAGGGGTTGGGCCACAAAAAAAGAAGGGGACCACTAGACAACCAGGGCTTTTGGGTGTTAAGTTGGGAGGAGGTGAATTTGGGGCTCATACAGAAACACCTATTTTTTTCTTTAATATTCCCATTCCTGTCTGAGCATGAACTAGTCACTGCTCATACATTATCAGGGACGTTTTTTAATGAATCATAGATTACTGCCATTAATTTAATGTAACAGTAGTTTGCATTCTCATTGATTACTGCATGGCAGTGGTAATTTTACCAGGAACCTTGAGTTAGAACCGCTGACTGCATAGCCTCTATTGCAGGACATTCTGCGTCTGCCCCTATATCAGTGAGTAGGACTTTTTGATAGGCTCAGCCTGTCATAGGGGCAGCAGTTACTGGAATACACCTGATTCAGAGCCAGTGTGGACTTCCTTGTAGGCTTGGGTCTCTGAGTGCACATTGACACACAGTACACTGACTACTACTGTTGTCATCCCCCATACTTTGGATGAGTGGGGGGAAGGGAGGGCACTAGAGGGTCTGCTATTTTGGTACCGTATGGGGTCATAAGGGGGGAGGGGAAATGGGACTTGATACACTGCCTTTCTGTGGTTTTTGCAACTACATTCAAAGTGGTTTACATAGTATATACAGGTTACTTATTTGTACCTGGGGCAATGGAGGGTTAAGTGACTTGTCCAGAGTTACAAGGAGCTGCAGTGGGAATTGAACGCAGTTCCCCAGGATCAAAGTCTGCTGCACTAACCACTAGTGTTATAATGGGGTCATATTTGATAAACGTTTGGGAAACACTAGAATAGAGCCTTTCTCAAGGCCTTAGCGTTTGCTTTCACTCCTTGAAGGCCACCAACGGGCCAGATTTTCTAGCTATGTCTAATGAATATGAATGACAGATATGCATACCTACTACTTCTATTTTGTGTAAATCTTTCATGCATATTCATCAGGGATATCCTAAAAATCTGACCTGTTGGGAGCCCTTGAGGACTGGGAATGAAGACAGCAGCCCTAAGGTATTTATGACAAATCTGTTTGTTATAAACAGAACACAGATCTCACAAACTTATGAAAAGGTGCTTTATAAATATTTGCGTACATTTTTGTCTTCTTGTCCATCCTTCTCTTGAGAAGGAAGGAGATGAGCTGGCAGATTCCTCATGCTGTCTTGGGTTTCCTGCTCAGTCAGAACTGGAGTTGACATTCATTTTGAATCCCCTCTCAGCTCATTTAAACTAGCAACAGTCTGGGTAGATATTTGGGGCTATGTACCAGAGCTGCTTGCTGAAGTCTGCAATTATGAGTCTTAAAGTCAACAATTAAATGTCATTGCATAATGACTATAATTCCTCCCCTAAGGGGCTGTGAATCGTTAACTGTGGATTCTTCAGTCCTAGCTGCGTTGAGGAGACTAAGGCCAAGATGCACTAAAGTCGTCGTTAGAGCCGTTCCGTACCGAATTCCATAGCGAATCGGTAGGAACGGCTATGCATCAAGGAAAGGGAATGCAAATGAGCTACTCGTTGTAGCTCACTTGCATTCTCTAGTCCTTAAAATAGTTGGAGAATTGGCTGGTCAAGCATGCGCAGAGCAGCAAAGTGTTATGCTGGCTGCTCTGCGCATGCCAAATACGCCTTTATAATACGTTTTTATTATTGTGGGGGAGGACGCACAAAATGGACTTTTTTTTTTTTTTAAGCGAAGCTTTATTTAAAAAATCACAGGCTCCGATGCTGCTTCTGCTAATGTGTTGACTGAATTTCACTCATAGCAAGCAAGTGCAGTTTGGAAGTTGTTGGTTCATGAATGGCAGAATAACAAATGTTCAAATAAATAAATAAAAAAACGGGGAGAAAACAATAAATAACTCCAATTTTAACAAAACTATTAGTGGGATTTGAACCCGCCACCTCTGGATTACAAGACCGGTGCTCTAACTACTCGCTACAGCTCTATTTGCTTGGATGTCCCTCACTTACTTCCAGGTCTCTCAGCTGAGTGATGCATGGGCAAAAAGGACGTTTTTATTATTGCGGGGGAGGACGCACACAATGGACTTTTTTTTTTAACGCAAAGCTTTATTAAAAAAATCAAACAGGCTCTGATGCTGCAGGCTCTTTTTTGGACATCATTCAACCCCGGAATAATAAAAATGTCCTTTTTGCCTGTGCTTCACTCAGCTGAGAAGTCTCTGAGCCAATCACAGCGTGTTTAGCTCAGCTAAATGCACTGGGATTGGCTCAGAGACTTCCAGGTTTTTTTTTTACATTTTAATAATTTTTCCAATCCCGCGCAGCCCCAACCAGAGGTACAGACCTCTCGTTAGATTTTCCAGTGTTTTCCAGCGTTAAGGCAATCGGAAAAGGTTAGTGCATCTCATTACAATAGGATTTCTACACGATTTGCTCACCTGCATTCCGTTTTCATTAGCTGCTACCGTCGTCGTCGTCGGGGGAAAAAAGTGTTTAGTGCATGCCAGGGTTTACTGCTTACTCGTTAATGGCTCGTTATTGGCTCATAAAGTTTAGTGCATCTGGCCCTAAGACCTCACCTGGAAATTGAAACCAGGTCCTTTGTTTCGCAGTGTGCAGTGCTGCCACTGAACCATAAGCAATCCCTCTTTTTTTCTTTCTTTCTTTCTTAATTTCTTTCTTTCTTGGAAACAAAGCTTATATGATTCTTTACCTTCCCCCTCCCCCCCAACACAGAAAGCAGGCTACAGTTTTAGTGACTCTTGAACTGTACTGAGGGCCAGATGCACTAAACTTAACGAGCCATTAACGAGCAAGTAGTAAACCCTGGCATGCACTAAAGACTTTTTTCCCCGACGACGGTAGCAGCTAACAAAAACGGAATGCAGATGAGCAAATTGTGTAGAAACCCTATTATAATGAGATGCACTAACCTTTTCCGATTGCCTTAACGCTGGAAAATCTAACAAGAGGTCTGTACCTCTCGTTGGGGCTGCGCGGGATTGAAAAACTGCAACAAAAGTAACAAAAAAAAAAAACTAGCGCTCCGCTTTTTAAAAAAAACGTCAATTTTGGCAGTCATTCCCCCCCCCCCCCCCCCCCCCCCCCCCGAAGACGCCACTTCTCACCCCCTCCGATGCGGCTCGATCCAGAGGACAGTGCAGTTGAGGATGGCCATCCAAAAAAATACATCCATTTTGGCTGTCATTCCCCCCTTGCAATAATAAAAACGTCTTTTTTGGCAGTGTTTCACTTAGCTGAGACTAGGAAGTCTCTGAGCCAGTCACAGCACGTTCAGCTCGGCTGAACGCACTGTGAATTGGCTCAGAGACTTCCTGGTCTCTCAGCTGAGTGAAGCACTGCCAAAAAAGACGTTTTTCTTATTGCGGGGAGGGGAGGGGAGTGATGGCCAAAATGGACGCCCATCCAAAAAAACGTCCGTTTTGGCTGTTATTTCCCCCCCCCCCCCCCCCCCCCCCCCCCCGGCAATAATAAAAACGTCTTTTTGGCAGTGCTTCACTCAGCTGAGACCTGGCAGTCCCTGAGCCAATCACAACGCGTTCAGGCGAGCTAAACGCGCTGTGATTGGCTCAGAGACTTCCTGGTCTCTCAGCTGAGTGAAGCACTGCCAAAAAAGACGTTTTTATTATTGCAGGGGGGAATGACAGGCAAAATGGACGTTTTTTTTTGGATGGGTGTCTTCAACTGCACTGTCCTCTGGATCGAGCCACATTGGAGGGGATGAGCAGCGCGGCGTCTTCGGGCGGCACAGGGAGGCGTATATGGCATGCTCAAAGCAGCCAGCATAATGCTTGGCTGCTCTGCGCATGCTCGACCGGCCGATTGGGCGACTGTGTAACGATGGAATAGAGAATGCAAGTGAGCTACAACGAGCAGCTCATTTGCATTCCCTTTCCTTAATGCATGCCCATTCCTTACCGATTCGCTAAGGGAATTGGTAAGGGAAGGGCTCTAACGATTGTTTAGTGCATCTGGCCCGAGTACCATATAGGTTTAGCAGCACTGACACATAATAAAAATGCCTGTGACCGAGGGAGCAGATCTATTTCTAACAGTCATAACAAATATGCTGTGTAATGATAGCCCATAATATTGCAGAAGAAACACACGGCATTCATGGAGCACTGTTTTCTAGTCTTTTCAAGTCCAAGGTACGTGTGCGGTAATAATAATCTGCGGCACAGCAATCTTTGTGGGTGAGGCAATGAAGAGACAGGTGGGGGGACTCATTTGGTGAAAAGAAGAATTAGGGAAGCAATGAAATAAGCATTGAAAGCACCACCAGTCTCTTCCAGATTTTTAACCAAACAGAAATGGGGGAAAAACACATGGACCTGTTACAATGGAAGAGCATTCCGGTGTTTTTTTTTTTTTTTACTTGTTGTTTTTATTGAAATCTGAGCAAAAAAATGCAATCAATGAAAAACATCTTTATCAAAATGAAACATGGCATTGAAATGATAATAACCTTCCCCACCATCCCCCTTTACCCATTCTGTTGACTCAAGGTATAAGAAACTCAAGTGAACTCTAAGATGGAGATAATTCAAACAGTGCAGTAACAGTACGTTCAGTAACGTATATCACTCAAGAAGATGGTTAAACTAGATTCAAAGTACTGTTGAAGAGGTGCTCTCCGGTCTAAAAACTTCTGTAGAGCTCACTTCCAATAGGCCATTAGCCTCTCAATCAAAAACATAAACTGAAGCTTCACATGCCAGGCTCTATTCCTTTTGCAATAACAGATTTCTATTCCTTTGCAATAACACTGTTGCGTTCTCATACCTGGGGGTTGGACACGCTTTGGGGGTTGTCCGACGGCAGGCGGCACAGAGACACAGCATCCTTTGCTCGCAGTGGCGCGCTCTGGCAGGGGGCATTGTGGCTTCCTTTCTCTCGCGTGCGTTTCTCCGTAGCACTGGAAGGGGGCTCTGTTCCCTCGTTTCTGACTGCATTGACCCTTTGGACAGTTTGTGATGTCAGCTACGTGCTCCCTCTTCTGCTGGCTCCACAGCCTCCTCAGGTCTTTAGCAACAGCTTTTGGCTGCTTCTGTGAGTGCGCTTTTGTTTGA
This sequence comes from Microcaecilia unicolor, assembly GCF_901765095.1. Lineage (NCBI taxonomy): Eukaryota > Metazoa > Chordata > Amphibia > Gymnophiona > Siphonopidae > Microcaecilia > Microcaecilia unicolor. Next base: position 84,931,399 of record NC_044036.1, read on the forward strand.
CTGCTTTGACTTTGCTGCCTTCCTTGACCCCTGCTGGTTTCTGACCACGTTGCTTGCTGCCTGCCTTGACATGAGCTTACTTCTGACCACGCTGTCTGCTGCCTTCCTTGACCTGAGTTGACTTCTGACCACGCTGTCTGCTGCCTGCCTTGACCCCTGCTGACTTCTGACCTCGCTGCTTGCTGCCTGCCTTGACCTGCGCTGACTTCTGACCACGCTGTCTGCTGCCTTCCTTGACCTGAGTTGACTTCTGACCATGCTGTCTGCTACCTGCCTTGACCCCTGCTGACTTCTGACCACGCTGCTTGCTGCCTGCCTTGACCTGCGCTGACTTCTGACCACGTTGTTTGCTGCCTGCCTTGACCTGCGCTGACTTCTGACCACGTTGTTTGCTGCCTGCCTTGACCTGAGCTGACTTCTGACCACGTTGTCTGCTGCCTGCCTTGACCTGAGCTGACTTCTGACCACGCTGTCTGCTGCCTGCCTTGACCTGAGCTGACTTCTGACCACGCTGTCTGCTGCCTGCCTTGACCTGAGCTGACTTCTGACCACGCTGTCTGCTGCCTGCCTTGACCTGAGCTGACTTCTGACCACGCTGTCTGCTGCCTGCCTTGACCTGAGCTGACTTCTGACCGCGCTGTCTGCTGCCTGCCTTGACCTGAGCTGACTTCTGAGCACACTGCCTGCTGCCTGCCTTGACCTGAGCTGACTTCTGAGCACACTGCCTGCTGCCTGCCTTGACCTGAGCTGACTTCTGAGCACACTGCCTGCTGCCTGCCTTGACCTAAGCTGACTACTGATTGCTATCTGCTGCCAGCCTTATTTCTCCCTGAGCTGTGCTTGTTTTCTGATTCTGATATTTCATAGCTGTGGACTAGTCCCACTGGCTGCCTGAACCTGGGGGCTTAACCTCTGGGGAATGGCAGTTGGTCGAGGTGAAGAACCCAGAGGTTTGTTGGTCCACTTGGAGTGCTTAGGGCTCACTTCCTCCAGCTCCAGGGCTGATCAGTACAAACACATTTTGCTGCTAGAAGGAATACAGAAATAAACTTTTGTTGGTGTTCAGAGTAGTCCCCAAGCCCCCCTAACAGTAAACAGAGTTCTGGTGTATGAGGTAAACATGTCTCAGCAAAATCCGCAAATCTTGACCAAAAGGACTGAATCTTGGAACAAGACCACCACATATGCAAAAGCAAACCCTTGGTTTCACATCCCCTCCAGCAATTTTCTGGTATCTTTTTATTAAATTTGTGAAGATGCACGGGGTGAGATACCAACGCATAAGCATCTTATAATTGCATTCCCTCAGAGATGCAGAGATTGTACCCGCATATGCCCTGGTAACTATCTCTTGCCAGCTAAACAATCCACTGTTTGTTTTTTTTTAATTAACTGATAGGCATGTATCAGTAGGAGACTCCTTCACACTATCAGCTTTACATGGATATGTGGAGATAAATGTATATTACATTTTTTGAAATAAAACATTTAAATTTAATTTTTTTAGCTACAACCATTACAAGGTGGATCAAATTATCAAAATTACAAATTGATAAAATTCCCACCACCTTTTAGTATTATTGTCACTGAAGGCTGGCCTGGAAAAATATTTCCTAGAGGAGTGTGATATAGAGGCAACCCCCTCCCCCCAGACAGAAGGTTTGAGGGCTAGAGGTTGGTGGACCTCCCATTGGTGATAGGGAAGCCCCGCCCAGCACATCTCAGGATGCGCTGGGCAGAGCAGAATTCCACCATTTTGGAGGTATCACTGGAAGGAGGAGAGAGTGCTACTCCCTCCTCCATCATTTTGAGTTACACAGGAGGGAGGGGGCGCTAGACCACCGGGGGGGGGGGGGGGGAGGAGGGGTGTGCTGGAGGTCCACTGGACCTCAAGCCCTTGAGCCTTCCCTGTTCAGGGGAAAGTCAGTTTTTTTTCCTCTTGTCATTGATGGGGTTGGGGGGTTAGGGTTTGCTGTGTTGGGTTGGGGGTGCTAGACCACCAGGGGGTATTGGGTTCTGTGTTGGGGGGGGGGGGGTCAGGTCCTCTGTCTGGGGTGGGATGGGGAGGTCTACTAGCATGCAGATGCATTCTGGACCGGGCTCTCCATTCTTCCTCAGTGCTCTGCAAACCCTAATGCCAGCTGGCATAGGGTTTGCTGCGTGAACATAGCTCTTGTTTAGAGCGCTGCCTGCTGATCATTGGGGAGGAATAGTAATGCCCTGTTCAGCATGCATACATGCTCATTGTGTTCACAGTTGGTGAGTGTGTTGTTATATGCGCTTGCTGGCTCTGATCATCAGGCAGGAGCAAGTCGGGTACTAGTATGGTTCTGTTGACCTCTAGCGCCTGCGTTTGTTTTTGATCATCTGCCCATAAGAGAGAGAGTATGTGTGTGGATGTTGGAAGTCGGAGTGTATGTGAGGGGGCTAGTGTTTTGGTGCCTTGGTCAGGGAGTACATGTAGGATATGAAGGAGGTATCTAAGACAGTAGGGATGTGTGCAGAATGTCTGCTGTAGGGTGAGATGCCTGAGGTAGAGTAGGGGCTTGTGTGTATTGGAGTAGTATAGGTGTGATGTGTTCTGTTTTGGCTGTTTTGCTGATATCATTCTTTTGAACTCTTTGTTTTGAAGAACTGGAAATGAATGATGGGGGAGGGATGGGAAATATATGTATTTTTTTTTCTTATCGATTAGATTGGGATGTTGTAAGATTGTATTTATGAAAGATAATTTAACACAGTAACTTAGTAAATGAAGACAGTCTATTCACTCCGCCCAAAATGACCAAAATTGTACCTGTCATTTCATACAGGTTATATGTCTCTATGCTTTGTTTTAAAAATGTGATGGTCTTTTTAATTTTTGCTTTGGTTTCATCCTTTCTATATAAGGATTCTGTGTGTTTGTACCACACATTATTTTAAATTCCATCATGGCTTTTGTGTGCACCACTTCCACCGGGACAGAATTCCAGGCATCTACCGCCCCTCTCTGTGAAAAAGTATTTCCTGTTCCTTGTCATCAAGCAGATGAAGCCATTACGTATGGGTTGTGTCCATCAACCAGCTGTGAGGATTCGGAGAGTTCTGGCAGGCCTTCGTGGTCTGAGGAGCCAGAGTCAGGTGCAGAATTACCACAGGATCTGGATGATCCCTCCGCGGTGAGGATTTTCCACCGTGATGAGTTGCCAGCGCTTATTTCAGATGCCCTACAGGCCCTTTCTATTGAAGAGCCTGACAGTGGCATGGCCTCCTCTGTGAATCCTAGGATGGCTAGTACCAAAAAGCCTGCTCGAGCCTTTCCTTTGCATGACTCCATCCAAGAGCTTATTTCAGCTCAGTGGGCTGACCCAGAGGGACCTTTGAAAGTTTCCAGGGCTATGGGGCAATTATACCCTCTGCCTAAAGTAGATGCCCTAGTCACTGCGGTGACAAAGAGAACTACCCTCCCTGTGGAAGGAGGAGTTGCCCTGAAGGATATACAAGACCGTAGGCTGGAAGCAGCACTTAAACGGTCCTTTGAAATTGCAGGTCTTACTGTTCGGGCGTCTGCATGCAGTTGTTATGCTGCTAGAGCCTGCCTAGCGTGGTTGCAACAGGCAGTGGAACAGCCCGGAGATGGAGCGGAGCCCTTCTCAGATGTGGCTCTGCGGCTGGAGTCGGCCTTGTCCTTTTTGGCTGATGCCCTTTATGATATTGTCAGAGCTTCGGCTAAACAAATGGCAGTAGCAGTGGCGGCTCGCCGTCTTATTTGGTTAAGACATTGGGCAGCGGACATGGCCTGTAAGCAAAGGTTGGTGAAGTTGCCCTTTCAAGGCCTTCTCCTATTTGGTGAGGAGTTGGAAAAAAAAATTGTTAAAGGCCTGGGAGATCCTAAACCCCAGTGCTTGCCCGAAGATAGGCCGAGGCCTTCCTCCAAGGGCCAGGTGGTCCACTCCTCTTATAGACCTCGCTTCCGTGAAGCTAGAAGGTACTGGCCAGGGCGTTCTGCTGGGTTCACTTCTCATGCCCGTTTTTCACCAGAGGAACTCCTTTCGCTCGGACAAGCGTTCCGCAGCCACCGGCTCTAGGCCTGGAGTTCAGGGGCGACCCTCTCAATGACGGTGCGCCGGCCCCCTCCTCGCTTCCTGTCATCGGAGGACGTCTTTCCCTCTTTGCCGAGGAGTGGCTCAATATTTCCTCAGATCAGTGGGTTCTGGACCTGGTTAGAGGTGGCTACAGAATAGAATTCAACGCCCCAGTAAGAGACGTGTTTGTGGAGTCCCGATGCGGTTCTGCCACCAAACGGGCGGCGGTAGAGGAGACTTTGCAAGGTCTGATTCAATTAGGGGCCGTGTCCCCGGTACCTCCCGCTGAACACGGCTACGGCCGATACTCCATCTACTTTGTGGTGCTGCGAAAAGGTGGGTCTTTTCGCCCTATTCTGGACTTCAAAGAATTAAACAAGTCCCTGAGAGTGCGGCATTTCCACATGGAAACCCTGCGCTTCGTCATTGCTGCGGTACAGCCAGGAGAGTTTCTCATGTCTCTAGACCTGAAAGAAGCTTACTTGCACATACCAATTTGGCCCCCGCACCAGAGGTTTCTGAGGTTTGCGGTGTTGGGAAAACATTTCCAGTTCCGGGCCTTGCCTTTTGGCCTTGCCACAGCTCCCCGAACTTTTTCAAAGGTAATGGTGGTAGTAGCTGCTTTGCTCAAGCGAGAAGGTATTAGGGTTCACCCGTACCTAGACGACTGGCTCATCAGAGCAGCCTCTGTAACAGAGAGCTATCAAGCTACAGCCAGAGTGGTCTCAGTACTTCAATCTCTAGGCTGGGTCGTCAATATGGCCAAAAGTCACCTGACCCCCTCGCAATTTCTAGAATATTTGGGGGCCAGGTTCGACACAGACTCGGGCTATGTATACCTACCCGAGCTAAAGCGGTGCAAGCTTCAGAATCAGGTCCGTCTGCTCCTGAGGATGCCCCGGCCGCGAGCTTGGGACATTGTCCAGCTGCTGGGATCGATGACAGCCACATTGGAAGTGGTGCCCTGGGCGAGAGCGCACCTGAGACCTCTACAGTATTCCCTACTTCAAAGATGGTCTCCAGTTTCTCAGGATTATCAATGCAGACTTTCTTGGCTCCCTGTGGCCCGACTCAGCATGGAGTGGTGGCTCTCAGACAGCATGCTATGGTGAGGAATGCCACTGGCGCTTCCCGATTGGTGTCTAGTAGTGACAGATGCCAGCCTGAAGGGCTGGGGTGCACATTGCAAGGGGAAGCATGCCCAGGATCTATGGACACCCGAGGAGTTGGAGTGGTCCATCAACCGCCTGGAGTTGAAAGCGGTGTTTCAGGCGCTTCTGGCCTTTCAAGTGACCCTGGAAGGATTGGCTGTCAGAGTGATGTCAGACAACACGACAGCAGTGGCCTACATAAATCGACAAGGCAGCACTCAGTGCAGAGCACTGGCCGCGCAGGCCGAACAGATTTGCCACTGGGCCAAGCTGCATCTTCAGTTTCTGTCGGCAGCTCACATTGCAGGTCAGAGCAACGTGCAAGCCGATTATCTAAGCAGGCATCAGATCGATCAAGCAGAATGGGAACTAGCAGACAAAGTATTCCTGCAGATATGTGCCAAATGGGGCAAGCCCGTGATGGATCTTATGGCGACAAGTTCAAATGCCAAAGTCCCGTGCTTCTTCAGCAGACGGAGAGACTCTCGCTCGGCAGGGTTGGATGCCTTGACTCAGCCCTGGCCTCCGGGCCTACTATATGTGTTCCCTCCGTGGCCCTTGATAGGGTGCGTGCTCCTGCGGATTCAGCTGCACCCAGGAGAAGTGGTCCTCATCGCCCCGGATTGGCCCAGGAAGCCTTGGTATGCGGACCTCCGACAGAGGCTCCCCTTTCTTTACCTCTGGTACCGAACCTGTTGTCACAGGGCCTGGTAGCCATGGAGGACGCCTGCCACTTTGGTCTTATGGCATGGCGATTGAGAGGGCGCAATTGAGGGACAAAGGCTATTCAAACACAGTCATTTCCACTCTCCTGCAGGCCCGCAAGCGTTCCACTTCCGTTGCTTATGCCAGGATTTGACGCCAGTTTGAGTCTTGGTGTGCTTCAAAAGCGATCACACCCATGCGGGCTCCTGTCTCGCCGATTCTGGACTTTTTGCAGGATGGTGTACAAATAGGCTTGGCCTATAATTCCCTGCGGGTGCAAGTGGCAGCGTTGGCCTGCCTTCGTGGTAAGGTTGAAGGTGTGTCTTTAGCTGCTCATCCAGATGTGGCACGGTTTCTTAGTGGGGTGCTTCGGCTCCGGCCTTCCGTGCAAGCACCCTGTCCAGCTTGGAACCTGGGGCTAGTTTTGAAGGCCCTGCAGGCTTCTCTTTTTGAGCCGCTTCGGCGAGCATCGGAGAAAGATTTGACACTAAAGGCCGTTTTTCTTGTGGCCATTACTTCGGCGAGACGGTTGTCAGAGCTCCAGGCGCTGTCCTGTCGAGACCCATTTCTGCAATTCTCAGAGTCCGGGGCCACGGTTCGGACCGTGCCTTCCTTCATGCCTAAGGTGGTTTCACCTAAACCCAGCCTATTTTCTTGCCCTCCTTTGATAAGGGTGAGTTTCCAGAATCTTTTGGGCAGTTGCACCTGTTGGATGTGCGCAGGACTCTGCTGCAGTATCTGCAAGTTACTATCTCTTTCAGGATCTATGATCATCTGTTTGTTTTGCTATCAGGTCCTCGCAGAGGGTCTCCAGCGTCTAAAGCCACTATTGCCCGCTGGCTCAAAGAAACTATCTTTTCAGCTTATTTGCTTGCCGGCCGGTCTCCGCCTGTAGCCTTTAAGGCGCATTCTACCAGAGCAATTTCTTCCTCTTGGGCTGTAACTGGAACACTCTCTCGTCAAGAGAGATGCAGTGCAGCAACATGGGCTTCTAAGCTCTCTTTTGCCCGACATTACAGGCTGGATGTGGCTGCTAGGAGGGATGCGCGTTTTGGAGCACAAGTGCTAGCACGTGGTGTGACCTGTTCCCACCCTATATAGGGATTGCTTTGTTACATCCCATATGTAATGGCTTCATCTGCTTGATGACAAGGAAGGGAAAATTAGGTTCTTACCTTGGTAATTTTCTTTCCTTTAGTCATAGCAGATGAAGCCATGAGCCCTCCCTGTATGATTGTCTGTATGCTGTGAATCTGTTTCAGGTTCTGTTCTTGTTTCCTGAAGTTCCTTCCTTGGGAGAAAGTTGGAAAACAGTCTTCAGGATTCATGTTCACTTATAGGAGGATGAGTCCATTCCCTCCAGGAGGTTGCGTGTATCTCCTCCAGTTATACAATGAGGATGAGTTTATTCCCTCCTTTTGAGTTCATGCCCTTGTTAAGGGGCCATCGTTCGCTGTGAGGAAAGTTCATGTTATTCCCATTGCGGTTTGCCATACTGCTTTGGAAGCTTCAAATACTGAAGAGGCGCTGGAGCTGGCTGGCCATGAGGCACTGTGAAAAGTTGAGTGCTCTTTATCTCCCTCTGCTGGTTGATGGACACAACCCATACGTAATGGCTTCATCTGCTATGACTAAAGGAAAGAAAATTACCAAGGTGAGATCCTAATTTTCCCATACTTACTACTACTACCACTTAACATTTCTAAAGCGCTGCCAGGGTTACGCAGCGCTGTACAATTTTAACACAGAAGGACAATCCCTGCGCAAAGAGCTTACAATCTAATGGACAAGTGTTACCATCTGGAAACATCCATATCCCCAGCTTCCCAGTTTGTGAAAAAAAATATTTGTATATTAATGCCTTTCAAGCATAGATACACAATCCCTGATCCAAAACCCTTGGAACCAGACACATGTTAGATTTTGGAATTTTTAGGATTTTGGAATTGTAGTCAGGAAGATTAAGGATTTAGGAGCTTATTGAAAGTGTTTATCAGTACTAATTAGTAAATATTATTCATTTTCTGTTTCTCGCTGTTACCCATAGAGGAATCCTCAACTCTTTTGAGTTGAGCATGTGTTGCACTGGGGCATATTTGGCATCAAATGTTAGCTTTGGTATACAGAAAATGTCTATGAAAAAGATTTTGTTTTTTGGAGCTTTTTGGTTTTTAGAATTTTGGATAAGAGATTTTCTCCAAGGACAAGCAAGGCCGCGTTATTCCCACATGGGGTGACATCCGATGGAGCCCCAGTGCGGACACTGATTCGCTAGCAGTATAGAAAGTTCTAGCAGAGTCCCACCATGCATGCGTTGGTGCTTTCCCGCCTGACAGTTGAGTGCGGGATCAGATGGTATTCCATATGATTCCTCTGAGAAGTAATGTGGATCTGCATCTGATTCCCATAAGTGGTTCTCAGTCATTCTCTTCCTCTTGATGATCAGGAGACTGGGTCTACGCTGGCCTCGACCTAGTGGAAAAGTGTCCACACTCCAAGGAGCAGAGAAGCGCAGTCCTTCCCTCAGACTCTGGAAAGCTTTCTCCCCCAATGTCAGAGGAAGTACTACCTACTCAGGGCACAGCTCCGGCACCCTGCGAGATACCAGTGTCGATGATCTGAGCACCGACATTGACTGAGCCTCGGAGAGGGCCTGGGGCTGCTCCACTGAAGACGCAAGAACCCTGAATGCCAGAGCGGAAGAGCCCTGCAACTGCACCAGCTCTTCTCAGAGCATGCTCCAGAACCACTCATTAAGGGCAAGCATTGGCAAAAGGCATGGGAGCCAGGGCAGAGGCAGTCTGCGAAGTCGTTGTATCGAACCGTTCCTTGTCATCAAGCAGATGAATCCATTACGAATGGGTTGTGTCCACCTACCAGCAGGGGGAGATAGAGAGCACTGAAAACCATCTGCCTCGCAGTATTCTCTATCTCCCCAGCAGGGTTGGACGCAGCTTATTCAGCTCCTTCAAAATCTGCCTGGGGTGGCTCCTGTGCGTTTGCCAGTTGTAGCAGGGGTGTTCTGGCTATTGCAGCTTCACTTTAAAGGCACATAGGTTTGCCCTTTCCCTGCCTTCCCCTTCCCCTATGTGGATGCAGGCATATAGGTTTGCCCTGTCCCTGCCTTTCCCACACTCTTCTATGTGGATGCAGGCACATTGGTATGTCCTTTCCCATACTCTTCTATGTGGATGCAGGCACATTGGTATTGTAGGGTGAGATAAATAATACTTAGGGTAACAGGTACCCACAGATTACTTATACCAAGATTCCCTGATGCATAAGTCTGCCTCACAGACTCACTAGCTCTGTCTAGGGTGAGATACAGGAATCTTGCTTCTGGCACCTCTCCAGGTGTGTTGGTGTGTAGAGTGAAAAAGAAAGACACAGCTGATAGATATATATATATATATATTAGCTTTATTATGGATAAGAAAATAGAAATACTCTGCGCTAGCTTATGCAATAAAATATCCCTTACTGATATGAGCACTACCGAAAATATATTGTCTAAACTACACTCTGATTATCCTGAGACTAAGTATGGTAATGATTAGAACAGTACAAATGATAACCTAATAATCCTTATGAAACTTATCACATCTTATGCAAAATACACATTAGCAGCTGTCCCTGACCAAGAGCTGACATAAACCAGTCGTACTTAGATAAAACCACTGCCTAATCCCAGACCAGGAAATATATCACTGTGATCTTACCACGCTGTCTTGATGACGGCTTCAGATAAGACCGGAGCAGAATCTCCCCAGACGCTATCTTAGCTGTCTGTGTCTTATGTAGTGCAGGTCTTTATCAGCAAGCAAGTAGGTTCCCGTCACTCCTTTGGTTATCAGAGCCAACATCTCTGCCACAGGTATTTGCACCAGGATGCAGGTCACGAGGTTGGTATCATACAAAGTCTCTGGCTCCCCCGAGCCTTGCTGGATTTCTCAGGTCCTCTTACCAGTTACCCCTCTTCCAAGGGTCTCCGACTCACTAACCTTGTTCTGTTCCCGCTTTCCCCATACCTCTCGGTCAGGTGACGGTAGGAACCAATCATGATCTTGTCCAGTTCAGTACATGGGCAAGAAGAGTTCTTTGTTTTGTGACCTTGGAGAATGGTAACTTCTGGAGCCAGGTCTGCCTCCCTACTCTGTTCTCAGGGTGATAGAAGGAGGTGTTTAGAACACAGACTGTCCTTGGCTTTAGCAAGCCTGTCAGTGATTTTCCACAAGCTGAAGCTGGATCTTGCTGACACAGAGATGTTGCAGCAGCCATCTTATTATACCAAGATGTCATAGGCTTGTATAGGCCAAGACCAGCTTAGGCTAGATCACAGGGAAATACCCCTACAGTATGTCCTTTCCCTGCCTTTCCTACACTCTTCTATGTGGATGCAGGCACATTGGTTCGTCTTTCCCTGGCTTTCCCACTCTCCTGGACCTCCGGAGTGCCTCTGTAGCTGTTGCCTCTAACTTTCCTCACAGCGTAAAAAAAAAAAAAAAACGTGACGCGCTTGTTAGCGCTGTGATTCTGAGGCTTCCTTCTGTCTGTGCAGCATGACCGGAGCTCTGTGACTCGGTCTGGTGAGGTAAGAGAGTCTTGTAGCTCCTCCAGGGAGGGCCCGCGATCGGGACGTTTTTGGTGCGAATCCGCCATTTTGGAAATTTTCCGCCATTTTCGGCTGTGGCTGTGGAGGTTGTTAAGCGCTGTTCATGTTGTGGCAAGCGCAGATCTGCAGCTGGGCTCTGTAAATCGTGCTCTTCAGATGTCAGGGCTGGCCCGAGCATGGTGAGCAAGGTTTCTTCCCGGTTGGTGGATCTGGCAGTGGGCGCCATCTTGGATGTGCCACAGGGCTCGACCCCCACAGGAGCGGAGGGGTCTGAGTCCGGAGGGGAGCCTCGGATGGAGGCTACCAGAGGAGCTGCCTACCCTGGATTGGAACCAGGAGGCCAGGGTGAGCCTTTCTCCCCTGAGTTTGTGTTGCTTTTACATAAAGCGTTCATGTTAAAAGAGCTCTGCCGCAGATGTCTGACTCTGCGTTGCTAACTGGTTCCCCTCCGGTGGAGACTGGCCCAGGATTGCCGTCAGGTGTTTTTTTCCCTAGACAGTTGGCCAGAAGACAAGCGCAGAAGGGTAAATTCCCCTTCAGAGAGTGGCGCAGCCCCCCTCCCCCCGTGGTCGAGCTGTGGGGATTCTGAGGGGTCTGGCAGGCCTTCATGGTCCGAAGAGGCAGAGGAAGGTGTAGGATTGCCACTGGATCCAGATGATCCCACTGCGGTTAGGATTTTCCACCGCGAGGAGCTGCCAGTGCTTATTTCTGGTGCCTTACAGGCCCTCTCTATTGAAGATCCTGTGATGGGCGAAGCCTCCTCTGGTTATCCGAGGATGGCAAGTACTAAGAAGCCTGCTCGAGCCTTTCCTTTGCATGACTCCATCCAAGAGCTTATTTCGGCTCACTGGGCTGACCCTGAGGGGCCTTTGAAAGTTGCCATGGCAATGGGGCACTTATACCCTCTCAGTGAGGAGCACTTGGCAAGCTTGGCCGTGCGTAAAGTGGATGCCTAGTCACGGCTGTGACGAAAAAGACTACCCTCCCAGTAGAGGGAGGGGTCGCCCTGAAGGACATGCAGGACCGGTGTCTGGAATCAGCAATCAAACGGTCCTTTGAGATTTCAGGCCTAGCATCTGTGTGCAGTTCTTATGCTGCTCGAGCCTACCTCTCTTGGTTGCAACAGGCAGTGGAACAGCCCGGGGTTGGAGCGGAGCCCCTTGCGGAGGTGGCACCGTGGATGGAGTCGGCCTTGTCATTTTTGTCTGATGCCCTCTATGATCTGGTCAGAGCTTCGGCTAAACAGATGGCTGTGGCGGTGGCTGCTCGCCGCCTTCTATGGCTACGGCATTGGGCGGCTGACATGGCCTCAAAGCAAAGGTTGGTGAAGTCGCCCTTCCAGGGCCTTCTCCTATTTGGTGAGGAGTTGGAGAAAATTGTTAAAGGCCTGGGGGAAACTATACCGCAGCGCTTACCTGAGGATAGGCTGCTGCCTTCTTCCAAGGGTCAGGCAGTTCCCTCCTCTTCCAGACCTCACTTCCGTGAAGCTAGAAGGTACCGTCCAGGGCGTTCTGCTGGGTTTACTTCACGTGCCCGCTTTCAGCAGAGGAACTCCTTTCGCTCGGACAAACGTTCCACAGCGGCCAGCTCAAGGCCTTGAGTTCAGGGGCGATCCTCTCAATGATGGTGCGCCGGCCCACTCCTCGATTCCTGCAGTTGGAGGATGTCTTTCCCTCTTTCTCGAGGAATGGGTCAAGATTACCTCAGATCAGTGTGTTTTGAACCTGATCAGAGATGGCTACAGATTAGAATTCAATGCCCCGGTGAGAGATGTGTTTGTGGAGTCCTGATGTGGACGGGCGGAGGTAGAGGAGACCTTGCAAGACTTGTTGCACCTCGGGGCGGTGGTCCCTGTGCCTCCCGGCGAGATTGGCTACGGTCATTACTCCATTTACTTTGTGGTGCCACAAAAAGGAGGGTCTTTTAGGCCCATACTCGACTTAAAGGAAGTCAACAAGTCACTAAGAGTGCGTCATTTTTGCATGGAAACTCTCCGCTCTGTCATTGTGGCGATACAGCCAGGAGAGTTTCTCACGTCTCTGGACCTGAAAGAAGCTTACTTGCACATTCCTATTTGGCCCCCACACCACCGGTTTCTCCGGTTTGTGATGTTGGGAAAACATTTCCAGTTTCGGGCCTTGCCTTTTGGCTTCGCCACAGCTCCCCGAACCTTTTCCAAGGTAATGGTGGTAGTAGCTGCCTTTCTCAGGTGAGAGGGTATCCGGGTTCTCCCGTACCTCGATGACTGGCTCATCAGAGCGGACTCTGCAGAAGAGAGTCGTCATGTAACAGCCAGAGTGGTCTCAGTACTGGTCTGGGTTGATGATGGCCACCTTGGAAGTGGTGCCATGGGTGAGAGCGCACCTGAGACCTCTGCAGTGTTCCCTGCTTCAACGATGGTCTCCAATATCTCAGGATTACCAGCGCAGACTCACATGGCTCCCTGTGGCCCGGCTCAGTATGGAGTGGTGGCTTTCAGACAGCATGCTACGGCGAGGAATGCCGCTAGCGCTTCCCGATTGGTGCCTGGTGGTAACAGATGCCAGCCTGCAGGGCTGGGGGCACATTGCCAGGGAAGGCATGCCCAGGGTCTCTGGACACCCGAGGAGTCGGAGTGGTCCATCAATCGCTTGGAGTTGAAAGCGATATTCCAGGCGCTTCTGGCCTTTCACATGACCCTTGAGGGACTGGCTGTCAGAGTTCTGTCGGACAATACGACAGCAGTGGCCTACATAAATCGACAAGGTGACACTCAGTGCAGGGCACTGGCCGCGCAGGCCATGCAGATTTGCCACTGGGCAGAGCTACATCTGCAGTTTCTGTTAGCAGCTCACATTGCAGGTCAGAGCAACGTGCAAGCCGATTATCTAAGCAGGCATCAAATCGACCCAGTGGAGTGGGAACTCGCAGACGAAGTGTTCCTTCAGATCTGTGCCAAATGGGGGATGCCCGTAGCGAATCTAATGAAGTCAAGCGCAAATGCCAAAGTCCCGTGCTTTAGAGCAGACGGAGAGATCCTCGCTCGGCGGGGTTGGATGCCTTGGCTCAACCCTGGCCTCAGGGCCTCCTTGGCCCTTGATACGGTGAGTACTCCTGTGGATTCAGCTACATCAAGGAGAGGTGGTTCTCATTACCCTGGATTGGCCCAGGCGGCCATGGTATGCGGACCTCTGGCGGATGCTGGTTGAGGCTCCCCTTCCTTTGCCTCTGGTACCGAACCTGTTGTCACAGGGGCCGGTAACCATGGAGGATGCCTGCCGCTTTGGTCTTACGGCATGGCTATTGGAAGGACGCAATTGAGAGACAAGGGCTATTCCAACAAGGTCATCTCCACTCTCCTTCAGGCCCGCAAGCGTTCCATTTCCGTTGCCTATGCTCGGATTTGGCGCCAGTTTGTGGCTTGGTGTGCTGCTAAAGCGGTTACAACCATGCGGGCTTCGGTCTCGCCGATACTTGACTTTTTGCAGGATGGTTTACAAAAAGGCTTGGCCTATAATTCCCTGTGTGTTCAAGTTGCAGCCTTAGCATGTTTTCGGGGGAAGGTGGCTGGCCTCTCCCTGGCTGCTTATCCGGAGGTGGCACGGTTTCTTAGAGGGGTGCTTCGGCTCTGTCCTCCCGTGCAGGCTCCGTGTCTGGCCGGGAACCTGGGGTTAGTTTTAAAGGCCCTTCAGTGTTCGCCCTTCGAGCCGCTTAGGCGAGCTTCGGAGAAGGATGTGACCCTAAAGACGGTCTTTTTGGTGGCCATTACATCGGCGAGACGGGTATCTGAGCTCCAGGTGCTGTCCTGTCGAGACCCATTTCTGCAATTGCACCTTCTAGATGTGTGAAGGGCTCTGTTGCAGTATCTGCGCATGTCAAATGCTTTCAGGACCTGTGATCACCTTTTTATTTTGTTGTCAGGTCCTCGCAGAGGGTCTTCAGCGTCTAAAGCTATTTTTTCAGCATATCTGCTGTCTGGCCGGCCTCCGCCTGAAGCCTTTAAGGCACATTCCACAAGAGCGATTTCCTCTTCTTGGGCTGAAACTGGAGCACTCTCTCTTCAAGAGATATGCAGTGCAGCGACATGGGCTTCTAAGCTCTCATTTGCCCGACATTACAGGCTGGATGTGGCTGCCAGGAGGGATGAGCATTTTGGAGCACAAGTGCTGGTGCGTGGTGTAGCCTGTTCCCACCCTATCTAGGGATTTGCTTTGATACATCCCATTCGTAATGGATTCATCTTCTTGATGACAAGGAAGGGAAAATTAGGTTCTTACCTTGGCAATTTTCTTTCCTTTAGTCATAGCAGATGAATCCATGAGCCCTCCCTGATTGATGCTGTTTTGTTGTCAGTTTTTCCTGTAGATATGTTCCCTCATTGGGAGAAGTTGGAAAACAGACTTCAGGATTTCTATTCTGTTACAGGAGGTTGAGTTCGTCCCTCCTTTGAATTACTGCTCCTGTTCTGGGGCATTCGTTCGCTGTGAGGAAAGTTCATGTTATTCTACTTTGCGGTGTAACACTGCTTTGGAAGCTTCAAATACTGAGGGGCAGATGGAGCTAGCTGGCCAAGAGGCACTATGGTTTTCAGTGCTCGCTATCTCCCCCTGCTGGTAGGTGGACACAACCCATTCGTAATGGATTCATCTGCTGTGATTAAAGGAAGGAAAATTACCAAGGTAAGAACCTAATTTTCCCATGGCTGGGACCTGGCCGCTCGAATGACTGGTGCACTGGCACCAGTTCTACAAGGGGGAGCGCTCCTCTCAATGCCGGTGGGTATTGTAGTATCTCAAGCTCATGGAACCGTGCATTGAGGAGGACTGATGCTTATGCTTCTTGGGCTTCCCCTAATGCATAGAGTCTCGGTCCCCCAGTGTCAAAGAGGATGACGCCAAATCTGAGCATCTCCCCGGTGTTAGGTGCGATGCTGACCAGTCCCGGGTCTGCTAACAGCTCCCAATGTCGAGGAAGGTTGAGACTCACTTGATGCCGGTGCATTCCCAATGTTTTCCGGTGTCGAAGCGGCCATGGAGGGCGATGCCACCAGTGCCGAAGACAATGGTTCGGCCTTCAAAGAGCCAAAAACTCACTTCTGTTGAGCTACTCGCACTCTCTCATGCTCTAGCCTGCATATTAAGACAAAGATAACAAAGAGTGGGGTCATGATCTTACCCAAGGCACAAAATGCTTCAGTTGTGCAAGTCGATGAGTGAAATAACGCGGCAACATTTGGCATGTCACTTGAAGCCACTAGGGATCTTCTTGGACATTCGACATTCTAAAGTTTGTACGGACAATCAGCATATTCTGGGAAATACATCTTGACTGTTTGTTTGATCTCATATGTTTATACCTATCCTACTATATAGATGAAGAGTGACCTGCTCTCCCCTCCCTCTACCCACAGAACTTTAACGTCTCGCTTCCCAGAAGTAGCCACTGGGTCCGGTGCAAGACTGGAGAGGCTGTAGGCAGCAGCAGTGGTTCTCTCTCCTTATACTTGCTCCTGTCAGCCCTCCGATTTTTGCCTTTAGCTCTGCAGCTATGAAGCCATGCTGTTCTTTTCAGATGCTCGAAGCCTTTCTAGCATCCTGCCTCTTCTGACAGAACTTCCTGTTTCCGGGCAGGACGCTGCAGCGGTTTTGGGCGATTGAAAGGAGAAGCATGCCTGCAGCACTAAAGACGAAGTCGGAGGGCTGAGAGGAGCACGTATAAGACGAGAGAGAACGTGGCCTTGGGGGGGGGGGGGGGGAGGAGTGAGGGTTCAGGTGTGAACAGAGAGAGAGAAAGGGGACCACTGGGAGTGGTAGGGATTCAGGAGAGCAGGAAAAATTGCTGGTAGAAGGAGGGCAGAGAGAGAGATGTTTGAGAGGGACAGATGCTGGAAATAGGGGATGAAAAAACCAAGGGAGACTGTGGTCATGGAGTGGAAGGGAGAAATGGTGATCATGGAGGGCAGGGGAGAGCTGGTGCCCATGGAGGGGACGTAAAGGAAAAAGAGGAGAAAACAGGAGGAGACTGTGATCGGGAAGGGGAGAAATGGTGCCCATGGAGGGGAAGGGACCTGGAGAGAAGAGAGCCATGAGGAGATGGTCATTCTCTCTCTCTCTCTCTCTCTCTCTCTCTCTCACACACACACACAAAATATTACCTCCTGTACTTTTACAAGACAAACAGAAGCAGGGAGAAATTTATCTTCTCCTTCCTTGACTCTCTCTCTCTTTCAGACAGACGCGCACACACACACTTTCTCTGTCTCTCTCTCACACACGCACTCTCTCTCTGAACTCACTCTCACACTCTCTCTTTCAGACAGGTGCACACACACACACACTTTCTCTCTCTCACACACACACACACAAAATATTACAACAAAAAAAAATGTTGCCCGTTTTAATGGGCTTAACGGCTTAACAATCGATGGTAACTCATCTTGAAGATTAGCAAAAAATCTTGCCCGTTTTAATGGGCTTAACGGCTTGTAGGATATATTTGACCCCTGAGGCAGGCGCTTGTGCGCAGAAACACGGCCCGTGTTGGGTCATCTTCCGAATTAAAGAATTACATTTCTCTCTATCCTGAAGGCCCAGTCTTTACTTTTTTTGTGTTTCGGTTGTACTTTTTTATGCTGTTACCCTCTCTTTTGTGACTATAAACTGTAAGCCACTTTGAACTGAAATGCCACAATCTACTTGATAAACCTTGTTGACCTACCTCCAAGAAACGCCACAAGATCATCCCGCAAATTTCTCACCCTACACTTCCCCAGCTGTAAAGGATTAAAGTACAAGCAGATGCACGCCACCACCTTCTCCTACATAAGCACGCAATTATGGAATGCATTGCCTGCAGACCTGAGAACAATCGACAAAAAAACTGTCTTCCACAAATCTCTTAAGACTTATCTCTTCAACAAGGCCTACAATGAGAACCGATAGCCATACTAATCCACCCCACCAACCCACTCAGTTAAGAAAACCCACCTCCTATTATTACCCTAACCACTCCCTTCCTCCCTGCTTCCTTCCCTCACTTAATTTCTACACAATACTAAATGTATCTGCTATCCTGTAATGACAATGTTTACAAAACTATGTAAGCCACATTGAACCTGCAAATAGGTGGGATAATGTGGGATACAAATGCAATAAATAAATAACAGTGGGCTACAAGAATGCATAAAAAAATGTCAGTTTTGTTTTCTGGTATGAATAAACAGTCTTAAAAATGGAAAAGAGGAAAAATGAATTAAAAAATAAAGTAATTATTTTCTCTTTCTTTCTTTTTTAGGCTATGTTTCACACTATGTGCTGACTATCTGTATTTACAGAAGATATTAAAAAGAAAACTTTTTTTGCGAAAATTTTGATTCCAGTGGAATCTGCACTTTAGATTTAGTTTTGTGATTTGTAACTTGGAAGCGATGCCTGTACAAGCTCCACAATGGACGGATTTTCTCTCCTGCCCTATCTGTACTCAAACTTTTGATGAGACCATTCGGAAGCCCATCAGTCTGGGTTGTGGCCACACAGTGTGCAAGATGTGCCTGAACAAACTCCACCGCAAGGCTTGCCCTTTTGACCAGACCACTATCAACACTGACATTGAACTCCTTCCTGTAAACTCTGCCTTGCTACAACTAGTAGGTGCTCAGGTAAGATCTGAATATTGTGGTGCTTTCTTAGAACCTGCATATTTCCTTAGCCTTGTTCCGTTTCTCATGTAATTCATGTAAAATACAGACTCCTGCACACTATATAGAAAAGCAGTTTTCTTAAGTTTTGTTCAAGGTCATATTATAAAGGAGACAATTCACCCACTTTAAACTTTTTGGGTTTTTCAAAGATACACTTGTTGACTACGTTTCCTAATGAGGGGTGACTGCAGGGGAACCAAAGGGCCATTAGCACCATAAGGCTTGAAATTTCTCTCTACTATAATTGGGATCAAATGTTGTTTTAGCTACGCCAAAATAGTAACCAGACATTTATCAGCTACAGTTCGAAAACATGTGCTACTGAGTTTGTATGTAACATTATTAATGTGACTTAATTAGTGACTGGGTTCTGTTGCATAAAATTGGGCTTGCAGTGAAGTAATAACGCATATGAACAATGTTAGTGTACATTAGTAACGCTTTATATCCTCTACTTTGGGATCCTCAGAATAGCAGGTTGTATATCCTGAAACAATGTTTAAAGATGTTACTGTAATACTGTTTCTCCGACAACAAGCAGGCTGAAGATTATCACATGTGGGTCATTATCTGCGATGGCCCAGGAAACTGGAACTCTTCAAAAAGAAGAAACTTCGAGAACGCTGTGTCGCGTGGGACAAAGCGCGCACCGCGCATGCGCGAGCAGCTTCCCGCCTGCGACATGAGCGTGCGATGTTAGTTCTTTTTTTTTCCGCGATTGAGGAAAGTTGTGTTTTGCCAGCGTTCCTTTACTCGGCTCAGGAAAACCGCGTTCAGTGTTTTTATCGCTGATTCTCTTTTCAATTTTCTTTTTATCTTGTTCCGATTTGTCAAATATTAAAAAAAAAAGAACTTTTTTCCTTTATTTCTTAGTTTTTTCTTCCCACTTTAAGGTTTCCTTGTTTTTTTTCGACGCGGCCGTCCTTCAGGCCAGGGCTGTGGAGTCGGAGTTGGAGTTGGAGTCGGCAGCAATTTTGGGTACATTGAGTCGGAGTTGGAGTCGGCAAAAATGTACCGACTCCGACTCCTCATACATTTGAATAAAGTACTTCTCTGCTGTGAATAAAGCTTAGTACCTAGTTGTTTTACTAGTGTAAAGTCCAGCTGAACTATTTTGCTGGAGAGCTTCCCTCTGCTTAGTCTCCCTTTGCATTTACTGACCTGCTGTAGAGCACCTCCTCTCTGACCCCACAGTGAACATAAGCTCCAAGAGAAGATCATTCAGCACACACAGATAAGGCAGCAGAGAGACTCCACCCAACTTCCTCTCTCTTTGCAAGAAGAGCTTTATATTTTAGTGGAAGTGGCACACCATTCACAATGGCAAAAAGAATGTCAGGAAACATGACAAAGTCTGCTGTTTATGAACACTTTACAATATCAACAGATGGGAAACATTATGTATGTCAATATATTATAGAAGATGATGATGGTGAAAAAGCATGTGATGCAAAAATTAGCAGTTTCAGTGGTTATGAAAAAAATGCACCTACAAGAGCATCAAATTTAAAAAGACACTTGCTGCGTTTCCATCCTAAAGTGTTAGAAGCTGTGAATGAGAAAGATAGCAATGAAAACATTCCATTTACTTCAGGGTCAATAAAAGATCAGAAATCTACTGGAGGCCAGACACAACTATCAAGATTTTTTACAGCTGACAAAGTTACTATAACAATGACACCAGAAAAATTCAAAAACCACATCATTGAAATGGCAGTAAAGAATAGTATACCACTATCTTTTTTTTTTCACAACCAGCCTTTTTAGGCTTAAATGGAGAAATTGGTAAAAAGCTTGGAGTTTCTCTGGAACGAGAAAGTATAAGGAAACTTATACTTGAAGAGGCCAAATGTAAGAAGGAAGAACTAAGAAAAAGTCTGAAGGGACGTTTTGTCTTTATTAAAATGGATGCATGCACACGTCACAGAGTCAATTATTTTGCAATTAATGTTAGATTTGCTGATGAAAACAAAAAAACAATAACCCGGACATTAGGAGTAAAGGACACTCAGGCACATCATACCAGTGAGTATCTGCAGAAGTTAGTGGAAGGTGTTTTAGAAGATTTTGAAATTAAAAAGGAACACATTCTATGTACTGTAACTGATAATGCTTCAAATATGTTAAGCACAATTGAAAAAATGAAGGAAGTTGATGAAGAAAGCAGCATACAAATATCAGAAGATGACTTCTGCAATTCAAGAAAGCTGTGAAAGTTTGGATGATATTGCTGAAGAAGCATCTAAGCTTATTATCATTCAACATATGCGTTGTGCTGTTCATACTCTGCAACTAGCAATAAGAGATGGATTGAAGGATCGTCATGCGGCTACACTAATTAGCAAGTTGAGGCAAGTAGCTGTTGTAGCCAGGATCCCTAAAACAGATGCTATTCTGAAGAGACGTGCTGGAAAAGGAGCCATTTTGGATCAAGCAACGCGCTGGGGAAGCACTTACTTGATGATAAAGCGTTTGCTTGAACTAAAAGACTTTCTTGAAGAACTGGACAATGTAAATGTTTCATTAAAAGAAAACCAGTGGGCTCAAGTTACAGAATTAGAAAGGCTACTTTCTTACCCTAAAAATAGATGGATCACTGTAGGCTCAGGCAGACTTCGTTATGTGACAAGAAAACATCCGACCTCACAAGTGTTACCCCTACAAAATTCTTTTACTCCATTACAGCACTGTGATGTTCTTGAAAACAGAACGGAAGCCAAAGAAAAAATAATAAAAGTGGAACAAAAAGATATGAAGGCACCCAAAGAGAAAAGAAACCCCCAAATCACTAATGTTGAAACGCATACCAGGAAATGTAGATGGAAAGCGATGACCACAAATGCTCGCAGTCTAAGCAATAAAGTTCATGACCTTCAGGCCCTGATGTTGGAGGCAGACTTGGATGTTGTTGCAATCACAGAGACGTGGCTAAATGGTTCCCATGAATGGGATGCAAACATACCAGGCTATAATCTATTTAGGAAGGTTAGAGAGGGTCGTAAAGGTGGCAGAGTAGCTCTGTATGTGAGGAATGATATCACTGCGACTGAAATGACAGGGACCTGGGGAAAGGAAGAAGCGATATGGATCACCTTAAAAAGAGATGATAGAACCTCTGTCCACGTGGGTGTTGTCTACAGACCTCCGACACAATTGGAGGAATTAGATAAAGACCTGATCGCAGATATTCAAAAGTTGGGAAGTAAGAGAGAGGTGCTGTTGCTGGGAGATTTCAATCTGCTGGATGTAGATTGGAATCGGAAAGAAGTAGAGGGATCGTGGATGCTTTCCAAAGTGTTTTGCTCAGACAAATGGTGATGGAGCCCACGAGGGAGGGAGCGACACTGGATCTGGTGCTCACAAATGGGGATAGCGTGTCAAATATCCGAGTGGGTGCCCACCTGGGCAGCAGTGACCATCAAACGGTTTGGTTTGATATAACAGCTAAAGTGGAGAGCGGCCACTCAAAACTCAAAGTCATGGATTTCAAGCGTGCTGACTTTAGTAAAATGGGGGAATACCTGAGGAAGGAGATGATGGGCTGGGAGGAAGTACGAGAAGTGGAAGGACAGTGGTCCAGGCTGAAAGAAGCTATAAATAGGGCCACGAACCTTTATGTAAGGAAAGTAAATAAAAGCAAGAGAAAAAGGAAACCGATATGGTTCTCCAAGCAAGTGGTTGAGAAAATAAAGGCTAAAGTGTTGGCGTTCCAGAAATACAGAAAAACTCAAGAAAAGGAACAAATGGAGGAATACCGGATGAAAATGAAAGATGCCACGAGAGAGATACGACTGGCAAAAGCGCAAGCGGAAGAACAAATGGCTAGAAATGTAAGGTGGGGTGACAAAAATTTCTTCAGGTATATTAGTGAAAGGAGAATGACTAAAAAGGGAATTGTGAGACTAAAAGATACTGCGAACCGCTATGTGGAAAATGATGAAGAAAAAGCAAATTTGCTAAATAGATACTTTTGTTCTGTTTTCACAGAGGAAAATCCTGGAGAAGGACCGCGATGGACTGGAAATAGTACAATTGAGAATGAAGTGGATAGAGCACCGTTCACGGAAGAAAGTGTGTATCAACAACTTGAAAAGCTAAAGGTGGACAAAGCCATGGGACCGGATGGGATCCACCCCAGGATATTGAGGGCGCTCAGAGAGGTTTTGGCGGGTCCTCTTAAAGATTTGTTTAATATATCCTTGCAGACGGGAAAGGTTCCGAGGGATTGGAGAACGGCAAAGGTGGTCCCTCTTCACAAAAGTGGTGATAGGGAAGAAGCTGGAAACTACAGGCCGGTAAGCCTCACTTCGGTTATTGGAAAAGTAATGGAAGCGATGCTGATGGAAAGGATAGTGAATTTCTTGGAAGCCAATAAGTTGCAAGATCCGAGACAACATGGTTTTACGAACGGGAAATCGTGCCAAACGAATCTCATTGAGTTCTTTGATTGGGTGACAGGAGAATTGAATCAGGGACGAGCTATGGACGTAATCTACTTAGATTTCAGCAAAGCTTTTGACACGGTTCTCCACAGGAGGCTCTTAAATAAACTGGAGGGGCTGAAGATTGGACCTGAAGTGGTGAACTGGGTTAGGAACTGGTTGACGGACAGACGCCAGAGGGTGGTGGTGAATAGAATTCGCTCGGAGGAGGGAAAGGTGAGTAGTGGAGTGCCTCAGGGATCGGTGCTGGGGCCGATTCTGTTCAATATATTTGTGAGTGACATTGCCGAAGGGTTAGAAGGTAAAGTTTGCCTATTGCGGATGATACTAAGATCTGTAACAGAGTGGACACCCGGGAGGGAGTGGAAAACATGAAAGGATCTGAGGAAGCTAGAAGAATGGTCTAAGGTTTGGCAATTAAAATTCAATGCGAAGAAATGCAAAGTGATGCACTTAGGGAATAGAAATCCACGGGAGATGTATGTGTTAGGCGGGGAGAGTCTGATAGGTACGGGCGGAGAGAGGGATCTTGGGGTGATAGTATCTGAGGATTTGAAGGTGACGAAACAGTGTGACAAGGCGGTGGCCGTAGCTAGAAGGTTGTTCGGCTGTATAGAGAGAGGTGTGACCAGCAGAAGAAAGGGGGTGTTGATGCCCCTGTATAAGTCATTGGTGAGGCCCCACCTGGAGTATTGTGTTCAGTTTTGGAGGCCATATCTTGTTAAGGATGTAAAAAGAATTGAAGCGGTGCAAAGAAAAGCTACGAGAATGGTATGGGATTTGCGTTACAAGACGTATGAGGAGAGACTTGCTGAACTAAACATGTATACTCTGGAGGAAAGGAGAAACAGGGGTGATATGATACAGACGTTCAAATATTTGAAAGGTATTAATCCGCAAACGAACCTTTTCTGGAGATGGGAAGATGGTAGAATGAGAGGACATGAAATGAGATTGAAGGGGGGCAGACTCAAGAAAAATGTCAGGAAGTATTTTTTCACGGAGAGAGTAGTGGATGCTTGGAATGCCCTCCCGCGGGAGGTGGTGGAAATGAAAACAGTAACGGAATTCAAACATGCGTGGGATAAGCATAAAGGAATCCTGTGCCGAAGGAATGGATCCTCAGGAGCTTAGTCAAGATTGGGAGGCGGGGCTGGTGGTTGGGAGGCGGGGATAGTGCTGGGCAGACTTATACAGTCTGTGCCAGAGCCGGTGGTGGGAAGCGGGGACTGGTGGTTGGGAGGCGGGGATAGTGCTGGACAGACTTGTGCGGTCTGTGCCAGAGCCGGTGGTTTGGGAGGCAGGGCTGGTGGTTGGGAGGTGAGGATAGTGCTGGGCAGACTTATACAGTCTGTGCCCTGAAGAGCAAAGGTACAAATCAAAGTAGGGTATACACAAAAAGCAACAAATATGAGTTATCTTGTTGGGCAGACTGGATGGACCGTGCAGGTCTTTTTCTGCCGTCATCTACTATGTTACCCTTTTGCTGTTACCAAGAAGCTGCAATATGAAGATTTAACACCAGGTAAATTCTTCTTGGAATGGAAGGGCTTGATATATAACCTTAACAAAAGTGGGGGGGTTAATTGCTGATGGCATTGTATCTTCAATGAGGAAAAGAGAGGAGCTCTTGCTGGATAATCAAATGCTCTTAGCTGCTATTTATGTTGATCCAATGAGCCGAATTTTGTTGAGCAGTGACCAAATTGCTACAGGAAAATAGGCACTCTATGACATAGCAGTTCGCATGAAAGGGTTACTACCTGAAACTCATAAACCACTGGATGAAGCTAAAGCTATAAATACTGGTGGTAATGGTAACTCAGGTTCATCCTCTTCAAATGAAGAAGAGAATTTTCAAGTCTATTTGGACATAATGGAAGCTTCAAAAGCAAAGCGATGTCGGTTAAGCATGGAAAAGCAACCTGTAAATGTCCATATAAAGAAATTCATGCAAGATTTTTTTTAAAGAAGTGGAAAAGTTTGACCGCTCATCAAAACTGACTATAGAAGAAGCCATCATTGTTTATCCAGAGATTGTCAGTGATGCAGCTAGAACCGTAACAGCAATGCCACCCACCCAAGTCAGTGTTGAAAGACTGTTTTCAGCACTGAAAATAATCAAATCAGATTTAAGGGCTTCTATGAAGGAGGATCTGGCAGAAGCAATTCTGTTCTTAGAACAATATATTATTAGGTAATTTTGGATTATGTTTAACAGCTATTCTACAGCTATATATGCCAAGTTTAAATAATATATAAGTTGTTTTAGGTTTTCCAAATGTTTTTGGTTTATGTAGGTTAACTTTGATTTTGTTCTAATTTCCAAAGGATGTTGTTCTAGAATTTCCAAAGGATGTGGTTGTTCCAGATTTTTATACTTGCTAATGCTATGATGACTTTATACTTGATAAAAAAACAATAAACATAACCTTTTTTTTTTATGTGTGTTTTTGTTTAAACTTTAGGATTAATGAATATTTATAGATTCTTTAATAAATAAAATAAAAAGTCACAATGACATAGATTTTAAACCCAAACATTAACATGCAGCCTTGCATGCTGCACTCTTTCAGTCAACATGCAAAAAAAATACATATTAAAAACTGAGGAGTCAGAGTCGGAGATACCATAAATTGTGGAGTCGGAGTCGAAGGATTTTTGTACCGACTCCACAGCCCTGCTTCAGGCTGCTCGGTTGGGCTGTTTTTTTTCCCTTTTTGTGCCCTTTTTTCTTGGCACCATCGAGCCTTTTAATTTTGCGAATGCCGTTTTTCCTCCATGTCATCGAGGACACCCAGCGGCTTCAAACGTTGTACTCGGTGCAGCCGGACCATTTCAGGTACCGACCCCCACGTGTGGTGTCTCCAGTGTCTTGGGCCCGACCATCTGCCTGCTGCGTGTAAGCTCTGCAAATGGATGAAAAAACGGACCCAAGTAGCTCGAGAGGCTCAGCGTGAGAGGCTTTTTTCATATCGGTCCGGTCCTTTGAGGGAAGCATCGACATCGGGAGTTCAGGTAATGGCTGCCGAAAGACTGTATTGAGCTGGAAGCAGCGAGGCATCGAGTGGGTCTCCATCCATCTCGAGGCCCATCGCTATGCAGGTCCCCCGGGATCGACCTTCGTCGGACAGGGCCCCGAGGAGGCGTGAGGATTCCACATCCTCATCGGTACTGAGGGATCTTGATAACGGGCGTTGAGCGAAGGCTAAGAAGCACCGTCATCGATCTCCTTCCATGCATGGTACCGAGAGCTCCGGGGAGCTGAGGGAGTCGGCACCTGAGAAGTGTCAGCGCCGGGAGGATCGCTCACCCTCCATTTAGGAGGTACCGATGTGTCGGTTGGCCGGCAGCCTGGTACTGGCTCTTGAGCCCCCTCAGATTTTGCCATCGACTCCTGCATTGGTCCCACCGCCTTTTCTGATGGCAGCTCTCGAGCGCATCCGGGCCTTTCTTCCAGAGCTCCTGGAAGGGTTGCTTTGTCAGTCTGCCTTGGTGTCGGGGGTGCTTGCGCCTCCTGTACCGACTGCTGAGATGGCATCTGGGCCATCATCTGTGAGGAGGTCCTCGTCCTTGGTGCCGCTTGCAGTACCGGAGCCGGTTGCCACCCAGGTCAACTCCCCCTCGACGTCGGTGGAGGAAGCTTCACCGAGTCCAGACAGGGGTCGACTTCTCGGCATCCCCCACGAGGTTGTCGATCCTCGAAGTCGAGGCAGGCTCGGGTTCGGGCTACTCTTAGGGAGCTACTGTCCGATACCGAAGAGGCTCATAGGGCGAAGAGGAAGACCCCAGGTATTTTTTGGAGGAAGAGTCCAGTGGGCTTCCCTCTGATCCTACTCCACCGATTGAAGTAAGGATGTCTCCACCTGAGAGTCTTACTTTCTCATCCTTTGTACAGGAAATGTCTAAGGACATTCCATTCCCTATTGAGGTTGTGGATGAGCCCAGGGCTGAGATGCTCGAGGTCTTGGATTATCCTTCTCCACCTGCAGAGGTTGCAACGGCCCCCTGCACAATACACTCAGGGAAGTGCTGATGCGGATTGGTCTTGCCCTCTTTCTAATCCAATGGTTCCCATGAAGTCCGAGTCCCAGTACAGAGTCCATGGAGAGCCTGTAATGGTGAAAGCCCAACTTCCTGAGGATTCCATGGTGGTGGACTCTGCTCTCAGAAGATCCAAGAGTACTAGAGACTATGCCTCGGCCCCAGGCAGAGAGTCTAGGACCTTGGATTCTTTTGGGAGCAAGACGTATCAGGCCATAATGCTTGCCGCCAAGATCCAAACATACCAGCTTTACATGAGCATTCACTTACGGAACTCGGTGAGGCAACTGTCCAGTTTAGTTGAAGCACTTTCTGCGGAGCTTGCTGAACCTTTTCACCAGGTGGTCAGGCAGCAGAAGGCGTGTCGCAAATTCCTGGCCATGGGGTCTTAAGACACTTTTGATGTAGCATCCCGAGTAGCTGCTCAAGGTATAGTGATGCGCAGACTCTCATGGCTGCGTGTCTCTGACCTGGATCAGAAGACCCAGCAGCGAATGGCGCATGTTCCTTTGCCAGGGGGATCATCTCTTTGGAGAGAAAGTAGAGGATATGGTTGATCAGATGAAAAAGCATCATGATGCCTTGGATTCTCTCTCCCACCGGACGTCTTCTGCTACTTCCTCCTCATCCAGGAGGTTTTTTGGAGGGAGGAGAAGTGCTCCCTATTCCTATAATAGGCGTAGGTACACTCCTGCCTCTTGGCAGCTGGTTCATGCTCAGCCCCGGCATGCGCGTTCTCGTCAACGCCGTGCGCCTGTCCTGGTGCGGTTGTTGGTGAGCCCTTAGGTTCCCTGAGGCCTGGTAAGACCTCCGAGGACCGCCGCGCACCCCGAATCTTCACCCGCGGCGATCGCCGTTCACCGAGGGTTGAGCCCCCAGCTGCAGGCGGCCAGCAGGACTGCTGGAACCGCGGGGTGACGGTCGGCTTGGCTGGTAGTCAGCAACTCAGTCTCTAAAGGGCTGCTAGCAAGGACGGCTAGCGCAGACAAGGAACACAGTCTCTGGAGGTGGCTAGCAGGGACGGCTAGCTGAAGAGGACACAGTCTCTGGAGGTGGCTAGCAAGGACGGCTAGCTGAAGAGGACACAGTCTCGGAAGGTGGCTAGCAAGGACGGCTAGCTGAAGAGGACACAGTCTCTGGAGGTGGCTAGCAAGGACGGCTAGCTGAGGAGGACACAGTCTCGGAAGGTGGCTAGCAAGGACGGCTAGCTGAAGAGGACACAGTCTCGGAAGGTGGCTAGCAAGGATGGCTAGCTGAAGAGGACAGAGTCTCTGGAGGTGGCTAGCAAGGACGGCTAGCTGAGGAGGACACAGTCTCGGAAGGTGGCTAGCAAGGACGGCTAGCTGAAGAGGACACAGTCTCTGAAGGTGACTAGCCTTCTGATCCACCGTGGGGCTTCTGACAATTGAAACGGAAGCGCTGAGCCCTCCTTGTTCCGGGGTTTAAATCCCCCGCCCGTCCATCCCCTCCCTGGAGAGGAGCCAATTCCTTCAGCCCTGACAGGCAAGGAGGGCCGGGATTGGTGGACCCGCCTCGCAGGCGGAGTTCCTCCTTCCATGCGCCAATCCGGCGCAAGTGGGCGGGACTTGCTTGCTGCTCAGCTCTGGCCGGGGAGACAACGACGCTGGCGCCGCCATCTTGGCCGGCGTCCTCCCTTCCCTGAGGCCGGCGTTCGTTCCCCCGGGTCACCAGCCTCGGGCCGACCCGCGGAAGCGCTGGCCCTGTCGGCGGCTGGTCTCTGCCGCACCGGAGCCCGCGACCCCCGTTGATCATCGCTCCCCGCCGCGGGAGCACCGGTAAGGACCCGAAACTGGACAGTATCCTCCCCGGATGCCCCCTTTCCCCCGGGCCCGGGTTTGGAAGGATACTGGGCGTGGAAGGCTTTGACCAACTCCGGAGCATGGACATTCGCCGCGGGCTCCCAGGAGTTGTCTTCGGGGCCAAAATTCTTCCAAGACAATAAGTAATATAGCCTTCCCCGCCGCTTCTTTGAATCCAGAACATCCTCCACCTCATACTCTGGATCGGGATCTGCCTCAAGATCTTCGGTCTCTTGCCGTTGGGGGTGCCATCGAGATCCTTGAAAACTTTTAAATAGGGAAATATGGAAGGCGTTATGTACTCGCAGGGTACTAGGCAATCGCAACCGATATGTCACAGCTCCAATTCGTGATTGGATTGCAAACGGTCCAATATACCGAGGTCCCAATCTCCGAGAGGGCATCCGAAGTCGGAGATATTTGGTGCTTAACCAGACCTTCTGCCCTGGTTGCAAGTCGGGAGCGGGTCTCCGATGCCGATCTGCGAAGACCTTGTATTTGGTGGCTGCCTTCTGCAGTTGTTCTCGGGCCATTTCCCAGACTCTTTGCAGATCTGCCAGAGTTACATTAACCATGGGGGTCGGAGATCCAGACGGGAAAGGTGCTGGAAGTCGAGGATGTCGTCCATACACCAAGAAGAATGGAGAGTCTCCCGAGGCCGAGTGGACACTGTGGTTATATGCAAACTCGGCCCAGGGAAGTAGGGAGACCCAGTTATCTTGGCGTTTGTTGACAAATGCTCGTAGGAACCCTTTTAACGTTTGGTTCGTCCTCTCGACCATGCCATTGGTTTGGGGATGGTATGCTGATGAGAAATGGGTCTTCACCCCCAATGCTGTACACAAGGCCCTCCAGAAACGCGAGGTGAATTGGGGGCCCCGGTCACTAATAATCCGAAGAGGCAGCCCATGAAGTCGAAAAATGTGTTGAATGAAGAGTTGAGCTAATGTGACCGCCGAAGGAAGTCCCGGCAAGGGAACGAAATGGGCCATTCGGGAAAAACGGTCAATTACCACCCAAATCACCGTATGTCCCCGGGAACTGGGGAGGTCGGTGATAAAATCCATGGAAAGCTCCGTCCAGGGCCCTGTCGGTACGGACAGTGGTTGTAGCTTCCCCATGGGGGTCCCGATCACCGGTTTGGTCCGGGCGCACACAGGACAGGTGGTGACAAATTGAAGAATGTCCCGCCTCATCTGAGGCCATTGATACTGTCTGGTAATGAGACGCAGAGTCTTTTGGTACCCAAAATGTCCCGCCCATCTGGACGAATGCCCCCATTGCATTACCTTCGCTCGTTCAGCGGCCGGCACTAGTTCCTTCGTAGGAGCCACCTCCCCCACGGCCGCGCTGAGGCATGCCGGATCCAACATGGAATAGGTCTCCTTAGTCTCCTCAGGAACCTCAAATGCTCTGGAGAGGGAATCCGCCGGGGTATTTTGAGCAGCCGCTCGAAAAACTAATTGAAAATGAAATCTGGCGAAAAACAATGACCCCCGGGCTTGTCTGGGATTGAGCCGTTGAGCCTCTTGTAGATACAGTAAATTTTTATGGTCAGTGATCACTGTGAATCGATGTTCCGCTCCCTCCAGCAGATGTCTCCATTCCTGCAGGGCTAATTTCAATGCTAAGAGCTCTCTGTCCCCTACTGTATAATTACATTCCGCCGGGGAGAATCTACGAGAGAAGAAAGAGCAAGGCTGACGCCGGCCCTTGGAATTCACTTGCGAGAGGACCGCCCCGGCTCCCAACGCAGACGCATCCACCTCCACAATAAAGGGTTTTTCTGGATCCGGGGCTAACAAAATGGACGCTGAGTTGAATGCCTCCTTTACCTGGCGAAAAGCCACCTGCGCCTCGGGCGGCCAGTCCCGGACCTTCGCGTCTTTTCTAATGGGCGCTGTCAATGGCGCCGTCAGTTGTGAATACTGGGGAATAAACTGGCGATAGTAGTTCGCGAATCCCAAAAAACGTTGCAGTGCTTTCAGTCCCAGCGGTTGTGGCCATTCTCGAATCGCCCGGAGTTTGTCCGGCTCCATCTGTAGCCCCCCGGGTAACAGAATGTGTCCCAAAAAGGGTAACGATCTCTGATGAAAAGCGCACTTGCTGAGCTTAGCAAACAGGCGGTATTGTCGTAACCGCTGCAGCACTGCGCGAACATGGCCCACATGTTCCGCGGGGTTTTGGGAAAACACCAAGATGTCGTCCAGATAAACAATTACCGTGGAGTTCAGCAAATCCTCGAGCACAAAATTAATAAGTCGCTGAAACACCGCAGGGGCATTACATAGGCCAAATGGCATCACCCGATACTCGAAATGTCCCTCGTGGGTGTTAAAAGCCGTCTTCCATTCGTCCCCTCGCCGGATTCGCACTAAATTGTAGGCCCCCCGTAAGTCCAACTTGGTAAACATCTGGGCTCTTTGCAGCCTGTCAAAGAGTTCGGGAATGAGCGGTAGAGGGAAGCGATCCTTTACCGTGATGGCATTTAACCCCCGATAATCGATACAGGGCCTCAAGGAGCCATCCTTCTTAGTAACAAAAAAGAATCCGGCCCCGGCCGGGGACGTAGAGGGCCGGATGAAGCCTCTTCGCAGATTCTCCCGGATGTATTCCTGCATAGCCTTGGACTCCCCTCGGGACAGGTTATACAGTCGGCCCCGCGGTGGCATGGTATCTGCCATCAAGTTAATGGCACAGTCAAACGACCGATGAGGCGGTAGAACTTCCGCCTCCACTGGACAAAACACATCTGCAAAGTCTCTATAGTCCATGGGCAGGGAGCCCAGCTCTATTCGCGCCCCCCCGGGCATACTAGTAAATGCGGGGCAGCTGCCGGTCCGGCCCTTACAACAGTTCTCCCGACAGGAACTACCCCAAGCTTGGATACTTCCCTTGGTCCAGTCAATAACAGGGCTATGACTCCGTAGCCAGGGCAATCCTAGAACCACTGGATGAATGGTCCGGGATAGTACCAGGAATTGAACTTCTTCCCGGTGATCTTCCCCCACCTGCAATTCCAAAAAGGAGGTGATCTCCGTGACCGGCTGCGGTAATGTAGTTCCCTGGATGGAGGTGATTTGCAACGACGGCCGCCGCGGGAGCGTGGGCCAGCTCATCTGTTGTAGCAGTTCGTGCCCGATGAAGTTGCCCCCCGACCCAGAGTCCACCAGGGCCCGGGTCTGGATAGCGGTCTCGTGCCACCGTAGAATTACTGGCAGTGTGATCAAGGAATCCGGTAGGGGAACGGAATGCCCCAAGACCCCTCCCCTCAAGGTGCCTTGGGGGAGACGTTTCCCGCCCGGGAGGGACAGGCTCGAATAAAATGTCCGGTCTCACCACAATAGAGGCACAGTCCGTCCCACAAGCGTTTCTTCCTGTCGGAAGGGGCCAGCCGTTGACGGCCCATCACCATCGGCTCCTCCCCATTCTCCTTGGAGTCCCGGTTCCCACGGCGAGGAGATGGCCCCTTAGTAGTCCGGGACGTACCCCGTGCCCACTTCTGCCGTTCCGCCCGGGCTCTCGCTTGCTCCTGGAACCGGGTATCGACGCGGATACAGAGCGAAATCAGGGCGTCAAGTTGGCCTGGGACTTCCCACCCTGCCAATTCGTCCTTGATTCGTTCTTGTAACCCTTCCGTAAAGATGGCCATTAAGGACTCTGGGTTCCAACGGAGCTCCGTGGCTAAAGTCCGGAAATGAATTGCATAATCGGCCACCGTTCCCTCACCCTGATGAATTCGCAGCAGTTCCGATGCCACGGAAGATGGTCTCCCAGGAAGGTCGAACACCATACGGAATCGGCGCTGAAATTCACTATAGTCATCCAAGATGGGGTCCTGTTGCTCGTTAAGTGGGGCCACCCAGGCCAAGGCCTTCCCTTCACATAGGCCCATGATATATCCCACTTTTACTTTGGTCCGAAGCAAATGTCTCTGGTTGCATCCGGAAGGCCAAGTTGCACTGATTGAGGAACCCCCGGCAACCTCCGGGGGCCCCATTATATCGTGCCTGGCTCAGGGAACCGAGGTCCCGTGCGGAACCCTACCGAACGGGGAGCCGCTGCGGCCCCCTGGACCGCAACGGCCTGGTTCTGTACCTGAAGCGTAGAAAGTTGAGAGCATACGTTCTGGAGCGCCCCCGACAGGGCGTTCAGCTGCTCCTGCTGCTGCTGAAGTACCTTGGCCAGGTCCCGTGGATCGGGCTGCGTAGGCGCTCATGGCTTTCGTTTCCTGTCCTGGTGCGGTTGTTGGTGAGCCCTTAGGTTCCCTGAGGCCGGTAAGACCTCCGAGGACCGCCGCGCACCCCGAATCTTCACCCGTGGCGACCGCCGTTCACCGAGGGTTGAGCCCCCAGCTGCAGGCGGCCAGCAGGACTGCTGGAACCGCGGGGTGACGGTCGGCTTGGCTGGTAGTCAGCAACTCAGTCTCTAAAGGGCTGCTAGCAAGGACGGCTAGCGCAGACAAGGAACACAATCTCTGGAGGTGGCTAGCAGGGACGGCTAGCTGAAGAGGACACAGTCTCTGGAGGTGGCTAGCAAGGACGGCTAGCTGAAGAGGACACAGTCTCTGGAGGTGGCTAGCAAGGACGGCTAGCTGAAGAGGACACAGTCTCGGAAGGTGGCTAGCAAGGACGGCTAGCTGAAGAGGACACAGTCTCTGGAGGTGGCTAGCAGGGATGGCTAGCTGAAGAGGACACAGTCTCTGGAGGTGGCTAGCAAGGACGGCTAGCTGAAGAGGACACAGTCTCTGGAGGTGGCTAGCAAGGACGGCTAGCTGAGGAGGACACAGTCTCGGAAGGTGGCTAGCAAGGACGGCTAGCTGAAGAGGACACAGTCTCGGAAGGTGGCTAGCAAGGACGGCTAGCTGAAGAGGACACAGTCTCTGGAGGTGGCTAGCAAGGACGGCTAGCTGAGGAGGACACAGTCTCGGAAGGTGGCTAGCAAGGACGGCTAGCTGAAGAGGACACAGTCTCTGAAGGTGACTAGCCTTCCGATCCACCGTGGGGCTTCTGACAATTGAAACGGAAGCGCTGAGCCCTCCTTGTTCCGGGGTTTAAATCCCCCGCCCGTCCATCCCCTCCCTGGAGAGGAGCCAATTCCTTCAGCCCTGACAGGCAAGGAGGGCCGGGATTGGTGGACCCGCCTCGCAGGCGGAGTTCCTCCTTCCATGCGCCAATCCGGCGCAAGTGGGCGGGACTTGCTTGCTGCTCAGCTCTGGCCGGGGAGACAACGATGCTGGCGCCGCCATCTTGGCCGGCGTCCTCCCTTCCCTGAGGCCGGCGTTCGTTCCCCCGGGTCGCCAGCCTCGGGCCGACCCGCGGAAGCGCTGGCCCCGTCGGCGGCTGGTCTCTGCCGCACCGGAGCCCGCGACCCCTGTTGATCATCGCTCCCCGCCGCGGGAGCACCGGTAAGGACCCGAAACGGGACAGTGCCTAAGGCCCCTAGGGCTTCCCAGCAAAAGCAAGGGACGGGTTTTTGACTGGCTCCAGTGCAGCATAGCCGCAGTAAAAGTGTTTGTACCGGGCGACTTGCCTGTTGAGGGGGGGGGGGGGGGGGGTTGATATTTTTTCACCAAAGGTGGCCTCTTATAACCTCCGACAATTGGGTTTTTCAAATAGTCCGGTTAGGATACACACTCAATCTGGCATCCAAGCCTCCAAATTGCCCAGTGGGAGCTCAATCCTTCAGCTCCCAGCACAAGCAAGTACTTGCAGAGGAACTCTACACCTTTCTAAAGGCCAATGTGGTCACCGTTCCACCAGGGGAAGAAGGGCTGGGATTCTATTCCAGGTACTTCCTTGTGCAAAAGAAAATAGGGGGGATGCGTCCCATCCTAGACCTAAGGGCCCTGAACAAATTCCTAGTCTGAGAAAAGTTCAGGATGGTTTCCCTGGGCACCCTTCTTCCCATGATTCAGGAAAACGATTGTCTGTGCTCTCTGGACTTAAAGGATGCCTATACTCACATCTCAGTGCTCCCAACTCACAGGAACTCACAGGCTGGGAACTCAGCACTTTCAGTACCGTGTACTGCTCTTTGGCCTAGCATCTGCGCCCAGGGTCTTCACAAAGTGTTTGGCGGTTGTAGCAGCATCACTACGCAGACTGGGAGTGCATGTGTTCCCTTATCTCGACGATTGGCTGGTGAAGAACACTTCGGAAGCAGGGGCTCTACGGTCCATGCAGATGACTATTCAACTGCTGGAGCTACTGGGGTTTGTAATAAATTATCCCAAGTCCCATTTTGTTCCAGTGCAGAAATTGGAGTTCATTGGAGCTCTGTTGGATACACGGATGTCTCGAGCTTATCTTCCACAGACAAGGGCAGACAATCTTCTGGCCCTAGTGTCCTTGGCTCTGACGTCTCAACAGATCACAGCTCGGCAGATGTTGAGACTTTTAGGGCACATGGCCTCCACAGTTCATGTGACTCCCATGGCACGCCTACATATGAGATGAGCTCAATGGACCCTAGCTTCCCAGTGGTGCCAGGCCACAGGGGATCTAGAGGATGTCATCCATCTCTCCACCGACTTTTGCAGTTCCCTTCAGTGGTGGACCATTCGATCCAGTCTGACCTTGGGACATCCATTCCAAATTCCTCAGCCACAAAAAGTGCTGATGACGGATGCATCCCTCCTAGGGTGGGGAGCTCATTAAGATGGTCTTCATACTCAGGGAGCTTGGTCCTTTCAGGAAAAGGATTTCCAGATCAACTTCCTGGAATTACGAGCGATCTGGAACGCTCTCAAGGCTTTGAGATCGACTGTCCAATCAAATTATTCTAATTCAGACAGACAATCAGGTTGCTATGTATTACACCAACAAGCAGGGCGGCACCGGATCTTGCCATCTGTGTCAGGAGGCCGTCCGGATGTGGCTTTAGGCTCACCATCACGGTATGTTTCTTCAGGCCACATACCTGGCAGGTGTAAACAAAAGTTTGGCCAACAGACTGAGCAGGATAATGCAACCTCACGAGTGGTCTCTGAACATGGACCATCTTCCGAGAGTGGGGCACCCCCTCGATGGATCTTTTTGTCACTCAGATCAATCACATAGTCCTTCAGTTCTGTTCCAGATTTCAGGCCCACGACAGACTAGCGTCAGATGCTTTTCTCCTGCAATGGGGGACAGGCCTTCTGTATGCATATCCTCCCATACCTCTAGTAGGGAAAACTCTGCTGAAACTCAGGCAAGACCACAGTACCATGATTCTGATTGCACCTTTCTGGCCCCGTCAAATCTGGTTTCCTCTTCTTCTGAAGTTGTCCTCTGAAGAACCGTGGAGATTAGAGTGTTTTCCGACCCTCATCACTCAGAACAAGGGGCGCTTCTACATCCCAACCTCCAGTCTCTGGCTCTCACTGCCTGGATTTTGAGAAGTTAGAAGTTGCCTTTTTAGGCCTTTTGGAGGGTGTCTCCCGAGTCTTGCTTGCTTCGAGGAAAGATTCCACGAAAAAGTGTTGTTATTTTAAATGGAGGAGGTTTGCCGCCTGGTGTGACAGCAAGGCCCTAGATCCTTTTTCTTGTCCTACACGGACCCTGCTTGAGTACGTTCTACACTTATCAGAGTCTGGTCTTACGAAAAAGTGTTATTCTTTTAAATGGAGGAGGTTTGCCGCCTGGTGTGACAGCAAGGCCCTAGATCCTTTTTCTTGTCCTACACGGACCCTGCTTGAGTACGTTCTACACTTATCAGAGTCTGGTCTTACGAAAAAGTGTTATTCTTTTAAATGGAGGAGGTTTGCCGCCTGGTGTGACAGCAAGGCCCTAGATCCTTTTTCTTGTCCTACACGGACCCTGCTTGAGTACGTTCTACACTTATCAGAGTCTGGTCTTACGAAAAAGTGTTATTCTTTTAAATGGAGGAGGTTTGCCGCCTGGTGTGACAGCAAGGCCCTAGATCCTTTTTCTTGTCCTACACGGACCCTGCTTGAGTACGTTCTACACTTATCAGAGTCTGGTCTTAAGACCAACTCCGTAAGAGTGCTTACCATCAATGTGTAGAAGGTCAGCCTATCTCTGGACAGCCTTTAGTTCGCTTCATGAGAGGTTTGCTTTTGTCAAAGCCCCCTGTCAAACCTCCACCAGTGTCATGGGATCTCAATGTTGTTCTCACCCAGCTGATGAAACCTCCTTTTGAGCCATTGAATTCCTGCCATCTGAAGTGCTTGACCTGGAAAGTCATTTTCTTGGTGGCTATTACTTCAGCTCGTAGAGTCAGTGAGCTCCAAACCTTGGTAGTCCATGCACCTTATACTAAATTTCACCATAACAGAGTAGTCCTCCGCACTCACCCTAAGTTCTTCCCGAAGGTGTTGTCGGAGTTCTATCTGAACCAGTCAGTTGTCTTGCCAACATTTTTTCCCCGTCCACATACCCGCCCTGGTGAAGACAAGTTGCACACCTTGGACTGTAAGAGAGCATTGGCCTTTTTCGTGGCGCGGACAAGCCCCTTCAGACAGTCCGCCCAAATGTTTGTTTCTTTTGATCCCAACAGGAGGGGAGTTGCCATTGGAAAACGCACCATCTCTAATTGGCTAGCAGATTGCATTTCCTTCATTTATGCCCAAGCTGGGCTGACTCTGGAGGGCCATGTCACGGCTCATAATGTTAGAGCCATGGCTGCGTCAGTGACTCATTTAAAGTCAGCCTCCATTGAAGAGATTTGCAAGGCTGCAACGTGGTCATCAGTCCACACATTCACATCTCACTACTGCCTTCAGCAGGATACCCGGCGCGACAGTCGATTTGGGCAGTCGGTGCTACAGAATCTGTTCGGGGTTTAGAATCCAACTCCACCCTCCTAGGCCCATTTCTGTTTTGTTCCAGGCTGCACTCTCACTTAGTTGCGTTTCTTTTTAGGTCAATCTGTGTTATGTCCTCGCCATTGCGAGGCCCAATTGACCAATGTTCATTGTTTTGAGTGAGCCTGAGGGCTAGGGATACCCCATACGTGATAATCTTCAGCCTGCTTGTCCTCAGAGAAAATGAAGATACATACCTGTAGCAGGTATTCTTAGAGGACAGCAGGCTGAACATTATCACAACCCTCCCTCCTCCCCTTTGGAGTTGTTCTCTCTCTCTCTTTTTTGCTCTTTATTAACTAACGTCGCAGTCTCACGTCGCAGGCAGGAAGCTGCTCGCACATGCATGTTGTGCTTTGTCCCGTGCGACGCAGCATTCTCAAAGTTTCTTCTTTTTGAAGAGTTCCAGTCTCCTGGGCCGTCGTGGACGACGACCCATATGTGATAATGTTCAGCCTGCTGTCCTTGGAGAATACCTGCTACAGGTATGTATCTTCATTTAATGTACTTGTATACTTTTAATATTAATGACTTCTTTTGTAGTCGAGTCCTATCTGTAACTCTAAAGCCTAGCAAAGGCTAGTTGTCCTCTTTGTGCAGGTTAGATACGTGCTAGCATAAAACATCTGTATTGGTCAACTGATTCAAAAGGGTCAAGATAGACCAAAGCAGTACATTCAGAATATGACCATCTTTAAAGACCGTAAATACTGGACTTCTCTTATATCTGAATGCACCAGATTCATTGTGCTGAGGAAGAAGGGAGACCTTCGAAAGCTAATCAAGAAATGTATTAAGTTATGTCCAATAAAAAAGGTATCATCTTATTTTCTTTTCCATGTTTTATTTTGTTTGATTTCTATTGATAACCTTAAGAGTGGACTAACACGGCTACCACACTCCTCTATTGTGCTAGGACAAAGCAGTATGTTCTAAAAGATTGATCAGCCTGGACGTGCATTTGTTTTCTATCTGTTTAAACACAGTAGCCCAGAACATAACTACTTTTTTTTTTTTTTTTTTTAAATATTTGAAATTTTATTTTGGTCACTGAATGTTAGTCTGGAGAAGAGAGATGATATTCAGTATTAGTGGTGGGAGGATCATACTTCCCTTTACTGTTTGCCTTCCTGTTAAATCTTTCTGTGTTTGGAGAAGATTAAGTGGGAATTCATGAAAGTATCACCTACAAGCTACTGTTTTCTGGCTGTGATGCTCTGTAATTTTAGAGAATGGAGTCCAAACAAGTGTCATAAAATGACTGATTAAAACAAAGAAACAAAAAAAGTCAGAATGGAAGCCAGACTGTTCCTGCTTTGTCTGATCCTCAGCTCACTCTCAAATGAACTTAAAATGGCTCAGCTTGATGTAATGAATGAAGCTATGACCGATGGTAGTAAATATGTTGAGCTGTGCCCTCGCAGTATGGCACGTTTTGTATTAGCTTTCTTCTCCGTTTTGTCTTTGTACTGGAAGCACTCCTTGTATGATGTAGGCATGGCACATAAGTATCTTCAGTTTGAGTTGCTTTTAGGTTTTATTTTTTTTTTTTACTGCCAGAGAAAACAACAGGTAATACAATTATAGCAGCCATCCAATCTTCTGAAAATCATAAACTGAAACCAAGGAAGAGATGTGCAACTTGCATGTTAGTACTATGCAGCACGAAGCACCCTCTTTTATATGCTGTAGGATGTTGATGCTGTGGTATCTGTGTCTTATGGCCAAGTTTCAACTTCCTAACAGGTAAATTTTTGGTCATGTTTTTATGAGTACGTTTCCCTGAACTTGGGGAAGGTTGACATTCTGATATCTTTTACAAGCTCACTAAAAAAAATAATTGTAAAGTATCACTTCCTCTGTACTATAAGAGTGAATTGCTGACAGAGGTGTAGAAAATATGAGGCTATTTTTCTTGTAATGTCAAGGAAATTTCAGTTGAGAAAAATGATAGAACACTGTGTTCACAGTGTTTTGAGTATGTGTGCTTGATGTAAAGGTGGTGGAGTTTAGTTATGTGTTGGTGGAGGTTGCAGATAGTATTATAAATCACTTATTTTGGCATTTCTTTGACAGGTTCCTGAGCAGCAGTCCATCATGTTGTGCAGTGGGATTGAAGACACCAAACACTATGAAGAAGCCAAGAAATGTGTGGAAGAATTAGCACTGTACCTGAAACCACTTAGCAGTGCAAGAGGTAAGAGATGCTTTATACTACTTCTCTCAAAAGAAACAATTCAGAGTCCAAACACAGCTTGATCATACACCCAAAATAGCATGATGAAATTTGGTACGCATCGGGCATCTATATATATAAAAGGCACCACCAACGTTCTAATGAAGCCTCACTTCTGTTTTGCATGGTGGTGTAGATATCCGGTTCCACGAATCACAACCACATCCACACTAGAGGGGCAGGAGAAAGGAGTAGGGAAACACTCCTCCCCCAGCCTACAAAGCAACCTTCACTACCCCCCCCCCCCCAAAAGAAATACCCCCAGCCCAAGCCCCTACCCCCCTTCGCCCCATCACACAACCCCCTACCCCAAATACCCCCCTCGCAGCATCACACAAGCCCCTCCCCCTGCCACATCAACAAACCCCCTAGGAGCGCCTCCAGAGATGACAGTCCCCCCCCTACACCCCCTCTCCCAAGTCGCCGCCGTTACCCCCTCTCCCTCCACCCAGCAACTTTCCCTCCAGTCCCACCCACACACAGACCTGCCGTGCCGCTCCGATCTCTGCCCGAAGCTGCAGTACCGGACCAACAAAAACAACATCAGCTTCGTGTACACAGCTCTGCAGCCGCTCCTCTCGCCTCACGTCGCTCCTACAGGGTCCTTCTCCAGGGGCACTGACGTCCAGGCGCGAGGACCGGCTGCACAGCCAACTGCCAGTCCTGATGGCCTCCTGCGGTGCCTCGCCTGCTTCGTTCAAACACCTGATGCTGATTTTGTACTGCCGCGCCGCCTCTGTGGATGGAGAGAGTTGCTGGCTGCATGGAGAGGGGGGAGCAGCGGCGGCGACTTGGTGAGGGGGACAGTGGCAGCGTAGACATCGGGGGGGGGGGGGGGGGAAGCAGTGCTAGCGCCTGTTTCATTCCTCTCTGAAACGGGCCTTTCACACTAGTGTTCCATAATTGTGTGCACAATTTAATTGGCAAAAAGAGCAGTTAATTGTCAATAATTGGGCGCTAAAAATTATTGGCACTAATTGGCAACAATTAACATTTACTTGCTCATCTTTCTAGTTGGGTATTCTATAAACATGTGTGTATACATTTTCTGCATGGATCTGAAAAGGGGGCATGGGCAGATCAGGGGCATTCCTAGAAATTGCACGTAGTGTTATAGAATATGGCAGATCCGTGCCTAATTTAGGTGTGAGGATTTACATCAGGTTTCAGTTTGTGTAAATTGTGCCCAAAATTGGGTGCGGATTCTGGAGCTAAGTGCTATTCTTTAAACTGTGCCCAAATTTGGGTGCCATTTATAGACTAGCACTTAACACTAATTTTTTTTAGTGCCCAAATTTGGGCACCATTTACAGAATCCAGTCCACAGTGTGTCAGGGTTGGGGTTCTAGCTAGATGCCCCTGCTGTTATTTACTTATGTGGTACTTAACTTTGAGTGCTTTTTAGTATTGTGTTTTCATTAGTAAAATAATGGTAAATACTGAAACATGTGCAGGTCTTATCAAAGTTGAAAAAAAGAGCATTTGCTGACTTACAGCTTGCCTTTTCCCTGAAATGTATGCTAATAGCACACTGACTCTATGAGCTGAAGTAACAGTCGCCAAGAAAATGACCTTCCAGGTCATGTACTTCAGATGGCAGGAGTCCAGTGGCTCGAAAGGAGCTTTCATCAGTCGGGTGAGAATGACAGGCAGATGTTTGTCAGGGGGCTTTGACAAAAGAAAAATCTCTTATGAAGCGAACAACTAGAGGTTGTCCAAAAAAGGGCTTACCCTCTACAGTTTGATAAGTACTAATTGCACTAAGGTGAACCCTTACGGAGTTGATCTTGAGACCAGACTCAGATAGGTGTAGAAAGTATTGAAGCAGGTTCTGTGTAGAGCAAGAAAGGGGATCTAGGACCATGCCTTCACACCAGATGGCAAACCTCATTCATTTAAGAGAGTAACATCTCTTAGTGGAATCTTCCCTGGAAGCCCGCAAGACCTGGGAGACACCCTCTGGAAGATCCAAGGAAGCAAATTCTAGGCTCTCTACATCCAGGCTGTGAGAGCCAGAGACTGAAGGTTGAGATACAGAAGAGGTCCCTCGTTCTGCACGATGAGGGTCAGAAAACACTCCAATCTCCAAGGTTCTTCAGAGGATAACTTCAGAAGAAGAGGGAACCAGGTTTGGTGAGGCCAGTAAGGCGAGATCAGAATCATGGTCCCATTGTCTTGCTTGAGTTTCAGCAAAGCCTTCCTCACGAGAGAGATGGGAGAACAAGCATACAGAAGACCTGTCCCCCAATGAAGGAAGAAGGCATTTGATGCTAGTCTGTCGTGGGCCTGGAGACTGGAACAGAACTAGGGACTTTGTAATTGATGTGAGTGGCATAGAGATCCACTGAGGGGATGCCCCATGCTCGGAAGATTTCTCAGGCAATGCCCAAGTTGAGAGACCACTTGTGTGGTTGCATAACTCTACTCAGTCTGTTGGCCATGCTGTTCTTTTTGCTTGCCAGATAAGTGGCATGGAGGAGCATACCCTGCTGGACAGCCCAACACCATATTTGAACGACCTCCTGACACAGAGGGTGTGATCTGGTTCTTTCCCCCCCCCCCCCCCCCCCACCCCCGCTTGGCACCTGATTGTTTGAGTGAGCACAATTCGGTGAGACAGACGATCTCTGAAAGCCTTTAGAGCATTCCAAATCACTCGAAGTTCCAGGAGATTGATCTGGAGATCTGTTTCCTGGGCAGACCAAGCACCTTGAGTGTGAAGCCCAAATCATGGCAGCACTCCATGCTACCAATCCCAGTTGCTTCCCCATGTCTGTCTCAGGGTCTTGAAATTTTTATTAATTTATAATGATACAGGGATAAGAAATGCAAAATACAAGGAATAATCAAATAGTCATATCAAAGAATATCAATTTTTAAGTAACAGAGGAGGGAAAGGTAGGGCGGTAAAGGAGGGGAGGTTAGGGGAAAGCAAGTTATAAATATATTCAAAACAGAATCTGCAATTTACACTCAAATATTATGGAGAACTCTTGTTTAAAGAAAGATACGTTTTTAAAGGCAACCACACTTTGTCAAAATATAAGGAATTTCTAACTTTGATGGCTAAAGATAACTCAAATTTGTGTATTTGTAAAACAGAATGCCACCAAAAGTGAGAATTAAGAAAGGAATTATCCTTCCAACTTGCTAAAACCATTTTTAAGCCTATAGCAATTAACGTATCATACAGTTTGGAGGAATATTTGTCTAAAACATTTTCAGTAACAGGCGAACCAAATATGATTTTACTGATTGAAAGCACTTCAGACAAATGAAAAATATCAGAAATCACTCGCCAAATATTATTCCAAAATTTGAAGAACAATCAAAAAGAATATGGTTGAAGGTTCCTGTAGCTGATTTACAAGACCAACACAAGTTATTATCCAAAGGACCAGCAATTTTCATTTTATGAGGAGTCCATAGCGACCTATGATGAAGAAAGAAGAGAGATGGCAAATAATTTGCAGATGCTATGGGTCTACTGATTTTGGTCCAGAACGAACTCCACTGCTGATCTGTCAAGTGGCATTTCAGCTCAGATTCCCATATAGACTAGCTTTTCCACTGTAGAGTGAAGTAATCATAAACATGTAGAGGCAACATGACCTTTTGATGTGATTGAAGAAACTGTGAAACCATTCTTTCCATTGGAGAGGATGATTATTTATGCGAATATTAGGGTTATACCATAAGGATGACTTCATTGAAGTGTCAGATGGAATGAGCAAAAGATTATCTAGTTTTAGTAAAGATGAAAACGCAGTGGAAATCAAGGGGTCTTGTTTTAAATTGTCCATGAGCGTTAAAGGTAGATATGAATTAAGGTCTAAGGGAAACCACTTTTTTCAATTTGCAATCATGAAGGGGAATAGGCCAGATCACTTACTAACCACTTGGAGGCTTGCTGTAATATGAAGGCTCTATGATAAAACTCCAGAATTCTCCTTAGTGGATTTAAGAGTAGCAAGCGCAATTTTGGGAGTTTTCCCAGGCCACAAGGGGAAAACTCAAAATTTTGTCAATACTTTTATAAAAGCAAGGGGGAAATAAGATAGGTACCATACTTAAAATGAATGTGATTTTTGGGGCGATCATCATTTTTATTGACTCCAGCTGACCCCACCAGGACAGGTAAAGAAGAGACCAGGTTTTAAGAAGGGCCTGAACCATGTCCAGCAATTATTTTGAATTAATTTCCATGGTGTCCTTTAGGGAAGAAACGAGATCTATTCCTAGGTATCTTATTTTACAGGATGACCAGGTAAGACCAAATGGAGCTATCATATCAGGAGTAGCTAATATATTTAGAGGAAGAACCTCCGTTTTTTGGATATTGATTTTATATCCAGAGAAAGATGCATACAAATCGATTAATTTTAAAAAATGTGTTAGAGAAGATTCAGGGTTAGATAAAAAAAAGCATAATGTCATCAGCATAAGCTGAGATTTTAAATTCTAGAGATGAAAATTTGATTCCTGATATATCCTGGGAAGAACGAACTGCTAATAAAAAAGGTTCCAAAGCTATATCCTGTATAATAAAACGCACCTCCAACATTCTGAAGCTGACTGCATGGCTGAGGCATTCCTGCTCTCTGTATCCATCTCCTGAATTGACATCACGTACTTCCGGGTTCGTCACAAGCAGAAGTGACCAACCACACGAGGTTTCTCGGCTTCAGAATGTTGGAGGTGCATTCTATTAAATAGGATTGGTCAGTTCCTTGAAGCACAGCCAGAGCTCAGCGTCCTGCACAGTAACTCTCAGACATCAGAGAGAGAGAGAGAGAGTGGGGGGGCCTGACACTAGAGAGAGGGAGGGAGGGGGGGCCTGACATCAGAAAGGGGGGGGGAGGTATCTTTGTCACACACACACACTCTCTGTCACACACACTGTCTCTCTCGCTCACAGTCAGTCTTTCTCTCTCACACACTCTGTCTCACACTGTATCACATTCACTCTCTATGTGTCACAGTCACTCACTCACTCTCTTG
Source organism: Microcaecilia unicolor (assembly GCF_901765095.1). Lineage (NCBI taxonomy): Eukaryota > Metazoa > Chordata > Amphibia > Gymnophiona > Siphonopidae > Microcaecilia > Microcaecilia unicolor. The sequence continues at coordinate 84,975,964 of NC_044036.1, forward strand.
GTCTCATACACTCAGTCTCACAGAGAGTCTGTGTCTCACACACACTCTCTCTCTCTCTCTCTCTCGCACACACTGTATCTGTGTGAAACACCCTCTCTCTCTCACACTGTGTCTCACATACGCACTTGCACACACACTCATTCTCACACACACACTCTCTTTCTCACAGACACACTCACACCCAGACTCTCTCTCTCTCACACACACACACTCACACATTCACTCTCTCTCTCACACACATTCACTCGCACATACACTATCAAACATACACATTCCGAGGAAAACCTTGCTAGCGCCTGTTTCATTTGTGTCAGAAACGGGCCTTTTTTACTAGTTAAACAATAAAGGGGAAAGGGGACACCCTTGCCTAGAGTCTCAATTGCAGACTATGGACTTTTCCTCCAGGAACTTGTCCAAACCTTTTTTAAACCCAGCTACGCTAACCGCTGTTGCTACTTCCTCTGGCGAAGAGTTCCAGAGCTTAACTATTCATTGAGTGAAAAAATATTTTCTCTTATTTGTTTTAAAAGTATTTCCATGTAACTTCCTTCAGTGTCCCCTAGTATTTGTACTTTTGGAACAAATAAAAAATTCATTTACTTCTCATTATACACCACTCAGGATTTTGTAGACCCTCAATCATATCTACTCTCATAGCCTTTCCTCCATCCTCTTTATCATTTTGGTTGCTCTTCTTTGAACCTTTTCTAATTCCGCTATATCTTTTTTGAGATACAGTGACCAGAACTG